>NC_138592.1:13863802-14290397 GCF_964289735.1 Phaethon aethereus
TATGTCAGATGCAGTTGACAAAAAATAACTCTATTTCTTCAATGAGTCGAGGAGAAAGTCAGCCAGTGAGATAACATTTTGGTCACAGAGCAGCAGCAAAGCAGAGAATATAAACGCTGCACAGTTACAAACAGACTGTCCTCCCTATTGAATACATCTTTTGTTAAGGGAAGTATGAGAATTTCCTTGGAATTGGTTTTCTGTCATTCTGCCAGCATAGGTTTGAAGCTTAATGTACAGTAAAACTGTCCAATACTGTACCAGTTTGTTCCAACAGAAATGGAACCTACACTGTAAGCAATGACATTCAATCAGGATGAGCAGCCCTGGAATTTTCATTATAATCTTACAATTGACAGGACACCTGAAGTAGCGAGTATTGACAGTTGAACTAACAGCTGTACAAAACGGAAAAATTTCTAGAATGCACACATTATTAGCCAGTCCACAGTAAAGTTACCATGTGTAAAGAGTTCTTGCAGAGCACCCCATGGCATCATTTGCTGAAGGCTTTTCATCACAGAAGAGCATTTGCTTGACAACAGCAGAAACTTGACCTGTTGATAGCAACCCAGTGCCTCTGCCCTCACTCCTCCCTCCAAAATAACACAAAATCAGCACCGGTTTCATGATACCCTTCTGCATATCATCTATACATACATGCTCTCTCATGCTGTGAACACTGTGGGGCACAGATCCTCTTTACTTTGTATTACATGCAGCAAAATTTACTTTGATGAGTTACCATAACATGGAGCAGATGGAAACCAAGCCCTATTACAGAGGGATGCTCATCCAGATTTATCATCTTGGCATTAGAGGACAGCTGTCTTGTTTTTAAGGAGGAAGAAGTTACCAAAGGGCTGAGTAAGAGTGTTATGATTGATTTCTGGAACAGAAGTGAGCCTGAGTTACCAGCTACGTATTTGTCAATAAAAGGGCAAAACTCCTCCGCTCTTTGCCAGACACAGCTATACTTGTGCCAGATGCTCCTCTCAAAACTTAAAGATATCCGTGTTTGTGAATCAATAGTGGTTTATCAATAGCAGTGTATCTGTCTGAAAAACACATCTGGCCTTTACATATTATTTTTTCTTCAGTGTAATCACACCAGCTTTATAAAGCTGCTGTCAGGTGTGTCTATGGGGCCTGATCTCATTAAAGGGTCCAATCTCACTCGCATTCTATGCAGTTTTGCAAACCATAAAATAATCCATTTCAGCAGCCTTGCTTAAAATTTATGGGATGGCAGCTGCAATAACCTTAAGTCTTTGCATTAAATAAGCACAAACATTTTGTTCCTGATCAGAAGCCGAGTTCACCAATAAATGACTTCTATTTTATTTGGAAGTCTGCTGAAGCTTTACACTTACCCAGAATGAAAGGAAAACTATAACTTCGACTGAGTCAGACAGAAATACATATCTGGAAAGTAACGTGCCAGCAAGCCCCACTCCTCAGCTCTTGAGTGAGTCTGTCAACTGATGTGAGGAATCGCTTTTCAACCTTCCAAGAAACCAACTTTGCTACTGCTAGTGAAGAGTTACCAGTTTTCATCCCAGCCATGCAGGAAGATTCATAGGTGCAGACTTCCCAAGCTGTGAAAGTCAGTGCTCCCCCCTCCATCAGTTGGTTTCCATTTACTTGATGGGAACCAGCTACAGGGGTCATTGCTCTCTCCGCTAGAAAAGTTACTCTGCAGCACTGGAAAGGGACAAGTGGAGGAAACAGATTTCCAACAGAAGAAACACTGCCTTTCAGGACAGCCCTTTTGAGTTAAGCTGACCAAAAAATCACAGGAAGAAACAAGGTAAAGGGAGAGCTGGCAGAAGCAGACTTCCAAGTGGCAATAAAAACAGCACATAGCTTTGCTGTTCAGCTGTATTACTGCTTTCTCTAAATGCTTGATTTCTCAGACTTAATGCGGCATGAAAGCTAGTTTTGCGTGAAATAAACATAATTATCTTGTGCTCATACAGAGCGTTATTTAAAAGAAGTTATCCATATTCACAATTCACTAGGATAAAGAGGATTTGTGTTGATCAGGAGGACAACAGAAGGGAAAATGTGGGAATTCAGTAAAAATTTGGAGTGGGATTAATCCTTTAAAATGTTCTTCTGAAGACTAGCAAGGTATCACAGTTTGCTAGGAAAAAGCTTACTAACTCAAGAAACATTTTGAAAAGAAAATAATCCTTGATCTTAGAGCACAATAAAGCTCCTCAATGCAGAGTAATGACTCGCACCCGTTTAGGCAGGACTGTCACCAGCACAGGAATTCTCAGGCCCCTGCTCATTCGTTTCTGTGTGCCTCGACCTTTTCCCCCACTCACGCTGCAAAACCACAGAGAAAGCAACCTCCCCGTGGCTTGTAAGTCACACTCAAGGCAAGTGGAAACTTCTGTGTGGCTCATATTACATCTCATTCAACTTCATATTAATAAGTTACTTGAATAAATCAATTTTAATGTAAAACGTTCTTATAAACTTATTTTTTTCTTCTGTAGACACTATGTTTAAGACTTACGTATCTAATTATCTTGAAACACTGTTTTTTCCCAATTTCAATTCAAATACATGTAGACAGATCAAAGGTAACAACCAAGTCTAATGAAAACACCACACGATTCACCCACTGATAGAAACATACAAGAAAACCAAGAACCCATGTCCGTATTAATCTGTAAGTCTGCTTAAGTGCGTGCTTATATCTATATTGCAGTCTTAGCACTGAAAACCACAACTCTCAAAATATATCCTGCATTAACCTTCAAGTGGATTTATCATCCATTGAGCATCTTACCTGGGAAAATAACCAGGTAGAAAAGCAAAGCAAGACTATGTCCTGCTTCCCTGTTTACGATCATAATTAGAAACTGAAGTGTTAAATTAAATTTAAAGACCAAACCACACTCCAGAGCTGGTTGAGCGCAGGCACTTTAGAGATACCAGGTTTAAAAAGCAGCCTGCGGTTTTACAGTAGCCAACCTTTACAGCGCGGAGTTGCCAAAGCGTTCTTCGTTAGCTTGCGTTTGCTCTAAACGATGCCAGAAAGACTTTCACCACTGACCTTAATTGGAAGCAGAATTAGGGCACTTTGGAGCATGAAAATCCTAAACCTCCGCTAATATTTCCACTAGGTGCTATGACTGTAGCCACCACTTATGTTACAGTTTTATCCTATTTTCTACCCTGTTCCATAGCCTATCAAAGTCAGCTTTAACTGACTCAAAAAGAGCAGTAATAAAATCCTACAACTTCATCATTTTAAGAATTGAAGAGGCTTTCCTAGCATTTCTTATAAGCAGAAAGACATTTAAGTAGTTGGCCATATTCATGTTCTTC
Source organism: Phaethon aethereus (assembly GCF_964289735.1). NCBI lineage: Eukaryota > Metazoa > Chordata > Aves > Phaethontiformes > Phaethontidae > Phaethon > Phaethon aethereus. The sequence goes on from NC_138592.1 coordinate 13,867,148, forward strand.
TTTCCCAGACTTATCTCAGTGTGTATCCAGGTGCCATCAGAGAAACCAGCTGTGTCTGACTGGGGTGACAGGAGGAAGACACACACCTGCAGCAGCAACGGCTCCTAAATGATTTCACTAGGGAGAGCCTGCTGTTGTAGCTGGTGGAAAATTATGCATTGACAGGGCACACGTTCCTCAGAGCAGCAGCTTAGGGCCTTACTGTAAAACCTGGAACTTGGAAAACAAAAAGAAACATGAAAAAAACAGAAAACAACTTATCTCCTCCTGTTTGTTCCTATCATGTGTGCCAATCAAGTCACTGCCACCTACACAAACCACTTTTTTTCCTGCCTCCCATTGGCAAATAGATGAAGGATATTGATTTGACTGGCAGAGAAATAAAAACAGAGATTCAGCTTCACTGAACTTTAATGTAACATAATTTGAAGTTAAACATAGTATGGACTGGCATCCAACAAAACAACACTTCCAAACCTGAAAAAACTAATTCCACTTCAAGAAACATTACAGGAGATCAAGAGGAGGAATGAACCAAAACATTGTTTGAAGGCCAGAGGCAGATCTTTCATGTAAAAGCAAAATACAAGAAGATTGCATCTCACACCAGTGTCTAAAGAAAGATCCTCTCAGCTCATAACCAATATTGAGTTTATCTGACACTTGCAATATGCTTGCATAAAAGCCACACTCCTACTCCATCATCTTAGGAGGACAGCAAGAAATTAATCTCAGGTATACGTATAATCACAGTGACTATTCCAATGTAGACACGGCACAAGCATTAAAAGGAAAGGATAATCTTAACCATTATTTTTCTCTAATCCCATCCCTTCCAAAGCCACTGGAAGCACAGTGAGATTGCAGTGACGCAGAACACAGGCTGTTAAGCATTCCCTAACAAGATGAAGTTCACTCAAGCATCTCCTCCCTTCTCAAGATCCTCTGTGTCAATTGTAGTTCTCAAACATCCTCTGCCCCAGTGTTTTATGCTCATAAAGCATTGCTCCAGAGGCAAGATAAAGATAAAACTTTGTTTTTCATACAAAACTCAGCTTTCAAATTACAGACAGAAAGCTTTACGGTGCTGCTGAGAGAAAAACCAGCAACTGAAGTTATGTGAACTGCTTATGATCAAGTGCTGTTCAAAGGATTAGTTTAAATATGTAGTCCATGATTCCACAGAGCTCAAGAATCTAACAATTTTTCATATGCTCACTCTTTTCGTTATTGTGAAATGAAGAAATATTATCCCAATTGTAGGAGTGAGAAATTGTCATATAAAGACCACAGGACATTCTTTTAGACATAGTAATATACCTAAAGCTGTAAGATGGTAATTAGCAAGGTTTAAAGCAGCAGCCAGGCATGTAATTCCTACTGAAAACCAGTGGGAACTAATCACTTAACACCTTTCTAAAAGTGGCATTAAGTTCCTGTATACCTCCTGTGTCCTTAACACCTTTGAAACTTTTATCAAATTTGCACAAAGCCTCTAGAGGACATCAAAGAACTGAATCCAGATACCCAACACCCAGGCTCCCATCCACCTGCCACCAGGTCATTTGTTCTTCTCCCAGTAAGCCTGGAGAAAGCACCAGGTGAGGAGTGCTGGGCTGTAGCTTGGAGACAGGCAGACAAGAATGACTCAACGCGGCACACGCCACTATCTCGGTACAAATACTCAGCATTTTTGTGCCACTGATCCAAAAGTTTAGAGAAGTTGAGTCTGTAGAGGTTAGCTTAAGAAGAAATTAATTTGAAAGTTGAAACCATAAGAACAAAAAAACTGTATTTCTCAAGTAGTAAAATTCTGGGACCTGGACCCTTCTCTTATTTCCACCTCTCAATATATTTCTACACTTGTAACAGACCCAAAGGACCACAACACCACCTCTAGTACCTTAAGACAGTCTTAACAGGAAAGTAGAGAGCACAGTGCTCGCCCTGAGAGGCTTGCAGTGCAAGCAACACTGTCCTTTCTTAGCTGTTAGGGTATTCTGAAACCATCCGTACTGTCATCAAAAAAAAAATCCTTGATATTTAATACTTTAGGGAAGTAGAACTAAGCACCACAACAGTTAACACATGCCGCAAACAGCAAGCTCCGTCTTGCCTTTGCACCGGGCACAGGTACCCAACTCACAGCCCCTCACACCCTTCCTTCTGCTCTCCCCCCTGTTTTATCCTCCCAAGCAGTCACACAACTGACAGACCTCCCGGGCTCACGGCGTGCGCCTGCTGACGAGTTCGGACACTATTCGCATCTCTCATGACCACCCCACAGCTACCCAGCCGCTCTCCTCTAGAAGGAGCTTTGCTGCACCACACCGTCCCTGCCCCAGAGGCTCTTTGGGGCATCTCACAAACCCAGGAAGACAACAGATAACCTTCGGGCACAAATCCTCTTATTCTGCCTCCAAATATGTATCCTTCAGTAAATAACAAGCTCTTTCTTCAAATACCACCAAAAATCTGATTTATGAAAAGCAATGTAAAGCAGCACAAATATATCTTTTCTCAGAGTAACAAAAGATAGTGATTTAATTTGTTTGGCAGTGTTTTTTTGTTTTGTTGTTTTTTTTTTTTTTTTTTTTAAACCAGTCTTGAGTTCAAGCACAAACCATTGCACACTCCAGGTTTTCATCTTCACTTTTCTAGGATTGACAAACGCTTAGAACACTTACCCAAATCTAGTTACTATTTCTGCCCAAGATACTTTTTTCTAGGACAGCACAGAGAACGTGGAGTCAGAACAGATACGAGGATAGAAGATGAGGGACACAGCCAATGCACATTTACACTAATACCTTAAAGCACGGTAAACCTCCTGCATACCCAGATGTTAGCAGATTTCTAAAAAGTCATCAAAATTGCACATATGGGAACAGTCCAGAAGTGGGGTGTCCTTTATAATGCAAACTCTCTCACTGCAGGCTTGTAAAAATCTCGGCAACCCGAGAGGTCCACAGATGTTAAATACTATAAGATCACTTCAGGGACAGATCGCAAAACATTGCTCCATCAGATTCGCAGCTGCTGTGCCAAGGGATTTTAGACAATTTCAAATTAGAAAGAAGGGACACATTTTAACAGCGAGGGTGATTAACCACAATTATAAACTACGAAGGAAAGGGCTGGATCCTTCAGATCTTGATGCACGAGATAAAATGCTTCCAAAAGACATATATAAGCCAAAATATAAGGTAGGCTTTGGTAACAGTTGCAGTTCATTTCTTGGCTCCGGGTGAGAAAAAATAAGTAAAAACAAGTAACCTGACTACCAGAAGATGCAGTACTACTAGATGGTCTCTCCTGTGCCTAGTTCCTGCAAATCTAGGAGTTTTTAATGCCTGTTCTTGCACACAACTTTGCTAACTTCTGAACTTTCCATGCCTTAACAGAATGAGAGGAAACTGCAGAGGCTGACAAATCCTTGGGTGATTCTACTGTTAATCATAACACAAACCCCCCTGGTTTAAAAATAGCAGTCTGGAGAAAGGTAATAAATTTGCTGCCTTGCTGAAAATAATAGTGAATCCAAACAGCCTGGGAAAGACTGCTTCCATAAAAAATGAGGCAGCCCCTCCAAGTTTTAGAAAACTCAGAGTAACATATTTACTGAAGCCTATTGATTAGATGAAGAGCTTTAAACTTCAAGGCAGAAGCTCTCTGAGAATTAATAGGCAAGCAGTAAAAGGAAAGGAGCAAAGAGACAAAAAAAATTCTTCAGAAGATGACTATTGGTAACACAAACAAACCTTTGATTTTAAGAAATAGGTGAAAGGGAAACCCCAAAGATGTAACAAGCAGGCTTAAAAAAATATTCTAGTGAAGGCACTAAAGACATAACCTCACTATTGAGAATGAATACTACCATTATTGGGGATAATCTAGACAAGATGTATGCTAATATTGGTTTACATGTTAGCACACTTTTTCTAGAGGAAAACTAAAAAAACCCCCTTGATTCTATTACATTGTTGCTCCTGCTACTTCCTTTGTACCTATTGGAGTAGCAGCAACAGAACTACAAGAGCAAGAAGAGATAGCTTCTTGCTATTCTTCTGACAAAAAGGATGCTCCACCTCTAAAGTACGGTCAAAGTTTACAAGAAAGATCAGCTAGAAAAGTCAGATGTTACAGTGAGATTTTGTCCAGGGTTGGTCTATGATCTAGACACAGTTTAGATGTACTTTTGGAAAGGCAGGGACTAGAAAGGTTAATACATACTAATTTTAAAAAAACATAGTAATTTAAGAGATACACAAATAAAAACTACGATGCTGTGAAAACCCTTTCACATTCTATCAAAGATGCCCAATCTACTGTAGTTTTGTATTTTCAGGGTAGATCCACACATGAGCTCTGGTGCTGGATTCTTACCAGGGCAAAGAATATGTGTATGAACAACGAAAGCTGGAGTGGGGAAGGGAAAGATGGAAATGACAAAGCTGAAAATATCCCCACCACCATCCCCCCAAAAATGCCAAAAACTACCAATCTGACAGCATAAATTTAAAGACTAGATTGACACCCCTTAGAAATTTTAGGTCCTAGAGGTTTGACATAGCATATTCCATAATACACTTTACAAGGTTTTCTTCAGGATGGTGACATGCTTCAGTGGACCAAAAGAGAGCATCCACTTTTGAGAGAAAAACTGAAACAAGACCCCTTTTTCAGTGAGCTTATAGATTTTAGGAGAAAGAATTTTAAGGCAGTAACTTGAGAGTTCAAGCCTACAAAGCCTTAAGATATTATAATAGTCTTATTTTAAACAACGTAATTCTTTTGTTCTTAACAAGCATTTTCTTACAATACTATAATAAGCCATACCTTGAGTTTGAACTATTGCTTTGCTTCAAATAACAGTGACTGCTATGTCTTGAGCATGAAAGCAAAGAGAATTCAATGAACTAGTTAATCTGTTCTGTCTTCTGTACACCGGTTCAAATGTCCCGAACTTAAGAACTTTACTCAACTAAAAGGCGAGGAAAAAGAGAACCATTTCAACCCCACAGCTCCCAGTTTCACCATCATCCAGATAACAATTGCTTCCAGTTCACCCAGCCTTGAAGGTTTGTAGGTCTAACCCAGCCACCTTTCCCAGTGTCCTTGAGAAAACCAACTCATAGGCAGAGTTACAATATGTTCAGAAGAATATGTCTGGCAACACTGATCCCTTCACAGAATACCACAAATTTGAAAATATAAAAACCATGACTGAAAGGATTTCACTAAAGAGAACTATTTCAGGTTTATTTCAACAAATACTTTGGAACTTTATCATTTTCAAGTAGGAAAAAAAGATGGTTTTTGCTTTGCAAACATGCTTTGCTACTGTTTCTTTAAAAGAAAAAGTGATTTTTGCGGTTACCTTCTTACATAATCAGACAAATCTTACTAGTACACAGCTAAAATATTCTGTTGCTTAGCAGTTTTCATCCTTTAAATGAGAAAGCGTATGAAGGGACTTATGGTCTCAAAAGCAGAGAGTGCATTATTTCAGCATGCTTTCAAAAACTATAATCTCATCTTTAGCAGTGCTAAGCTTTACAATTCACAGATCTGTGCAACTGGATGTTTTCATGGCTCTTACAGGATCTTTAGTCTCTTTTTCTTCTATTCCTTCTTTCCTTTCACAATAACGAATGTGTCACATACACAAGGATTCTTAAACCTTGATCCTACATTGAGCTTCACACAGAAGCAGGAACACACCTTATGCCTCAGGGTCAAAGTCATTCACATGCTCAGATGTTATAGATGCAAGTGACACCTTGAAGCTATGATACAACTTACACACTTAAACCAAAACAAAGAAATTATTTGTGGCAGTAAAGTTTCAGGTAATTAATGCCTTTGTATTGGGACTATATACATGGGGTTTTTCTACCCCAAAATACCACAACAGAAATTATACACAGTAAAGATTAGTTGGTCCTAGATAGATAATAGTTAGAATTACTGACAATTATTTAATGATTAATTTCTGTTTAGGTAAGATATAGCAACAGTTTTTATAGATGCACAGTGAGAGAGATGGAAGCACATCTGAAGAGGGTCTTTTCATAGCCTCAACAGCTTCCTCGAACAGCCTTCAGTTCCATGGGATTCAGCAAGGCAGTGCTTGCTACACCAAAGCAGATTACGGGAGATCTAATGATTCTGCCTCTTCCACTACTTCCATGTTGGTGATGCTGAACGATTTTGCAGTTCTGACCACCTTATTTTCCTAAACTTTAAAATTAAATCTCAAAATTTCACCATTTTCTGTCAGTTTTACTTTATCTTGGAGTGACAGATTCCATAAACTATGGCAAATTCTTTAATTCCAAGTCTTTCAAATGATATTGATATTCAGTTGCATAATCTAAAGCACTCTGATCTGAATCAGCAGGACTCAAGCAACACTTGTGTGTGTGTGTGACAAGATAACATGTTTTGCCTCCTACAGCACCCATCTCTGAACATTACTCTGCTGGAGCCTACTCAAATAACAAAACTAAACAAGGAACTCCACACGAATCAGTATCAGAAAGCCAGAACCTCTAACACTAAAGCTGAAGCCAACATTGATTTTAGTGCAATATTGTCCCCAAAAGTTCTGACAGTTTGACTACAAGAAAAAAAAACAGGTTTTGCATCTGTTTGTTCTCTTTAATGCACAAATCCCAACCCAAAATTCATGTGGCACATCTGCACAAGCACACTCAATAGTGCTCTACAGAGACTTAGTGCAATGCATCTGTGACCAGTGCGGGGGCTCAGGGGACAGCAGTGACTGCAGTGGAAAAAAGGGACAATTATTTGACAGAATAAGAGTAGAAAAGTGAATCCTGGTGAAGAAATTTAACAGAAAACTACTGATAATATTGCTGTCAAGCTACACGTCCCAAGCCTACAATCCTCACTTGCGTGGACAGATACTACAAAAATTTACAAGGCTCTTCAGAGTAATACATCACAACTTGACTTTATAAAGCAGTTAAATAGGCACGAACCAGAAAAACATATATATGAGTATCTCCATCACAAATGCAGAAAGATGCCCAGAACTATGTATGGAACTGTCATGCAACCTAAGTTCTAATTAGTACACGTATTAAATAAAGCAAAACGCAAGCAAATAATCCGTTTTTATCTTAGACGTTATCAAAGGCTACCTTCAGGTTTTCGCTTCTTTTTGAGCTGGACAGATTAAGTTTAATGACACTTTGGATGAAGCTGTCAGTAACGCAAAAAGATACAGAAACTATTATCCCCCACCCAATTTTTCCTATGATTTATTTAATTGGAACAAACAAAGACCGTATCCGGCTAGTGACTCAAAGGATTAGATACCAGCATGGATAATGGAAAACCCTAAATCCACCAGACTGAACTTCAATAAACAAACAAATCCTAATGCATATTAACTCTCTGCACCTTTCTAGCTGACACAGGAAAGAGAACTTCCCTAAGAGTTCCACCATGACTTTCCTCCTGCATTTCCTACATGCTCCTGTGATGCACCCCGCAACAGACGTTCTCAGTAGAACAATGGGAGAGCATTGGTCTGAATTAGGTACTGAATTAATGAATTATTTCCTGTCAAGTCTAACTGCAGAAGGTGGTTTACCAGAGAATTATGTTGTATTTTTTTCCCCTTAGTATGCCCCATCCCCCCAAAAACACACCCAAGAGCCATTTTTTGGTGACATAATATGAAATATAGGTACTTATTATGCAAGCACAATAATATTTTATCTGATTTATAAATTCTCTGCATCTCTCACTACATAAGCCAAAACTGTATGAGTGATAAATTACAGGGATGCGTGAAATTACAGACTACAGGGGACATATTGTCAAAGACACCAAAGGAAGGCACAATACACACGCATTCGAAACAGTCAGGGAAAAGGGGGTTCTCTTTGCGTGGGAAGTTCTTAGACACACAAAGTTCCTTCGGGTGCCAATTTGAGAGCTGGGAGTTTTTAGGGAGGAAGGGAAGGAGGAGAAGAAAGGGACTACTTGCTCTGAGCTCTAGGGGTCAAACAAGCATCAGTAACTTTTGAAGCTAGATTATCTCCCGGTGTGCCTCGGCAGATCTCTGCTCCCTCTGCAGAGTTATCCCAAGTCACACACGCTGCGGAACTGTTCCTCTTGATCACCCAAGGCACCGGGCAGCCATCAGCATCCAGCTCACTCTCGCTCTGCAAGGGAGGTTGCCTATATGACATGGCCATTTATTCCCTCTTTCTTCCCTCATCTTCCAGGCTCACCAAAAGCTATGTGAACCAAGTCCAAACCAAAAAGCCCAGCTGAAAGGCAAAGGATGTTTGCTCAGCTCACGCTTTGCCTTGGGGCCCCGACACAGCTTCCACACAGGCACCAGTCTTCCTCCCCAGCTCAGAACAGAAGGAGCCTACGTTAATGGTAGTAACTTACATACCTAAATGTACCTGTTGGCAAATACCCAACACAACACAGAACCTGAGGTCCTCCTGGTTTGCGTGGTGAGGTTTTGGTAGCAGGGGTCTACACGGGTGGCTTCTGTGAGAAGCTGCTAGAAGCTTCCATCATCTCTGATAGAGCCAACACCAGCCAGCTCCAAGACACACCCACCGCTGGCCACGGCCCAGACCATCAGTGATGGCAGTAGAACCTCTGGGGAACAGAGTTAAGAAGGGGAAACAAACTGTGTGACTGCAGCTGGGGAAGAGGAGCGAGAACATGCAAGAGGAGCAGCCCTGCAGCCTCCAGCTCAGGGCAGGAGGGCTCCAGGCGCCGGAGCAGAGGGTCCACGGCAGCCCCCGGGGGAGGCCGTCTGTACCCCTGCAGCCATGGAGCTCCATGGGGGAGCAGATCTGCACCCACACGCGGGGAGGGCCCCACACCGGAGCAGGGGGATGCCCGAAGGAGGCCGTGACCCCGTGGGCAGCCCGCGCTGGGGCCGGCTCCTGGCAGGGCCTGTGGCCCCGTGGGGAGAGAGAGGAGCCCCGGCTGGAGCAGGTTTGCTGGCAGGACCTGGGACCCCGCGGGGGCCAGGCTGGAGCAGCCTGTTCCTGAAGGACAGCACCCATGGGGAGACCCCCGGCTGGAGCAGCTTGTGGGAAGGACTCACACTGGAGAAGTCTGTGGAGGACTGCCTCCCATGGGAGAGACCCCACTCTGGAGCAGGGCAGAGGGTGAGGAGTCTTGTCCCTGAAGAGGAAGGAGCAGCAGAGACCAGGTGTGATGAACTGACCACAGCCCCCATTCCGCACCCCCCTGCGCCGCTCAGGGGGAGGAGGGAGAGAAATCGGGAGTGAAATTGAGCCTGAGAAAAAAAGGGGGGTGGGGGGAGGTGTTTTAAGTTTTGGTATTATTTAATTTATTACTAATCAAATCAGAATAAGGTAATAAGTTAATTTTCCCCAAGTTGAGTCTGTTTTGCTTATCATGGTAATTGGTGAGTGATCTCTCCCTGTCCTTATCTCAACCCATTCTTCATTATATTCTGTCCCCTGTCCAGATGAGGAGGACAGTGATAGAGCAGCTTCGGTGAGCACCCGGCATCCCTCCAGGGTCAGCCCACCACACCTCCAAAGACTGAAGAAGCTGTCTATGCCATTAACATTTGAGATCACTAGGGTCAACTACTGCCAAGAACACTTCTTTAGAAGATACAGGTTGGAAAGTTATCATAAAGGTCACACTACAGTACTTCTGTAATTCAGGCTGACAGGACAGGAGGAAGAAAATTACAGACTGCCCTACCATGCTAGAAAATGCAGAGAGAACCCTGTAAGATACAGAAGAGCAAGTTTATGCCTTTAAGACCCAACCTGATAATCACTCCATACCCTCTCTGTAACATGTCTTCCCTCTACCTGATAACACTCTCAAAAGACATGATTTCAAGGAAAAACTGGTGGAGGTTTCCCCAGATCACAGGTTTGTCACTTCTAGCAACCTAGCCAGGTATAATACACACTCTGCGAACAAGAAGTTTCAAGATTCCACCTCAGCTGCAAACTCTCATCTGTCATCTAGTTCCTAGGAAATAACACCAAGATATAAAGGATCAAGGTGCCAGTGGCACCTACTAAAACAGAAGACTTGGCTTATAGAAGTGAAATGAACTTAAAAACTAAGCATTAAAATGTCACTATATATATGACAGTCTTGGAAACATGGAGATATACTTAAACAAAAACATCCCCCGAAGTTTCTACATTAAAGCTGTGACTCAGAAAAACACACCCGAGTTAAATCAAATCTTCTCACTTTTCAGAGCATGAGCCTGACCATCCCAACTCAACAGCAGCAATGGTTGCTCATCTAAGCTAAGTTTGTGGCATCAGCCTTTGTTCTAGCAGTCACATGCCCCATTGACTGGACACTCACTGCCTCCATATACAGGGGCTGAACAGCATTGCCACCCCGGCTTCTTCAGCAGGGCAGATCTGGGGTACAGCCTCAGGGTTACACACAGGACTCACCCAGCAGCAGTTCAGGTCATACAATCTCTCAAGACAGACAGCAGGCTGTAGCTTCCAGAGCTACTAATCTGCCGCTTTTCAAGAACACTGAACACGTTTCGCATTAAACAGAAAAAAGCAGCTATGGATTATCCCTCTGTAAACACTTCACAGCCTCCGCAGCCAGCCACTGGCTGCAGATACAGGTGTTTTGCTGTGAGCAGACTTTGGCTCCGGAACTTCATTAGGAAAATGCTGCTGTGCTTTCCAGCTCATTTGGCCAGGGCAACAAAGGCTGGTAAGTAATGCCTACAACTGTCTCAGTTGAGTGAAAGGCTGTACAACTGCACGACTCTTCCAAGGCTGTCTTTGCGTTCCAGATTTGAAGGGGTACGTTCCCTCATCAATGCCGTGTGCCAAAGGCATACCTGGAGACCAAAAGCCTGCCTTCCCCTCTAGGGTTCCAAGACTCTCAAACATCTTTCAAAGAGAGATGAAAAATCCACCTAATAAATATGGAAAAAAACACTCTTATAAAGCTATCAAGAAGTACAAAAGTTAGAGAAAGTACTGGAGGGAACGAGGTAGATTTTCAACATTTTTTCATTTTTTCCTTGGTTACGATCAAAATTTACACAATTGTAAAAGTCTCACATGCAAATGCAAACATCACTATAATCCCTGTTAACAAAGCACACGGAGAAATTAAAGCAAGCTTAACTAAGCAATGTTTGTGAATATTAATGAGCCTAAAAGCTAAATCCAAGCTTTAAAAATTTAAAGTAAGAAGAGGATTGTTTTCAGACTAATTTGTATTTAAACCGGATGCTTTGCATGTGAAACGCAAGGAACAGAATGAACTGTCTTGCCCTAGAAAAAGCATTAAAATGAGTGTAACAAAGTAAGATCTTTGAAAATTCTGAGTATCTGGATTTATTCAGCTTTTAAGCTGATACACTGAGCTATGCTCAAATGTCACTGGACAGTGGCTCATTCCAAATCTCCACATTACATTTCATCGCACAGATCAAAAGAATATATATTATTTTTTTCTTACTGTCATAGCACCCAACAGTACAGCTTTTCCACCTGACAAGTAAGAGCAATGAATTCACCACCCACAGAAGTGGAGGACAAATGTGGAACAGCTCTCACATCTCCCAGGCAGTTCAAGCTTGATTTTGTGAACACTGAATATCCCTCACATCAAACTGAAAGCTTTGAAATCCTACCAACTTCAGGGAGGAACAGAAAGCACATCAGGTGGGATTCACCTAAATCCGAGATGTTTGTAACAGACACCCATATCATCTCTGCTCTCTTTACAGTTAGTGAAGAGAAACTAGTACTTTTATTCTAAATGTCATCTCATCCTCATGTAGATGTCTAGATGAGATGAATCATCCTTGAGAACCACCTATTCCTTTCCACTGGCTGTAAAGGGAGATGAAGACTCGCTCCTGTACAGCTGTCTATGATGCAGACATCTAGAAGCAAGCAAGACTAAGCTCACCCTTCATGTTTCAGAAGCCCATCGTACCCTATCCATCCAGTGAAGTTTGACCAAAACATTGAAAGTACTAGCTCAATTCTTAGAACAGCCATGTTCTTCCATGACCAGACTCCCTTTCACTTGGCCATCCTGAACTGACATAGCTCCGTGAGCTTCAGTACTTTTTGGTTTTGTTGCTTGGAGGTTTTTGGAGGTTTTTTTGCTTGGTTGGATGGTTTTGCATTTGGAGGGGGGAGGGTGTTTGGGGTTTTTCTTTTTATTTAGGTTTTTTCCCCCTAAACAAAGGATCTAACCCCCACAGCAATGTAGTTCATAACCATACCAGATTAAATATTTCTCATTGAACCGAGTACCACCACTGGGGAGGATAGGTTGAACCACCTGACACCCTAACAAAAATACCTGTCTGTTCTATGTTATGCTTAGGAGCCTACAGTCCATGAGACAAAATCCATATAGTATTTAATATTGATAAGTGAAAAGTGGACAGTAGAGAATAAGAATTGCAGTAATCTCTGAAAAAAGTTATAGCATTAGAAGATAGTGATACTGGTTGCCAGATACCAACACCAGGCATTCCCAGGAGTGCCAGAGGAACAGGGAACATTCGGGTTGAGATGTGGGAACTCAGGTCCTTCGCCGATCCATGCAGGCACTTCCAGAGTTTCAGGGAAAAACATAAAAGCAGTCACCAGGCAGCCTCAACTGTATTCTAACATCTCCTTATAAATACACTCCAAACCCAAAGGAAATAAATTCATTTTGAAGGGGCAAAGGACCCATGCAGAGCCTTTCTGCTTTTATGTCTTTCTGCTTTAACAGAAGGCAGTAACCCTAAAGAATGAACTACTGGTAAAATAGAAATAAGTTAAATGTCAGGCCAGTTAGCTTCTATGAACTCACCTATTCCTCCTTTCCCTCTCAGCATCCCCATCCTACCACCATCCCTTCTGCACCCATTACAGCACAGACAGCTGCAGCCTGCATTATTCAGCTTAAACAGAGATCAGTGGTTACTGGAATTCAAATGGTTCATTAACTTCTTGTGCTTGGACCCTGGAGATAAGAATCCACTGTCTGGAGCAGAACCATATGAAGGCAACAAAAGCTAAATAAAATTATAAAATACATGATAAAGTGAGCAAAGCAGGACCTCCCCCCACCTTCTGTCAAAACCCTAAACAAAGGGGAATTCCCATCCTTCCCCTGCAGAGATGAGCGTAGCCAAGAAGTAGAACATTCAGGCTTAAAGCTGGAATTTACCTCTTGCATTCATGCACAAATAGGCTAATAGCTTGGATCCATGTCAGAGGCACAGATGTGTATATCCTAAAACACAACCGCTAACATGTTTGGCAGCCTGGGCAGCATTGGTATGAATAAGGGTTCCCTGCCAATTGGTCTCCAGCGCAAACCAAACGCGCGCAATAAAACGCACTCCAACATTGCTCAAGTTCTGTATTCCTGTTCCGTGGGAAAGGAGCAGGATTTAAAAGCAACGGCTTCATCAAAGCTTCACAAACTCCCCCAGCATCCAGTGACACAATATCCAGGTGCTGGAAGTTACACGTGCTCAAAGCCAGCTCATTTATTTCAGTCCTGACAAAAGCAGAAACCTTTGACAAAGTTTCAGTTTAATTAATCCTGGGCTGAAAACCCCCTTCCCTAGAGGTAAATATTGCTGTCCAATAAGGAACAGTCATGCACAATTACACTGTAAGGCAGTAAATGGCTGAGGATCTCAAGAAAGCCGATCTGTTAGACTAATTCCTGGAGATAAGAACTTCGGTAAGTGATGGCTCAAAGTGCTATCTCAAGACCTCCTAGGGGATGCTATAGAAAGGATCCTTCGATATTGCTTGAGATGAAAAAGGTACAAAACAAGGAGTGAGAGAGAAAACAACCCCAGCCATCTCATCTCTTTACCTATGAATTTCTTCACAGGAGAACAGAGGTTTATTTAAAATGTGCCTTTTATAAGCTGCAGTAGGAGCTTGCCTCTTGACAGAGCAGCCCATCTCTCCTGACTGGCAGCTCTCGCCTACCTCCAAGGCTGCGTTCAGCCAAGCCCTGGCACCAGGCATCTATAGACTACAAGCAAGAAAATACTTGTTAGGGTGAAGCTTTAGGGTTGTAGGGCTGCACATTTACCTTCCAGAGCAGCGTCACACATGCCTCTCCTGCTCTTCAAAGCCAGAGCTGCCTTCTGTTCCTGCTGCTGCTATGGGGGCCCAGCTGCAGTTCCTAATGCACATCATTATTTCTCGTAAGGGTCATCTAGCACAGAGTCAGGACAAAGCAGAAAAGCAGCCACACAGATCTGTATTCTGTAACAAAGATAGTCTGGAAAATAATGGTATATCGCTGAAGCAGAGCGTACAGTAGCTCTGCCCTCTGAAGAGCAGCTCTCCTTCCCCGAGGTACTCTCTCTTGCATCTCACCCCATTCCTCCCCACCTTCAAAATGCCAATACATGCCTATAAGGAACCTTCTGGCCCTTGAACTCAAACTATCTGGGTCTCATTTTAATGTTGCAGAGCTTCTAAACTTTGTTTTACACCTATTAAGAGATATTTCAGTGCAAGAGCACCTTTCAGGGTGGGTGGGAAAAACAGAGAAGAAAAAGAACCCCCCTTAGCAAACCCAGTAGCATAGACTTCTGTAATTGATCCAGGAGGGAGATGAAACCATAATTAATCCATTTGGGAGATGGGGATGTCTCAAACACTTTTTTGGGGAAGGCGGGGGGGAGCACCTGGTTATTTTCACTTTACAAACAAGTAAAAGCTAATTGCTTCACAGTGCCAGCAAAATCTATCCAGGAATACAACCTCTTATCTAATGCCACCTGCAGCAGGACTGCACTGCTCTGAATTATAGCCAAGATCAAAGAGCATCATTGCATTTCCTCCTCCCCTCTCTTTGCTCCACAAATGGGTTTGTATTTCTGATCACTCCATCAGCTAAATTATTAGTTTTAATTGTAAGACTTTCCCCCTTCTCACCTTCCTCCCCACACACCACTGCAAGGCCAAGCTCAATGTATCCGTCACGGTTTACAGCAGCAGGCAGCGTGACGGGCTCCGAGGGGCAGCTCATCACGGGATCGACTCCTTACAAAGCGGCTGCTGTCAGGTAGCTTTTCCAGCAATGTACAGACCAGCATCTGCAATTCGTACGCTCCCCGATTCCCACTTGCTACTGCTAATAAGGTGTAGGTTAGATATAGAAAAGCATTAATTAGTTACAAATTGAAACTTATTACCATAATAATGGAAGGATGCATGAATATGAAGTTTGCTTCTTTTACATTGGTATTTACAAAAGACAGCTTAATAAGGTAATTTGTGTTAGATTTTTACTAACAAACCCATGAGAAATTCAGAACACGGTGCAAGGAAACGGCTACTTGGAGAAATTACTAGATCACATCAAACCCAACACCTTCAGGAGAATGGAAACACTTCTGAGAATCAAACATAATAAAGCAAAAAGTATAACTGACATGATACACAGTATTACGGGCATGTGCTCAGTGTTGCCTGCTTTGACCCTCTTTCACTGATTTCACGTACACCAGTGTGGTTGAGAGTTGTTGGGAGTTGAATTTGCACGGCGGCTGGCAGAGTGTGCTGCCTCTGAGCACCGACAGAGATGGAGAAGCACCAATACAAGTACCAGCTCACAGGACCCCGAGTACCTTCTTGGGCAGCCCAGCCCACACAAAAAATCTGTGCTGAAGCCAGTGACCACACTTCAGAGCGCCCCATCTCCAGTTGTGTCTCTATAGATAGCTATTTACCAGAAGCTATAGCAAAGAAACAGCTCACAAAGTTATCAGTCATAAAACAGCAGAGAGTACTGCATAAAGAGACACCCTATGCCTTTGAGGACAGACCACATTCTCCATATTTCTGGTTAGTTAGAGATAAAAGAAACTGTTTGGAAGTTGGTCACTGATATGACTTGTAAGATAGTTTAACATTTCCGATCTCCATGACTGGCTGGAAATCAGCAGTTTTAGTGCAACATAAAATAGTTTGGGTTGGAAGGGACCTTTCAAGGCCATCTAGTCCAACCCCCCTGCCATGAGCAGGGACATCTTCAACTAGATCAAGTTGCTCAGTGCCCCACCCAACCCGATGTGGAACATTTCCAGGGACAGGGCATCTACCACCTCCAGTGGTTCACCATCTCATTGTAAAAAAATTCTTACTCGTATCTAGCTAAAAATCCACCTTTGTTTAAAACCATTATCCTTTGTCCTATCGCTAGGGCCCTACTAAAAAGCCTGTCACCATCTTTCTTAGAAGCTCCCTTTAAGTACTGGCAGGCTGCAATAAGGTCTCCCCAGAGCCTTCTCTTCTCTGGGCTCAAGAGCTCCAACTCTTGCTCATCTCCCTCTGCCTTCATAAGCTTTGCGATTTATTCACTAACACCAAAACACTCAGCACCTTTTTTCATAACGTGGTAGTGGATGGCAGCAGTGGTAAAAAGGATGAACCCAGCATTTCCATCAGTGGCAGTTAACACAGCAGGACTATAACCAACCTCCAGCAGTCCCTGCTGCCTGCATGAGCCCAACCACACACTGCTGCATCCCACAGCTAAGCCTGCTCTAACCAAAACCCCACGCAGCAGCTGTGTGCTCCTCACAGATGAGGTAGATAACGATTATTCAGGGAAGCTTAAGTTAGGATAGCAGCAGCTGAAATAAAAGCACTTTTGCAGGTAGATCAGACCCAATGTTGAGAAAAGGCTAGCAAAATTGACTTAAACAGAGGAGAGGCAAGCAGGCATAGGAGAAAAGCAACTGTTGTTACAGATAGCTAGACTCACATTCAAGACTTTCTGAAAAAGTATTTGGTCTACGCTGGGAATCCACTGGAATCAAGTCACAGGCTCCTTTAAGACTTTTCACTAGATCCCTTCAGCATGATTTCAAACTACTCATGTCATGAGCCAGAAACCTTGGTACTGTCAAAAAAAAGGTTGCTCAGGACACTGAAACAGGGTACAAGATCTGCAGGAAAATTTTCAAAAGGTGAAGATCTGGCTTTTGCTTGGTTCAGCTGGCAGTTTATGGGCCAAACTTCCTTCCTAGAATAAGCACTTTATTGAATAGGGAAACAAATTTGGTGTTTTACAGTGATAAAAGGAGTCACTGCAAATAATACCAAGGCGGTAGGGAAGAGTTTTTAATCTATGCTTATCTGACCAGGGAAGATGTACCTACATATTGCGTGCAAGGGACAAGTCAGCACTGGCATAAATTACACTCCGTGTAAAGCAAGCATAACTTTCCATCAATTCTGTGAAAGGCCTTTTAGTCCTGTAAGCGCAAGTTTGTACAGACTTGATTCACCATCCTTAGTGGGTTTTGTACTAAATTAGATGCTTATACAGTGTTTTGAAGATGTAAAGTACTGAAAGCGGCAAGTACCTTCATTAGATATCAAAGAGCTAGCTATAGCTTCTAGAGAATAAGTGGATCCATCAGCTGAAATAATGGGTTGCACCTAACACTGACAAAGTAGAATACTATAGATGTCATTTTTTCCCAATACTATATAGACAGGAAAGTACAGAATCGCACTCAGATTTGCTTTTAGAGGAAGCAGATCACCACAGGATTATTCCACCTGAAGGATTACCTTGTTGTTTGTTGGAAGGAGCATTGTCTTTCTCTTAAAGATCAAGTGTTGGACACAGCTAAAAATAAGACAATAAAGATGATGGGTAACTGCTATAAACCCTTATGGCAAATACAATGTCTTTGATTTAGGCCTGTTTTACCACAGCTAGACTTTGCTTTTCCTGACTCCAAAACTACACAGGTTACGTACAACTGAGAAAAGGCCTGGAAAACATGAAGAGACTGCCCCGAGAGGCAAGAGGCATGCTTTACAGAGTCACAGCATCAACGTTTCTCTAGTACCCGTATCAAATATGAATGTTTTTCCGCAGTGGAAATAAACCCTGGATTACCAATTATTTGGATTTCAATAAAACATTAGAAATTATTTTGGAGGATTTTTTCCTCTTTTATTACATTATTCTGAGGTTCTCCGAGATTCCCGTTTTACAAGCCTTCATCAAAATGGCTGCTGTCTTCTACTGCCAACCGTACTGAGGTTGGTAAGAGACCCATTGCTTTCCCAGTACCCGTACTGCAGTCTCTAAATTTCTAAATTCCAAGACAGGAAAAAAATCCAACAAACAAGCAAGCAATAAACAGCAGATTAGCACTGCAACCGCTACATGAACTAAAAATACACCACCATAGAAATAATAAAGAGGTAGAAAAAAAGCACACAGCAGGCAAGCCATTGGCATAGCAGCAGAGGCACAACTCCAGCTGCTTGGGCACATCTGGCCAATAAAAATGACTCTCTACCACCAACTTATTTAGCCTAGTAAAGGCCAGAAGCTGATTTCGCAGGAAGTAGCTATATAATGCATGGGCAGGGATCTAAAGATGTGTCACTTCTGCCATTTGTGGACACTTCCTCAAGTTAAATCTGGCAGGCCAGAGCTCTGAACCTCCCTTCACCCACTGCAAAAGGCAATCCTAACCC
The DNA here is from genome assembly GCF_964289735.1 of Phaethon aethereus. NCBI lineage: Eukaryota > Metazoa > Chordata > Aves > Phaethontiformes > Phaethontidae > Phaethon > Phaethon aethereus. The sequence continues at coordinate 13,885,690 of NC_138592.1, forward strand.
CCCGGGCTGCCAGGGACAGCAAGGGTTAATACTCCTTCCTCAGATGCTTTGGATATGCTGTGAGATGCAAGAACATGTTATCTTGCACCTTGGAATGAAAATAGGGATTGGAGATCTTCCCCCTGCACCCCTTACTAATTCTGAGCAGTTATTTTTTAATTACCAATTCTTCTTTAAACAACCCCATGTATTTTGGCTGTGGGGTTTAGGGCTCTAATTTTGTTTAGGATGGGGACATAAAATCCAACCAATCCAACCCTGGAAATGGGGTTTGGGAATCCTAACTGCAAATGCTGCTTTGGGAATCTGTGTAGCTCTCTTAATCCCATCTCACAAAGGTTACCAAGATAATGCATCCAAATCTCTTCAGTAATGTCACAGCTCTAAAATACTCAGGTTTATTTATACAGCACTTTTAAAGGAGATTGATTTAATTTTTGATTATTTAAAATGTAATTTTAATCTTTTTATATAAATACTAATAATAATAACCTCCTGGAAATATCTCAGGGAAGAGGGGAGAGATAAAGCAGACATTGTTCTGTGGGACCTTTCTCCCATCTCCCTAAAATATGAGCTTTAGTATCAACAGCCACTCCGACTACTGTTACAGTGTTTAAACAGCCGTTGGTTCACACTATAAATTGGCACAAGATTTTCATCTAGGTGTGACAGTGATCCTCAGACACCTACAATTTCTTTTGGCAGCATGCCTATTACCACAGGTTTACTTCATTCTGCTTCCAGATTTGACCAGCAATTTGACAGAAACCGTAGCTCGTACAGCACTTCTGCAAGACAGAATATAAAGCGGACAGAAAATGAAGAGAAGGAGCAATAATCACCAGGGACAAGCTGAAAGAACACAGCAGTATAAAGGTGTAGATGATTGTACTGACCCACAGACAAACTGAGACAGGCATGGCATTTCACAGTGATAAGGGGTCCTGCATCTCTAAGAGCATTTGGACAGCCTCGAGCAAAGGAAAGCAGCAAGCATACATGATGGAGATACAGGAGCCTCATTTCAGCCCTGTGCTAACAGCAGGAAAAAAAGAAATCAAAAATCAGCTAGTGGCAAGAGAAAGCCTGAGAGCCTAGGAGTTTGACAGCAGATAAGTGAAAACCTCAGATTTCAGCAGAATGGCAAATAGGGATGAAAACACCACAAGGGTCTGCTAAACAGGCTGTTATGAGAAGCAGCTTCAGGGTTGCGTCGGTGTCAGGTACAACTGCACCAGCTGACTCAGGTATAGGAGGGAATAAAGATGATGGAGCCAGACTCTTCTCACTGGTGTCCAGTAAAAGGACAAGAGGCAATGGAAACAAGATTAAATACAGTTAAGTCCATGTAAGCATAAGAACTTATTTTTATCATAAACTCAACACTAAAATGGGCTGCCCAGAAAAGCTGTGGTGTTTCCATCCCTGGAGATATTTAAAACTAGACAAGGCCCAGAGCAGCCTGCTCTAACTGACCCTGCTGTGAGAAGGGTGGTTAGGATGAAGGATCTCTAGAGATACCTTCTAACCTCAACAATTCTGTTCAACACCATCTGGGAAGAAAGGGAGAGGACCTCGGACCCCTCAGGAACCAGCTCCTCCCAACTCCATCTCTCAAAATCAGAGGAAAAGACTCAAGGTATCTAAGATGTAAAGGCTCTAAATATGAACTGCTACCTCTCTCTCACCATAACTCCAAGCTCCTCTATATCTTTTAACATCCCATCCTTTTGATGCCCAGTTCCTTCCCATCAGATATGGGAGTATATCCACTCAACTTCATTTTTCCTTTAGCTCCATTTTCAGTATCACCTTTCCAAATCCACAGTGAACATCACATGTTAATAAAATAACCCTTCAGAGAATGAAAGCCGCAACGCAAACATGAACATCTTTATCAAGCATAATTTTGTTTCAGGAAAACGTCTCAGGAGAAGAGCCGTGGTTTAACAGCTCCAAATTTAGCTCACCAGTGCCTCCGCACATCTCTGAACACTTCTAGGCAGCCTGCATGAGCACATGGATTTTATAGTGCCTACTCTGGCCATTAAAAGGGAAGTTCTTAGAGCTGCAAGAGAACATAGAGCAGGCATGCCCTGTATCCAAAACTTTGATTTTCATGACGGCAGCTGGTGAGACACTAGCTATAGAGGAGTGGGGAATTTGGCACACGACAGTGCTATCAAGCAAGCGCCAGGTCGTACTGGGCCCCTCCTCTTCCTGAGGGGAATTCAGAAGTCGGAAATTGCTGCAAGTAACAGTGATTGGCCAAGTCCTCTTCCAAATAACCAACAAAAAAGTTACAAAAGGGAAAATAGCAACAAGAAGCTTCCTATGGTGCATTGCAGACGTATTTCAACTTCGCACCACATCTGAGCTATGTGTACAGCGTAGTTCAAGCTACAGGGTTCTTTCAGCCCACAACCTCTTCCAAGACTGATGATTCCTGCTAGCTGCTACGACACAGCCACTTGTTTGCATTAGGTTTCCATATACAAGGAAAAATGACTTTCTTACTGCTTGAGCTGGCTTTTATTTTACCTGAAGGAAAAGCAGCAACAAGAAGTCATCTGGAACTCCCTGGCCAGAGCTTTAATAGACTTTCACCTGCTGTGTAGCAGGCACAGAAGGCAACCCAGGGCACATACTTCCAAGAGGTTAAAAAAAGCATAACAGGCCCATAACTAGAAAGGGCTATCCATCTGCAGCAACAGGAACAAGAGAAAATTAAGGCAGAACACATACTTGAAAAAAAACCCAGAGAACCCATATATAGAGGTAAAAAAAATTCACAGGTCAGCTCTGAACTGAATGCAAGCCAGAAGAGCATTGCACTGAAAATGTGCATTTATTTTTAAATCTGAATATAGGAGTCGATAAATCAGCTCCACATAGGCCACACAAGAGCTGTCAGATGGCAGTGACTTTCAGAGGCTACCAGCCGAGCCTCAGATCAAAACTGCAACTTGGAGTTTAAGAGACAAGCCCGTACCTCCCATCCGGAGCGATACTGCACATAAAGCAGCTGCAGTGGCAGGAACAGCAGCAGCGTGCTTTTAATTTACAGTCTTTATGATCCATATCAGTCACTGCGGAGAGACTGGGCTAACTGGCATTTTTTTCTAACCTTCCTAAATAAAGCCCTCATCCCAAACTTTATTGTACCCAGTAAGCGGCAGCGTCACAGGTATAGGCAGAGAAGAGGACAGAGCAAGAGAGCATCCCAGTATAAGCCACATCTATCGTTTATCCACCTCTCTGCTGATCTCAAGTGTAAATCTGACAAATTCCTGTTGGCTCGGGGACTACTGAGGAACTGCCTGGGCCAGCTTTCCCATCTCCCTTGCATTAACTGCAGGGAGTGCCGTGTTGCTACCAGTGCAGCGAATATTTTATCAGCTGCTGAAACGCCCAGCCAGCGACTCCTTGCCCCACACTGACCTTCCTCTGTTACTTACCGCCCAAGTCAGCTGCAAAAGATATTTATTATTACAAAATCCTACTGGAAACATTGAAAGAAAAGTCATTTCTACTTTATACTTGGTAAATAACATTTTTTTCTTATGTAACTACAGAAAATTAAGAATGGAGGATTTTTTAACACGCAAAGTTCAGTTCCAGTCAGGATGAAGCTAGCACAAGTACTGCTACAGGCTTAAGTGGGGGAATAAAAACTAAGACCACGTCAAGTACTTTTTAAATTCCACCCTAAACTGACAGGCTTAAGGAAAACAAGATGAACTCTGGCTCTGTGCATTACTATCTTTTCTATTTCTAGGATAGAAGCAAAGGTCTGCAGAACGATTAGTACATTAAAGCACTCTTGGGAGTTATGTAGTATTATTCACACTTTACAAATTAAGTGAAGTGATTTGCCCAAAAGCTACGAGACAGACAAGTATCAACTGGATACACAGCCCACAGTCTCTCCATCTGGTGCTCTTCTACCTACTAGACAATACTTTTTTAGGCTACTACCAGTGAAAGGATAATGCAATCTGGATATTTTATTTTTGATCTTGCTACATTTTCAAAGAGGAAATAGGCCTATACTGGAACACACTCACATTGATTGTTTGCACCGAGTCTCAAATTAGATGGAGAATTTCTCATTTGGATAAAGCAAAAAAATTCTCATTTTAATTTAACATTTCTCTGTAATGAACAGAAGGCTCAAAGATACCAGAGATTTTTGCCAGGCTATAATAGAAAATGAATTAAATTCATCATTTCCGGGCCAGGAAAAATTCAAAATGTGAAAATAATTTCTCTGCATCCCAAAACAGAGTAAGGAGTTGGATTTCTTTTACCTTCTAAAATAGGACTCAAACTCTGTTTTGATAGTCTTTTTAATCAAAATGACACATTTTGATATTTCTGAAGCACTTTGGTTCTCAAAGCTGCAAGTCAGCTTGGTATTAAGTAATGTTCTCCTGCTGCAACACAGGGCTCACGTGTCCTCACAGGCTGGCAGGACCTCCCTCTTCCACGGACGCCCTGTTACAGCACTCTGGTGATCTGCCAGAAGGCTGGAACATTATTGCAGGAGATGAAGCACAAGCCTTTTATCTCTAAGCTGAGCCCTCGGCAGCTTCACAAGTCCTCGATGGCAAGGAGTTCACAGCAAAATAAAGCCACGGACTTTTTTTTCCTGATTCAAAAGAAAACACTGGAAGACAGTTCAGACACTTTGGTCCAAGTACCTGTATTTTTGTCCTGAGCATAAAAAAATATTCTTTTTTTTTTTTCTTTTCTTTAAAGGGGAAGAGGGAAGAGTTGTTTGCTTGTTTTCAAGACTCCAGGCTTAAAACTTCCACAGAGAAACTCACTTTGTAGATATTGCACTTTCTACAGTAAAATAATTATGATAAATAATTCCCAAATACTTATGTGAAACTAACTCATATTTGAAATGTTCATTGCAGCTTCTCCTCTCCTCAATGTTTCTTCAGGGCTAGGTAACCTGTTGGTAGGCCACAAGCACCTCCTGCAATTAATTCCAACTGTCATTAATCTTCCAATTGCCCTTTTTCATCTTTTCTGTCTGTTCTGAAGCAGCCAGCAAAAACATCCGAAGAAGCTACAAATAGCAACAAGCAATGCCAGAACAGAGAAACATGGTCTGGAAATTCAGCAAGCACAGATATTCATGTAACCTCTGGGATATCTACATTTATTCACTTCTCCTGTTGTATCAGAAAGAAAGATCAAATTCATTTAAATTGAGGGAGGAAGCTGCCAGAACTAGCATAAAATATTGCAGCCATTGAGGTTTTGGTAGTTAGCACATGTGTATGTATAGCATGGGATTGAAGCCATTAACTACCTTTTTTCTCTCAAAAGAGAGATCCAAAAGCAATATTTTACTTTTTTTATTTCTTGTAGCAACCACCTTCTCCCTCTTCACCTCCAATAGTATGCTCTTACCCTGAGCGTGCGTTATCCTTGAAGGAAAGGTCTGCTGACAAGCAGTACTCTAGCAGGCAATATTGGCAGGTATTGTCCCACAACGTTTAATGGAAGGAAGCTGGTTAGCAGAGTTTGAAGTCAGGGGAAGAAAAGCAAAATACAGACATGACCTTTTCTTCTCTCCAATTGTCCAAGTTGGACATGAATGATGATCAGATACAGTAATATTTGCAACAGTGTCCTGGTTTCAGCCAGGATAAAGTTAATTTTCTTCATAGAAGCTAGCATGAGGCTATGGTTTGAATTTGGGATGAGAAAATGTTGATAAGGTGCTGATGTTTTGAGTTGTTTCTAGGTAGTCAAGGACAGTCCAGCTTCTCGTGGTGGCCTGCCAGCAAGAAGGCTGGGGGTGCATGGGGAGCTGGGAGGTGACACAGCCAGGACAGCTGACCTGGGCTGGCCAAAGAGATATTCCCTACCATATAACATCACCCTTAGTATATAAAGCTGGGACAAAGAAGGAAGGTAAGAAGGGACATTCAGAGTGATGGCATCTGTCTTCCCAAGAAACCTTTACACATGATGGAGCCCTGCTTCCCTGGAGATGGCTGAACACCTGCCTGCCCATGAGGAGTGGTGAATTAATTCCTTGTTTTGCTTTGCTTGCGTGTGCAGCTTTTGCTTTACCTATTAAACTGTCTATGTCAAACCATGAGTTTCCTTGCTTTTACTCTTCCGATTCTCACCCCTGCCCCACCATGAGCGAGTGGCTGCATGGGGCTGAGTTGCCAGCTAGGACTAAACCCATGACACACGGGCAGAGATGATCACAGGGCCAGGAATGGATGCTTTGGGCTTTACCAAACAGAAGCAGGATGGGACAGAAGATGTGTCTTTTGACCTCCACTTTGCAAAATCCCATACTTCATTCACACTGATCAGTTTGGCAATTAGCAGAGCATTTACAACCATCTCCTAGAAAACAGATTGGCAAAACAGGCAATCTTTATACAGCCAACACAAGTTCTATTAATTTTAATTGTTAGCTGTAAACAGGTATCAAGTTACATGAACAGAATGAAGAACAGAAGCAAAATAGACTACTGGTAGTCAACTTCGCTCAAAATCAAAATCTCATTTGCCCTCACGTCTCCGTTCACACATGTTACTTTATGCCAGAAATTGTTGATACAGCTATTGTCCAAAGCTAGAGGATACTTTGACAATACAACTACTTGAGATACTTCCTGCAAAGCAGTAGTGGGAATCAATCTTCAGGTCTTTACACTGCTTCTCTACAGCAGCAAAAACACAGCAAATGATCCATGACTAATTCTTCTGAGTAGATGAAGAGAGAATTAAATCCATCCCATTCTTACTTAACACTCACAGGTCAATCCATCGTTCAATTGCCTTTTTGTAAATTCTAATGAGGCAAAGACAGCTATAGCCACAAGTTATCAGTCCCTGTCATGGTGAGTGAGGGCCAGGGAATGCTCTCATACAGCTCTGGAAGCCACGTGTCCATCCATGATCAGCCACACACAGTGGTGAGGATGGAGACAGGCAGCCAGAAGCCCCTTGGGTTGCAGTCCCATTTCTTTCCCACCTACTACTGTGAGCTCCTCACATATTCCTCATGTCTTCCTTAGTTACTACAAGTAATTTTATTAATATACTTTGCAGCACCATTAACTAATACCTGAGGCTTAACATTAAAAAATGATAAGGCAATATAATCTTAATGGTATTAATTAATACTACCATGGCTTTAAAATTTAGCAGATCTGGCCAACAAAGCATGTAAAGTGTGTTTTGGTTTGGGGTTTTTTGTTTGGGGTTTGGTTGGGGGTTTTTTGTTGTTGTTAAGAAATGCCCCTGACAAACAGGAGAGAAAAGTGGAGGCTATAAAAGCAGGGAATTAAATTAGAACCAAAAGTAACTCCCTCCAAGAATCACCATTATGAAACACAGCAGTTTGCCCAAGACACCAATCATGCTCTTGTCAGTGAAGACACCAGTGCAGAGACATAGCAGCCACTGGAAAGACAGCAGTAGAGTCCCATTTGTTGGGAATTTTCTTTTTTCTTCCATCCCTCCTTTCTCATGTTCTAAGCACAGAAGCAATCAGCAAGCTTTCTCTCAACACCATTTGATGGACAGAGCTGTAGCATGACCGCTAATAGGACAGAGATAGTAAAGGCTCCAGAAACCGCAAAACTGGACAGTGCAACAGTCAGAAAAGAGGGTGAGAAAGCCAGGTGGAGAGAGTCTTTGTTCCTTCAGTAACACATTTAAAAATCTAATCTGCACAGCATGTCCCGTCAGAACACAAAAGCTAAAACCATGCATCCTCAGAGCAGAGTTTCTACAAGAATAGTCAAATGTACAATTAAACAGCCAAAAAATCTGGTACTAAAAGCCCACACTGGAGATTTCCATTTCTGAATTTCTCCTTTCTCTCTCAGATTGAGCAAGAAGTTTATAAAAAAGCAAATTTGCTTTAATCTCAACTCTCAGAATTCAATAGCTCATCAAATGAGAAATCCATAAACCATAGGTATTGCTGGTGTGATTTCCAGGGACACTGAGCAAACAGCTCCAGCTGCAGCTATGAGGGTCTACAGCTGCTCACCTTTTCACCACTGAAAAAATTGTTCTTGTAACAATAACTAAATACAGCAGTCAAACCGCTCAATAGATGTCATTAATTATATTGTCAGCTGAAATCCGCTATGTTTACTCTGCAGTGATACTGTAATTATCAAGTGCTCTGCCTTTGCCAGGTAAGTACTGGGTGCAGTAATTAATTTTCCTGTGCATATAAATGTTTGATAGTATTATGTAAATCACAAGATATTTGCTACCTATATTTTAAAAAAGGCATCTACTGTCACACTCTTGAAAACATCTTAAAACAACGTTAAAAAGTCACGTGAACACAGAAATATAACATCCTTGTTATTTGCCTTTGAAGTAGGCTTTAGGAAAAAAGCCTGCTAGCGTTGACAAACATCTTGAAACTGCAGCCCTGGTTTTCCAATGACTTTATTCCCAATAACTTCTCATTACAGCCGAGAGGTTCAAGAGTCACAAGCCTGAGGGTCTCAAAACCCAAGTACCCAGTAATCAAGCACAGGGAAGCACTGGTTGTCTTGGGAAACTGTTGTGTCTGTGTGCCCCACAGTACCACGCGTACCTCGGTGGTAATACCGAGAACGATACAGCTTTCCGCCACGGCTACACAGAGGTCAGGACAGATCAGAGAGAACAGTACCACAGAGAGAAAATATTCTGTGGCACAGTCCTTGAAGCAAAGGGTTCACAAATTGCACCTTCTCCCACCCCAGGCAGCACAGCCTCAACTCAGAATTTGCCTTAAAAAGAGCCATTTTCCTACTTCCTCACAAGAGATCAGATTCTTGGCATTACTGTTCCTGGATATATATCAAAACCTACAGGTTTATGGGAAATATCTGTAACTGGGAATCAAAGAAGCTCTATACCTGGGAGGGAACATTAATGTATCATTACCTGGTGTTGTAAACCTACTCAGTCTAAGCGTCATCCTGTGGAGACCCAGTACTGTGTTTGACTGAATCTTGTACAGCTACATCCCTTATCTTTCTCCCTCTGCCATCTCCTATGGATCCTAACCCTGAACACCACAAAGTTCTCCTCCATCATATCTATATGTCATTAACTCTTACATTCACCTCCTATAGGTGTGGAGATCAGCAATAAAGGTATTTTGAAGGCAATTTCTCAGCTCCCACAGTTGTGATGCAAAATGGCAGGTTGAGAAAAAAAAGAAAAACCAAATGAACTGAGATGTTAAAGTAACACATGGTCGCATCGTACCTGGGGGCCAGCACTGGTGCTGTACCTAAAAACAACCCTTCATTTGTCCTTATGGTGCATAAGCATTGCTTCTTCATAGTTTCTGACAAGAAAAAACAAACTGTATCATAACCATGTGGTTGCAATGACTCAATGCTAGGATCAGTTGAAGGAGCTGCACTTAACTGCAGTGAAATTATCCCAAAAACGTTAAGCAAAGCCTATATACACTATATTCTTTTTCTTCCCCCCCTTAAGTGTTCTGCATTTGAATTTTCAGGCTTAAGAATGCCATAATATCCACATCAAGTCTTTATCTTCCTCTGCAACTGGCTTCTGCAGGAGCCATCTTGTATTTTTTACCCTGGAGTAGACCTTGATCTTCCAGAAAAACTACTGTAATTTGCCTTAATAAAGGCTGCAGGATGCTTCCATTGGGGATTTATTCAACTAGAGGAGGAACTGGGGGGGTGGGGGGAGCGGAGAAAATATAACTTTGACAACATACAGCTTAATTAGAAATACAGAATAAATTAGGACAAAAAAGACCACGGATGTTTAGGGCAAAAATAGTCTTTAGCAGCTTTACATATGTGAGTACGAAGCAGAAGCAAATTAACTGATAATCTTCTGTGCTAAATTTATATAGGAGACAAGTTACTTTACAGAATATTCTCTAGAGGAGTCTTTAAAAGAAAAAGTTAGCATATTACTTGACCAGAGTTATTTCTTATTTAAATAATCATGATTAACCATCTCAACACTATGTATTCCTCTTATGGTGGTGATTTACAGTGTCTCTACTATGTGGCTGTACAATACTCACAAGGTGCAAGAGCTTAATGCTGTGCTGTAAGTGCTTGATAAAGAATTTTTACAGTGTTTGCCATTTGACAAAATTGGGTAATAAGCATAATAAATAGACATATCAGACATTAATACTACGAAAGCTTTTCTAAATCTTTCTGTTCATCCTCCTTACCCTCGTTCTGCTCAGGACATGAGTTTCTCTAGTTTGAAAAAAAGGTCAAATTGTCTTCCGTTAACTCTCCTAGAAACACCATTTGTTAAAAAACCCATTCCAGCACACAAGGACTATAGTCCCACTTTTTCCATCCTAAATACCATAAAACCATTCTTAAAGTAAGATATGCCCCATGCAAGAGTCATAAGAAAATTATTTGTTGCAAGACACCAGCACCCAACTGCCCAAGCTCCCCAGGAAAGCCCTCCCCAGCAGCACAGAGACAGCCAAGAAGTCTACTCCAGAAAAGCTTGTCCACCCACCCTCTTCTCATTAAACCTCCTTATAAAGTGCTTCTACTAGAGGCTTGCAAAATAACTTGGGGAAAAGCCTGCAATAGGTGGTCTCCAGACCAACTTGGCAACAGTGAAGACCAGCCTCCATCTCAGGGGCAGCTCCTGGCATGCTCCCACCCAGGCCACCCCAAGATCACCAACACGATCACTCCAAAACACAGGGGAAGGGAAAAAAGTAATCACTTTTTAAGGAGAGATCATTAATATTACAGAATTATCCTCTTGTGACAGCACTAGAAGCCTTAAAATTTGAGTCCAAGACTCAACTAGAAATGCTGTAATGCACTCACCTGCTTTGTGACAGGCTGACCAGGGGTTACATTCCCCTTTTTGAAGGGCTTCCCTGTTGAGTTTTCCTCAGAATGTCTTTGCTTTCCAAGAGGAAGGACTCCATCACACAAGTCCCTTTGATATGTCAGGATCCACTGAACATTGACAACCCAATTACAGTGGAGAAATCTCTTTATGACCTGTTCAGAAATATTTACTTCCACTCAAACCAATATTTCAAACAGGCACTATCTCAATGTATCTGGGACAACCCCAATCCCTGTAATCCTCTCTGTTGGGTAACTGCAGAATACCCGCTTCTCATCTCTTCTCCTCCTCTTACTAGGTGATCTTACCAGGAATGGTGGGCTGTCCTGGCCACAGCTTAACAATCAGTTTTGGAAAACATCACTTTCCCAAGTAACCCAAGGACAATGCCATGCTGCTCTGCCACAAGCAGCCCCCAGTGAACAGAGATCATCACATGCTTGTCAATATGGCAATTCATAGCACTCACCATTTATTCTTGTGCTCCCGTACTCTCTGGCAGAGCTTAGTCACCTTTTTTTGTTACACGTTTCCAATTTGCTGGCCGATATTAAATTGAATAGCTGATGCTAGATTTGCTTTTGTCACAAGGTTGCTATAGACCTTGACTTTTCTTACTAAAGAAAATGACTTCATGTCATCCACTAGTGGTTGTTTATTATGGAGACTTCATACTGCCTCCCAATATGGATGTCTTTGATTTTGACAGAAAATCAAAACAGGCAGTTATGTTCTGGGAATGAGAATAGTGTGAGGAAGCAGAAAAGGACTACATCATTAACTTACTTTGGCTATAAACTCAGCAGAGCCCAGTCTCAGCATTATTACCGTCTGTTTCACTTTTAAAGTTCAACTTTAAAAAGATGCGAGATTAACTATCCATGGGCTCAAGTCTCTGCTACAAATTCCTCTTTCGCATGGTGCTTTCATGGTTCCAAAATTTGCCTGGGTATAAAACCAGTTACTGCACAAGTCAGTTAAAAGATATCACCTACAGCTTCCCTGCTTGCTAATTCTTGAACATCCCCGAGAAGTACAACATAACTGCTTATTCCTCTGCTAACCACCCAGTTTTCAGAGGAAGCCGTTTGGACTTCTGCTCTCCTTGTCTCTGCCCCTCTCCAACAGATTCTAAATATGTTTTTCCCTTTCTTATTCTACATAGTTTACCCTAGAAATAAACTGAACCAGTGACACAGTGATCCTACAGCAGGAGGTAGAACAGTACCCCAAAGCCCAAACTCCTGAAACAATCCCTTCGCCCAAGGGCACGGCCCACACCATCCGGTCCTTCACAGGGAAATACCAATTAAAGCCCAAGTTTTAACTGTCAATGGCTTAGCACCATTTAACACCTAGCTCAGGTTCAGTGACCACAGTTCTATAAAGAAGCCGTAAAAAATTGGAAGGACTGGCAGGTGCTCTCTGTTAGTGCACAAAGTCAGTCTATGTTTCCCAAGTAGAATATCCCCTTTGAGTAATTTAGCTGCTTTGCAGTTATGACCAAAGATATGCAGCTACACACACCACATGCAAAAAGAAGTGCAATAGTACTTGCTATAGAGAGTGTGATTTAGGAAGTCATTCAGGGGTTTTGAGTCTACACATATATAAATAAAAGATTAACTCAAACTTGAAACAAGAGGTTAAAAATATATTCTGCACAGTTACCATAACATTCACAAATCTATAATGGGAAAACCACATTATAATTACTTTATTATGTTCATAGTTTTGAATGAAAGAGGATTTTTGATAGCGCAGAACATAAAAAGCAAGGTTATGAGGTTTTAAGGCAAGAGAAAAGGAAACAAAACCCTGCCTAAACGGCTGTGAGCAAATACAATGTACACTTAAACCTTGGTAGTACAAAAGTTGCACCTAATCAAAATGGGTGCGTATACCGACAAACACACACCACCACGTGGAAACGGCACACACAAACCCCAGGGCAGAGCGTGAAGAACCCAAGAGCCTCCAGCTGCCTGCACAGGACTGAAAGGAGCTCCCCAGTAATTTCTGCAAGCCCCGGGAGGGTTTCCTGTGCCACCCCGCAGCGGGAGCCGCCACTGCCAGCGCTCCTCCACAACAATCCCGGTATTCACCGGCCAGAGCTGGAAACACAGCGCGACTGTCCGGGCAGCGCGGTGAGGAAACACTGGGGCTCTCATGCTCGCTCTCATCCCAATTCACCCTGATGCGAGACTCAACCCCAACCTAGACAATCGCAGACTAGAGGTTACGGCACCGCAGTTACGCGCTAGAACATCCGCACGCCCCAGTTCTTGGGAGAGCAACTTTGGCGTTCGATTTCCCAGGTTCAATATACTAGAATTTAAGGTAATCTAAGTTTTTAAAAAAAAATTTTTTTATTATTCAACATTCATCCATTTCTTACCCCAAAACTTATTCTGCCTTTACATAGGCATGTTTGCTGTAAGGGAGCAGAGACACACATGCATACAAATTGTACAAGTTATGGATACCTATAGTTTTACATTTCATTTCCCCACCCCACTCAACTGCCTGCACCATGTACTACGGCCTGTTCCAGCACAAAGGCAACATCTCCTGTACAAGGCAAGGGAACAGGGTCCCAGAAACCCAGAACTGCTGGGAATGTAAATCCTCAGCTTGACCACCACGTATGGTAGAATAAACTGCGAGTCCATTTCTCAAAGTACAGGAAAAAGCTGAAACTCAGATATTAAACTGCTGCTGCAGAGGTCAAATGCACCAGAAGCCATGAGATTAGTCTGATTTTCTTTGGGTTTTTTTCCCCTCTTCAAAATAATCTGGTGGCAATATATTTATATTGTGGTGACTGACAAAAGGCTGCAGCACCCTGCTCCCTGTACTAGGCAGAGTGCAAACATAGCTGTACCTGTCCTAAAGACCTTACAACATCAAAAAGTCTGCTTTATTGAAGAGAAAGCAATTGTACACCTGAAAAAGAAATTTCTTTTTTAGAAACCTTGGAGTTCAAGATGACAAGTGTAATAATATCAGTTGACACTGTCACAAAAAACACACGGTAAAGAGTAAAGATTTGAAGGAGGGGGACAGGGGCACAAACACACACAACTCAAAACCCTGTACCAAATATTGTGATTTCTCCCACACTAAGGCAATGCTTCCAACATTTTCAAATGCAAAACCAAGGTGACATGTCCAGCCCACCCAGGACAGCCTCAACTATTTCTTCTCTGCAATGGTTTCTCTTCCAGTCTCACAACGTATGTTCCAGATAAACATCTAAGATTGCAAAAAAGTACCAACTTTTCAATGCTAGTGGCTACGCAGCACATCAGAGTTATGTGACTATTTTTTGAAGGTGACATTTCAAGGAGACAAAAAAAAGTGCTACTCTGTCTCTTCTCGGGAATTCCTGTAAGAGATTTAGTCTTCCTGGGCAACCCATAACAAACTTAATCATTTTTATTCCACTGCAAGTAGACTTGACATTTATATTCCAGGAGATCTATATAGGTTTTTGCTAATTGTGCAATAGCACAATGTTTTCTTGAACAGTTTAGAAAGCTGTCTGATAAAGGGCTGAGAAAACCAGGGATTTTCTGGTAACAAAAAAAAATCAGAGGGTTGCTTACTACTAGTATTGTGGTTGCATTCAAAGTAGATCAAGGCTGCTGAACATGGATTTAGAGGAAAGGAACACCTAACTGGTTTACAGACACTCAGGAGAAAGGCTGTAAAAGCAACGTAGTAGTTCTGCATATGCACTTATGAATACTACTGTAAATAAGCCAGGTTTGATGTCAACCTTAGCTGCTTATCTCATGAGAAACATACCCCACTGCTTGTGATAGCTGATGGAGAGGTGATAAATATTACACTGAAAAATATTAACTAAAAGCAGATCTAGCAGGCTTTTTTAAGGGCATAATATACTCTTGGTTTCATTCCTTGGCAAATAAGCAAGCCAGAAGTTTCCTAACAGTACAGCCTAATTTCCAGCTTTCACAATTGTCCTAGATGCCAATTACGTACTGAAGACTGCGACATACTGACAAAGGCTAAGTTTCACATATGGACTTGGCTCCACCCTGCTGGGGTCAATGCTATGCAAAAGACACATGACATGAAAAAAGCTGCAGCTTTATCAGCAGAATCTGTATCTCAGTTATACTGTATAGACAGCTATCGCAGCTTTGGCTGTGCAGGAGCATCTACAGCTATGTGGTGTTCATCAGGAAAACATTCTGTCCATCAACATAAAAGGCTGACATAGGGAGCACTAACAGTTGTCCTCATAGGGCTAGAAAAAGCCCTTACACTGAGGGTAATTAATAGATAGAAAAGACACACTCAGGAATTGGATATCATCTGCTATTTCTCAGAAACACGGAATTTAAAGTCAATTAAAACAGGCTCTAACCCACCCGTGCACCACCTGCCCTCAACTCCAAACACCCCTAGGGCTCTGCAAGAGAACTTGTATAAAAATAACAAAAACCCAACCTGAATGTGAACAACTGACACACAGGCCATTCACATAAAAAGTTAACACTCTGAAAGAACAATCAATATCATCTCCCATTAGTTTCTTCAGAGATTTATCATTTAGGCTTTTCCTTAGCAGCCTTGAGGGGAAAAATGAGAGATGTGTGTGACTGCACAGGAACTAAGAAAAGTCTCTTAAAGGCATTTAGAGCTATTATTATAATCATTTCCCTTCAACAGATGAATGAACTGATGACATTAGACATGAAGAAAACTAATTTTCTATAGAATGCTATCTATACATTATGTTACAGCTGGATGGCTAACTTTTGGAGCTGTATGAACTGCCCAAAAGCCTTCAAGAGAAGTTTCCACACCAGAGCTGTGGCAGCTCACCCTGCTGAAGGACGCTCTCCATCTCTGACAAGGGCCAGGTCTGGTCCCACTGAGGATTTTAGCTGTACATCCACTTCAGCCCCATCCCAGAGGGCAGAGGCAGGATCCCCTCAGGCTGAAACTGTCTGCTTCTGGCTCCCAGATCTTGCTTTCCTCCTCACCCTGACACACGCAGCAATTACCTTGCAAATCCCAGCCATACCAGCCTTTTCATTCATAGCTCATACTACCAAAAAAATTCAACCATCCGTTCTTCACCAAGTAGCACTCTTAGAGAAACAGGGAAGCAGCATTAGTAGAAAAATTCAGGCATGCCCTAAATAAAAATCATATTTCAAAGTCTTCAGCAGAGTTAGATATTGGTTTACACTAAGGAACCGTTGACTTGAAATGCGTAACACAAAGCTGCTGGAGCAGAGAGCCACTGAAGCGCTGCCCAGTGCCCAAAGCTGGCTGCATCCCCTCTGTAGATCCCAGTCCACGATCTGGGGTCTGCTCAGAAGCTCAGTTTAACAAGGCCAGTGCTCACACACAGCTTATGCCCTTCAGACCACAGCTGATAACATACTTCTCAGACCACCGCAGAATTCCGGGGTCATTTTTGCCCTGGGAAGAAACACACCAGAAGGCGTTTAACCTGTGTTGCAGGGAATACAGCATGTATCCCCTTTACTATACAAGGCTGGAGAAACTTCTGACAACAGCCATTCAATTTTTTTTTTCCCCTAACTCTTCCTTGACAAATGCCTCTAAAACTACCTCTGTTAAGCACTATATACCTAAAAATCTAACCATAGTAAACCTGTGCTGTCATGAAGATGGCCTTTTCCTGTGGCTCCAAGATCCCAGGTTCTAACTACAGTCCAAAGACTCACAAAAAACTACAATTGCCGCCCAACTGAACAGAACTCATCTTGAGCATGAAGACAGAGCCTCTGGTAGGAAATGGTCAAAAGGGCACTGAAAGAGAAAAAGAGAATTAACTTTACTAATGGCAGTTACCTGGAATTACTTGAAGTTTGGAATGCTCAAAGCATATTCCAAGAGAGGGAATTTCTTTAGTATGTGCAGAATTTCTTTAATATGTGCAATACAGTTTACATATGCACACTCAAAGCCTGTGTTTCTCTGTAAACACAATAATCTCCCTGACTGATGGTACACAGGTATTCAATTCCACCGACACCAGCAACACTCTTAGGTCAAAGATTGATGATCATCACATCCTGGCCCAGAGTTAAAAACAATTTAGAAGCCTAAAATAGAAACACAAGGCTGTCTCTAAAAGTTAGAAAACAGAAACACTTTGAAAGATGGATAAGATACATGCTATAGATTAGAATTAAGCTAACACAGTATGGCTCTACATTAGCTTAACGCAAACCAGGGATCATTTCTCCATGGTGAAATAGGAGACGCAGAGCTATGAAGCTAAATAAGCCTCATGGAAGTCAATCCCTATTATCTTTTTTTTCTTTAGGCTTTGTTTTGAATAGCTTTAGTTTCCTTTAACATTCTTCAAGACAAAACAGCATCATACAGTGTAGGGAAAGAACAAAGTGGCTCCTTTTATCTGTGCCTCTATCTTCTGAGTAAATATTGCATCATTGTTCTCCCTAGGAAACACCTTTCATCTTTGTTTTAAGGATGTGGATGAGCTGATGTAGTTGTGAGAACCCATCAAGCCTTTTACATCTGAGAAGCAGAACTCTGAGAGCATCCTCTTGCCATAAAATAAAAGCATGTGCAAAGATCTCCCTGTCATCTTTGCTCATCACACTGACATTGTTCACCAGAGGTCAGTTCACTCAAGACTTTGGCTGCTGAGGGTAAACAAGAATAGTTGACATGCTAAATTCCACACACCCCCCTCCCCCCGAGATGGCGTCAAAACAGCTCACAGAAAATCAAAGCATGTACGTGGCTAGATGCCATCTGTTACCCGCTCCAGAAAGAGTGTCATGATATTTATATCCCCTGAGAATATCCACATTAGCTGTAGGTAGAGACTCTATTCCTTCTATACGTCTCTGCACAAAAACATAATGGCTGCAGAACAGATGGGGGAAAACAATACAAGGATATTATTAGGACAAACCCATATTATATGGGACAGTTCTAAACCTTATATAATTATACTAGGACAGGGAGGGAATTGCAGAAGCATACCGCAGCTTCTAGAAATTTAAAAGTTACATAGAATAGATCCTAGTATCCTTTGTAGTAGAACAGCATTTACACTTAGAATGTTCCATATGTAATCTGGACTAAAAGGAGAAGTAAATATGGTAAAATAGTAGTAGTTTTTGTGGCCTTTTTCAAGAATTACTCCATCGCTATGCAACAGGGTCACGGCACAGAGAAGTGAGCCCATTCGGTTGGTCTCCTCTTGCATCGTCCACAACTGTACATCTACAGCATCTACCTGCCTCTGTTCTTTTATGCCCAATGCTTAAACTGAGGCATCGTCACTTCTTCAGCTCCTAACTGGTCACAGGAGGAGAGATATCCACACATTCTTCAATCTCTTTCATCAGATGAGTTAATCACCACAGATACTCTTCAAATAAAGTGTTTGTTTTATCCAAGAGGTGCTCTCCAGCGTTGTCTGTCACAAAAACATACACCTTCTACTCAGTTTTCTGTTTAAAGGTCCTACTGCTCAACTGTTGTAATCAATATTGGTAAAGTCTAGTCCCCAGGAGCTAAAACGCACCTCTACAAGCAAGGTTTAGTTCTCCAGAGACCAGAAATAGCTGACAAATTTCTTAGTACTAGACCTGTCTCTTAGTTCCCAGTGTGGAACAGACAAAACTGCAAGATCAAAGACTATTTTCAGAAGTCTAAAGTAGAGTTTAATATCAGTTTAAATGATATTTCTGTAAAACAAGTTACCACCTTATTGTAACAACTATTTTTTAACCGCAAGCATGTATATGTTAGTTCCTTCTATCTAAAGCCCTTTTTTCTTTGTTAGAGCTGGCGTAGTGGACATATCATTACAAGGTCCATTGCTATTAAATATGCAGAATAATACATACCACAATTTAACAAGACAATCCATCAAGTGAAATATTTCTTTTCTTGCCTAACAATGACTAATGGTATTGTGGCATAAACACACCATAGACCACAAACAGGCAGCTCTAGGTAGTGGCAGAATCTTAAAAGTAGGTAAAAATATGCAAACTAGGTTTAGACCACTACCTCTTACCCATGGCTATGCATTACTGTGGAGTGGACACAACATACCCCAAAAGCTATTATTAGTAGTCAGAAGACTTGCCCGTTTCATGATTTTTGCATTAGTCTACAGTAGCAGGAGGAAGATTTGGAGAAGATGAAAGCAAAGAATCATCCATGTGTATTTCTAGGCAGCTGTTACCTCACCGGGCCACCACACAATAACAGCATATGGTAACAACGTGCATCAACACTCTTGGCTCTCAGCAAACGCGAGTTGATACAACATGGCTTCATGACCTACCACGGGACAGACATACCAACAGCATCATGAATTTGTTATGAGGCAACCACCACATTTTACCTGACATACACTAATTTAATTGGTGTCAGACCTTGAATTAACTGCACAGACCATAAGACTTTTAGAGAAGTATACAAGTTCTCCAAAAAGTGACGGGGAAAGCAGATATCTGCCTGGTAGTACTTGCCCCTTTCCATTTTGAGCTTAGTAGCCCCCCTCCACAGACAGCCCCCCCCATCCCGATATTTCATCCCGTAAGGAACACATCTGTGTTCTGCAATCCACACCTTAATTCTGCTACTATATCATGATAGCAAGGTAGACCTAAGATACAGTTAATATCTGCAGCTGAGGAACAACTCTGCACTAGAGTCAACTCTGACACAGAGACATTTGCTAAGCCTAGGGAGTTTCTATTCTCTCAGTCCCCATTCTATACAAAGAAAACAAAAAAATTATATATGTATGTTCCCCAGTCTAAGACTGAGAAATGTTACAGCCCATCTTCACTAGTCAGCAGCAGCTTTCAAATTATTCATGCAGAAAATTACTTAAAACCCCTCCCATCACCACATGTAAATGCATCTCTCTGATTTAAAACAAAGTTCAATTCCCATTTTTTAAAAAGCTTTTATCTTAAGGAAATATGGAGGCTTCAAAATTCTGTAATTTGCAGTTCATTTGAACATTAATAGAAAGAAATGTTCTTCCACTTCAAACTATTTCCTCAGTCAATTAGACAAATCCTCTAAGTGGAGTTTGTGAAGCAGTTCACGTCCAGAAACTTAATTAGTACCCGGTCCCAGGACTTGCAGCCACCTCGCCCACGCTAACAGCTACACACGGGCCACACGGCTCGCGGGACCGCGCAAGAAGGGCGCGTACACCAGAGCAGCCACGGGGACAACTGGGGACACCAAAGGGCCAGTTCAGCCAATGCAGCAGCTGGGACAGATGAAGATAGTTAGAAGAGGTTGCAAAAGGCAGACATCAATCAGAAGGGAACAGCTAATTAACAGTGGATAAAACACTCACCAGAGGTCCTGACTGCATATGGTCATTGAGAAAACTCCTACTGCAGATTTTAAGAGTAATAGTTTTCCCCAGTGCCCTTGGCTGAATTTCTCATTGACCTTTGCAAACTATTCCCGCTACACTCCCCTGCAGTTTCAATTATACTGTCACTTGCACATTTGTTTGTCCTAGTTAGCTGCTCCGCTCTTAACCGTGGTTCATGGCACTCCTAATTGGAATTGCTACCACAACACCTCACATCATCAGAAGCGGCAACGCAGAGCTGGCTTGTGAGCCTGACACCAGCGGGAACAAGCACAAAAGCGAAGTAGCTCTATGTTGACAGAGCAAGAACCATGCTTCCCTGGTACAAGAAGTGCCTTGAAATACTGAGTAATTTCGAAAAGTTATTAAGGTCTCTTGGGATGAAAGGACTTCGAACAGTATTTATAGAGTAACTGAGCTAGGGGGAAAAGAAAAGGAGCAGCCCCTATTGCCAGAACAGTCCTTTAAGTCTTAGCGATAGTATTATAGCAGAAGTTAGGTAAACTTCTTAATAAAAGGTTTCTCTAAAGCCAACTTGCCTCATGCTATAGGGGCTCACCCCAGCATCCTTACTAGCAGCACTACCGCAAACACAATGGTGCACATGTGTTATGCCACATGGCAAGGGCCACAGGTCAGGCTAGAAAGTAATTCTCTCAGCTGTGCTTGTATTCTAGGAAGGAATGGTCCGGTTCTTTTGGGTGGGCGTTTTCTTTCCCCTTTTGATTTCAGCATCCACCAAAAACACAGTTAAAAAAAGGAGAGAGTGAATTGGAAAACCCATAAGCCACAAGGTAGGTATAGTCTTTGGTGCAGCAGTAAGACTTGCTCATCAGCACATCTAGCAGATGAACACATTCTGTTACCTGATCTGCTATGTAGCACATTTCCATTTGTAAAGAAAGGACATAATGCTCTCACTTTTTTTGTGGTGTTTTTTCGGGGGGGGGGTTTTGTTTTGTTTTTTTTTAATAAGTCAGGCATCACATATATAAGCAAAACACCAGAGGCCACGCTTGTGCACCTAAAAAGCTAACATTCCCTACTCCAACTGTCCCCCAGATAGCGATAGTCTAGTAAAAGATATTTCCTCTTCCTCCTAACCTTCAAAGTGACTGTAACAGTCTTGAAAGCAAGTGATAATTATGATCTTAAATTAACAGAAAACTTTTCTCTAAGTTCCATAAAAGACAGATTTTACAAATACAATGATAAAGGGAATACCGTTTTTGAACGCTCCTTTCACATGCTCACATATTTGTCACTTGCGGAACAAGCTGCTTCTTATGTCACACACCTACCCAAGACCTATAGCAGATTACAAGGAACCACTTGAGTAGGTTTTTTCCCACACAGCCCTTACTCCTTGCACCTGATTTAGCTCTCTCACATGGGTAAAATTCAGAGATACTGGCATAACTGAACCTTCCAAACCCTAGTCATCAGTCACCTCTATGACCGGACACCGTCTGGGACAGGGAACATGGGTTTTCTGCCACTCGCCAACAGTAAGTTACATCTACATTAACGACGTAGTCCCCCATGACCATAGCATCTAGGAACATCACATTCTTTTGTTAATTTGCCTAGTTCCTTGGACATGAAAGAACTTTTATTCTGACAGTAAACCCCAAGAACAACAGCTCAGATTTGTCAAAATAAGCAGGTGCCTAAACAGAGAGGGCCTTGGCAGCCATTTCTGGCAGCTCCAGGGACCTCTGATATCCAAGATTAGGCAAAAAGACTGTGAAGAGAAGGCAAGTGAACCCTGGTCCACAGTTCAGCCTCACATCATTAAACAATCCTTTCACACCCAGAAGCAGGGCATGCACAACCCAAGGAAGAGCCCAGAGCAAAAATACATAGAAGTGCTTGATCTTGCAGTCCAACAAATCCTTCACTTCCCAGTGAAGCCTGTGGTTTGCAGGCTCTTCTCATGGTGCTGTACCAATTTATCTGGTGGGGCGGGGGTGAATATATACTAGAGTCAGCAGTCAGCCCTGTGTATCCCTTCACCCACAAGTTTCCTTTGCGGGTCCTGGGGAGCTGCCCACCGTTGCACAGCCTGAGGAGCAGCTCTGATGAGAGATGATGAGCAGGAACATCCAGCTCACACGACATAACCAAAGAGCAAGAAAGCAAACAAACCCAAGAACTCTCTCAGGAGTGTCAGTATCGAGAATCAAGGGAAAACCATCACTAAGAGATGTAACAACTGAAACAAGCCCAAAAGCATCCGCTACAACATTTTTTTTTTTTGCCAAGAGCTCATATTTCTGTTTTGTTTATTATCAGAAAGAAATACAATATATTTCCTATGCCATAAAATACACGTATAATTTTTGTGGTAATAAGACCCAGGAGAGGCATAAATATTCCCAGGGGTTTCTGCAGTTCAGAAGAACAGTGTAAAACAGTTTGATAACTTGGAGATTACATTTCCTCTATTCACCACACACACACACTCAGACACACATACAAAAGTCTGCCAAGGGGAACGTTATTGATGTTTTATAACTACAAGCCAATAAACCTCATGAATTTAATTTATTTGAAGACTGCAATAGAAGCAGAAAGATAAGTAGCATCTTTAAATTTGGGATCATTAATTTAATCCCCACCCCCAGAGGACACCAGCCAGCTTTCTATTCTTAAATCCTTCCATGGTCCTTTTACCAGGAGCAAGCAAAACCACTAAGTAGCATTTGGGAAGGGACATTACAAGCCCATTCAGCAGAGTCCTGAAGTTACCCCATCGCAAATGGTGATGTCATGTTTCTTCTAGCAGAGCTTTTACTTTATTCTCACGAATAATTAAAGGTTAAGATGGAGGGGGGAATGGTCTTTGCCCCTGAGCAGCTGTACCAGCTCATGTGTCCTGACCCATTCTCCTACCACCAGAGCCTCCCTCCTGGAGGTCCTGCTCAGCTCACAAGGTCCCACCTCCTGCCCTGCTGACATGGAGAGGGCCCAGCAGCTCCTTTGCTCGATGATCTCTGGCACACGGCACGTGGGGCACTCGGGGGCTTTGTGGAGCAAGATCACAGCTGGCGTAAGACTTACGGCAAAGGCTTCTCCTCCCCTCCCCAAAGTAGCTACAAAGCTGACAAGAAGATTCATAGCATGTCCAGGACAGTCTATTTAAAAGTATGAGATGCTCAGTCCTGCTATTGTAGAGTAACATTTCTGTAAGGTGCTGTTATCAAATACGACCCAGCGCAGCCGCCCACGCCTCGCATCAAGGGCTTCTTTTTGGCACAGGGCACCACAGTTCCCGCCTGCAAGAACACCGAGAGCATCAGCTGTGCCTGCTCCGAACTGCGAGCGTTACTCCATGCGGGGAAAAAAAAAAAGGTAGATTAAATCCTTAAACTGTCAAAGGCTTCAACAGAGAAGAAATAAGATGCTATGGAGTGGGGAGTGCCAAATTTTGTCAGCGGTGCTAAATAGGTATAAATGGACATGTTCAGTCAGGCAGAGACAGCACTGTGGGGAGCTCAGTGAGGAAGAAGGGAGGCAGCTCCCTTTCCAGATGGGATAAATCAGCATCTGTTTTGTTCTCAGCTTTGAACACCTAAATGCATCTTAAATTTTTTTTTTTTTTTAAATATTTGAAAAAAATCACCAGAGGCAGGGGACTAATGAGACTGAAAGGCAGACCTGTTAAGCCAGCCAGCACACATTTTGGACAATGCATTCAGACAGGGAAGGACCAGTAATCCTTCACAACTCCGGCAGCGTCACTTGTTTTGTCCTTGCGCATTTTGAATGCAAAGCCTTGTTTCATAAAAGCAACTGCTTAGCTGTGCATGTTTCTTGTAAACTATCTCTCCTCCATAAGGGTGCAAAATTTAATAAACCCCTTGACTCCCATTATTTCTGCTTTAATATTTCAGAGCAACGTTTTCTATTCCATGAATCGCCAACGATCTGCCCTGCCCAGCAAAGTAAAGCGGGAATAACAGCTGCTCCCCCTGAAGCGTCCCTGCACGGCAGCCGCCGCACGGCACGCGTTCCGGAAGCCCCGCAGCCGGCGCGGCTCTGCGAGCGCCCCAGTGAAGCCCCTTTCCCTCTAGAACTCTTCCCCCAGCTCCGTCTCTGCTCCTGCTGGAGACCAAACGCACCCGTGGCAGTCGCAAGCATCAGAAAATACACTTATTTCTATGAAATTCATTTCGCAAAGCCATTGGACTTGGGGCTTAAACGCCTCCCCTGACTGACAAAAACTAACCACAACCACCAACCACCCAAAATCCCAGCATACAGGAGAACTGATCTCAAGAAACATCAATTTCAAATCTGCCTATTTGTCTGGATTCTGTTTTTCTTTGGCTTCGGGTGCAGCTTTCAAGTGACCTGCATGTTTCCCCTCCCAAATACACCAAAAAATACACAAGAAAAGCATTACTTTACTTAAAAGCATGGCTTTAAAAAAAGAAAGACACACCAATATTTTGCACAAGTGTTCGCCACAGAAGTTTCTCAAACCAGAAAAAGAGCGTTCTTAAGGCCGCTATCACAATATTAACACCACACGCAGCCTTTCTGCCCCAAAAGCCGCTGCCTGGGGCAGCCAAGCGGTTACCGAAAGCTCCTCCTCGCAGGGCAGCCCCACGAAGGCTTGCGGGTACGCGCGCGGCTGGAGCACGCAGCCACCCGTGTCAGCGGCGCAACGCCCCAGCCAGGAAGGTCACGTTGGAGGTGCCAAACGGTTAAATGGGGGATTAAAGTCTGATACTGGGTATAGGTACCTATGCTAGGTTTTCTTCTTTAGATGCCCACGTCTGAAGACGAGCTTAGCTAATAAATATAGAAGAGAAATAAATTAAGCCTTTTGACAGAGCTAGCACTGCATTACCCGACATAGACAAAAACTTAACCTTTCCTTTAATTCCTTAAGAAACTTATGACTATTCAGGTAAATAAGAAAAGGACAAAAAATATATACTTGGAATACACAAAATCATGCCTTTTTCTCAAAATTAATTATGCAGTTGTTTAAGCTAGCACTTTTTAAAATGTATTTCCTCAAGGCAAACATCTCTTCCCCACTACTATCATTCTCTTTGAAAGTGGCATTCATCTTACTTGTCCCACTTGAAAAGGGGATTTGATAGGACACCAGAACACATCGAAGGAAATATTCATTTGGCTTCCTGACTCTCCACCATTCTTCAGCCTTACTCTACACATCACCTTGTGGCTCAATCCTGGAAGCAGTATGGGATTTATAAGCAGTTGGCAGCTGGATAGCAGCCACACAGTATTTATGGTCACTTGCTCGGCTCTAATGGGATGATGACATCTCTTCATATATGCCCACAGATTTGGCTTCCCTTTGACTGTGAGGCTGCTATGGCACAGAAGAGCCATTTATGCCTTTGAACACCTATTTTTTAATCTATATTGAAGGCCAACTGCAGTCATTATTATTACTCATCACAAATTATTGTTCTTTAAGCCAAAAAAGAAAAAAAATGGTAGGATGTGAAACATAGTGGGCATCCATGGTGCAAAACCCACCAAAACTATGGACAAGCCAAACTGACATGCAACATCACCTGCATGTCCCTAGATATTAACTGGGTCTTGCAACTGGTATATCACTTTGGGACTGACCACATACAATATCAGCACAAGTTTGTGACCTGTGGATCTCTGAAAATCAGTTTTCATTAATACAGATTGAAATGACTTAAAATGAGTAAAAGCTGGCAATTATATGAAAAAAACAGAAATGTAGAGCAGACTGGGATAACCTATGAGGCAACCAGTGACCAAGTCCATCTTCTGGCTACATTCACCGATATAAAATACAATTGCTCTCAAACATTCCTGAAACATAATGAAAGTGCCAGATAGAAGACTGAGACATCTCACAGCAATGCCAAAGGGGAAAATACTGGAAGATTTATACATGTCTGGAGGTAAGTGGTGGAAAACAGTCTGCAGAAAGTGCAAATTTCACCTTTCCAGCTATTCATCACCTTAAAAGACACTTGCTTTGGGCAGAGAGACATATTACAAATTTGGTACCGATTCCTCTTGAAAAACACTTCAAGAGAATTTCATTTTCCAAAAACAAAGTAAATAAAAGCAGTGTTGCTATCCACACACCAATGCAAAATGCATTTTGCATGCACAGCTCGTGGTTTGTGTATGTATTAAAAATGTAATAAAAATGACAGGAGCTTTAAAAAAAAAATCAAAACAACTCTCAGCTGCCTGCTTCCATAACCCTGTCAGAAACATCAGATATTGCAATTTCTATTCATTTGCTTGCAGGATGATCTATGTTTTAGTTAACAATAAGACTTACAACTCAAGTTCCTTAGAGAGCTTCCATCCATGAATTAAGTTCCTAAAATAATTAGTAGGAGTTACAATGAAGACATTGAGAAGCAAAGATGAACCAAATTTATCATTATCTTAACACTTGTCACAAGCCATAAAGTCACAAAACAAAAAAAATCTTCAAACCAGAGAAATCCCAATCATACCACAAATGCAATGAGAGGACAACTCATTTTATCATTTGGGTTTTTACCAGGTTTTTAAACACCTCGCCAAGGAAAGGATCTAGTTGACCCCTAAATTGAGAGATTTGGATAGCAATCCAGATTTTTTAATCACAGGCTGTTCTGCCAAAGACAGTACACAGGAGCAGACTCTTTCACACCTGTATGTCTATTTTTCCACCACTCCCAATGATCACACACAATTAACTCTTATCTAAGGCAAAAGCCAGCTTGCTGCCTCTACTACTTCCCTCCAGGTCTCAACAAAGAGCATAAAACAAAGCACAGGCCACACCACATGTCATCG
This sequence comes from Phaethon aethereus, assembly GCF_964289735.1. Taxonomy (NCBI): domain Eukaryota; kingdom Metazoa; phylum Chordata; class Aves; order Phaethontiformes; family Phaethontidae; genus Phaethon; species Phaethon aethereus. The sequence goes on from NC_138592.1 coordinate 13,912,808, forward strand.
CCACCTTCTCTCCAAAAAAAGGGGCTGATATAGCAGGTAGGATTGCTGTTACCCTCATGACCACTCCATTCACATCCTTGACTTGGTTAGAGGTGAGGAGGCTTCCAGTGGTCCCAGCTAGATGCCTGCTGCCCTGCTGAGCGGCACAGGGCCAGTCAGCCAACACCCAGAGAACTTGACCCGCCAGCTGCAGCCACCCAATGGCACCACAAGAGCAGCCAAGAAGGAGCACGCAGGCTCCAGGAAACATCAGAGTTGGGAAGATCTTGAACACATTACACTAATAGAGAAAACACCAAGATGTGCAACTATTTTGCTGATTCTTAATTAAAGACCACTTGCCCAGAGCAGCAGCAGTCACATCCTAAAATTTTAGCCAGAAGATGAAGTCTGCAGCACCCTCCTTCCCCCAGACCCCACTCTCCAAGGTCAGTGCTGCTCCTGCCCAGACATACCTGTTGAAGGTGCTCCAAAAAGCAGCTGGGGTGCAGCAAGCACTTGAGATGGCACAAAGCACATGAACAGTAATAAAGTGTAATAAAGTTTTCCTCTAAACTGCATCTGTACAGAGTCAGCCAAAATTTGGGAATGCCTGTGAGATTTAAGGCAAGTCATAGGACCCAGAAAACAAAAGAAAATACCCACCCTGTTAGCCCTTCTATTGACAAGATCGTCTCTACAATGGCTTAGTGGTCAAGAAAGATTTTTTTTCTGACTAATCAGAAATAAGGGATAACAAATAGCTTCAGATATTAATAGCTTTCATGGACTTTTATTTAATAAATAGTTTTCTTACACTGAACAAGTTTCTTAGCTCTTTAAGGCCACTGTTTCCAGTACACTTAAAGATCCAGTGATTTTGTTTGCCGTATTACAAGAATACAAACATTCTTATTTCCAGCTCTTTTAAATCCACTCCTTCACTGAAGCTTGGAATGTACCATCTGAATCAAAAACATTGGTTCATCTTCAGCTTATTTTAAAATTGCTTAAAATAAAGAAAATCCTTAGAGGCCCCAGAGCCTATAAGTGATAATGCTGCCCAGTGTCTCTTTTTTTAAGTGGTAAGAGCTGCATTAACCATCTTCTCAGTGCCCGCACTGCCATTGCCTGCGGCACTAATCAGGGTCACATTCGCTTTTTTAAGCCCAGAATACAACCCCTCAACTCCATCCCGTGCTAATTAGACAGTCCTACCTGAAGGTGCATCTTTGAACTATCTTCTCTCCCTACCACTGCAGCAAAACAACGTGTTAATAAGCAAAAACAGTGACCGCATTAGATGGCAGTTACAGATCTGCGGATTATCGTATCGGGGTTTATCGTAGCTCTTCCAGCTGTAAAGCGGGCAGCGACGAGCACCGCGACACGGTGAAGGCACGCAGCGTTTACCCTGGAGAGTAAACGAAGATCGAGCACAGGCTGGTAGAATCCCAATATTAAAGGCAAAACCCTAAATCCTGCCGCCCTCTAAGTCAAGTTGATTAGCTGCCAGCAGCAATGCAGGTTGGGTTAGAGAAACTCCCCCATCCAAAGCATTTAAGAACACGAAGTTTGGGCTAGGAACACCGATACAGCGATCATCGCTTCACCTGCCTGCTCCAAAGCAGTTTAGAAAACTCCTACGAACAGGGTGCTCTGTCCTGGAAATAAGCCCACATAGCCTAGAAACAGCTGAAAAATCAGCTGTGTGGTTCAGGCATTTGTTCTGACCTAATTATTTCTAGATGAGCCTAGAGGGGGTTGGGGTATTTCCCTCCTCCCTTCTCTCTCCAGGTAATACTCAAAATACCTTGACTACATTTCTAACCCAGTGATTTCCGTATGCTTCACAGAATATTAGTGACAGAGAAACTGAGGGGCGAGATGCTAAATGTCTTTAAGTGTTCTCTGAAAAATTTTTAAGCAGAGATTTCAAGTGACAAACCCCTGATCACTGGAGACCTCTGAGGTCAGCGCACAGATTGGTCCCTCCGCAAGGAATATCCACGGCACAGCAAATCCCAAGGATGAGGAATGATGGAGGCAAAAACGCATGGTCAGGTGTTAATCAGTTTGCGGAGCTCCTCAGACACACCAATTCACAGGGGGACTCTAGCAAAGCCTCATTCGATTCAAAACCAAAACTGCCTCAATATTTAAATTACTCTCCTTGTTCTTACTCTAAAAATAGCTACTCTGCTAATGCTCAGCTTTTATCCGAGTTGTAACACTCCCTAAAGATACCAAGTGAGACCCCCCAGCATTCAGATTTGGTACCCTCTTTTTTTTTAATCCAGTTCTCAAACCTCCTACCTCTTCCCAGAAGTCATAGTTCAAGAAGCCATAAAGTTCATGAGCTTGACCTCTATTCATTTCCAGTTCCTGCTTGTAAAACCAATTGGTTAAGCAACTGGCTGGTCTTGCTGCATGGCCAGATCCTGCCCAGCATATGCTGAGGGGTCAGCAGTGGCAAGGTAACACACAGGGGATCTCCCTCCCCTCAGAGGTATCAAGAAAAAGATAGAGATTCCTTTATAGCCACCACAATAGACTTTTCACTTGGCTAAATTTCATGCAAGTTAAATTTTATAGATGAGAAAAGGAGTGGAGAAGAGGAAAAGTAGATGGTGATCATATCCTGCCTTTACCTGGAGGTGGGGGGAACAGGGGGAACATTGATTTTTAAAAGAAGCAAGTTCAAAAAAATGGTACAAAGTGTTAAACATATTTTAGTACAACTAGAAACCACTTTGCCAACCACGGCCAAGGAAGAAAATAAAGAGGAACGTGAAAGAAAACAGATTTCTAGACCTATGCATACAGAAAAGTGACACTAAGCTCTTCCCCTGCATGGGAAGGTACCTATCACGTACCGTCACCCCTGCAAATAGGGAAATGGAAAAGAAACGTAGCTCCAGAACACAAAAAGTTCAGAAATGCCCCTGGTGTGTGTGTGGCAGGGGGATAAAGAAATTATGTGAATTACTTTAAGTAAAAAGAAAAAACTAAGACAGCCTAAAGGGGAGGTGCAATGGCGTTTGGGGTTTTTTAATTAATATATTTTTAAAGGGCAAATTACCTGAGCAACTATAGAGTTGTCAACTTGGCATCAATCCCAGGGAAAATAACTGAACAGCTGATACAGAACTCAATTAATCAAGAATTAAAGAAAACTAATACAATTAATCCATAAACCTACGTGGACTAAAATAACAGACCTTGACAGATGAACACATTCTCTTCCATAAAAACTTACTGGATATCAGTAAGGGTGAGTGTCAAAGACACTTCAGGCTTTCAGGAGGTGTTTCACTTGGCATGATTGGAGGTCTCGGGCAACCAGCCCGCTGCAAGAACACGGCGCACACCAGCAGCATGAGAACCAGCTGCAGCAGCGTTCCCAGACCAACTACGCCATGAAGGCATCCTCTCGGGCTCCAATATTTGGGAATGAGGGCTAGCCCGGCTGCTTCCCAGGCCTCCTCCAGAATCACTGGCACAAAACATGCCGCCGGGACCACTTACAAGGCATAAGTAAAAGCAACCAGAGACACAAAGATTGAGGTGCATCTCCTTTCCCCCCGCCCCAACCTGCTGGTAGGAAGCTAAACCAGCAAAATCTAGGCACAAGAGTGCACAGACAGCCCAACAGACTAGGAAAAGTCATAGAAGCAAGAGCTGCTTTGCAGACAGAAGCCTGCAGAAGATGTAGGAGATGGGAAAGGAGAAAGGAATGGAGAAAGGGAGCTCGTCCTGGTGAAAACAGCAAGGATTCACCCTTCGTAATAAGGAAAAGGAAAGAAAAAAGCCACACACATACACAAGCATTTTGAGATGTAGGAGGCACTTTCAAAAAAGGATGTGTCCATCCTCCCTCCCAGACGTTAACACACTACACAACGCTTTTGGGCTCCTTCGCTTGCCGGGACGGCTCCACAGTGCCTCACCTCTCCAGAAATGCCAGCGGCTCTGGGGGCAGCGCCGGCTGCTCCACAGCGGCACAAAACGCACCAAGGATCCTCGGGAGCTCGAGTCCTCTGAGGACTTGGCAATCAATTCTATTCCTTTCCATTTCCCCCACCACCAGCCAACCTTTGCAGCTTGATTACAAAATCTTATCTCCCACAAAAAAAGGCTGATATTCCCAATCTTGTATCAAATCTGTGGTAAACTCCATGGCATCTCTTTTATTTCCAAATGAATTTGCCTTATTAAAAAGTAATGAGCTATTAATTAACTTTGCACTCATACAAAGCTGTTTAATTCTCAATCCAATTAACAGCAATCTGCTGAAGGATTCTAACGATTATTTTAAATTTGCTAAGAGAAACATCTCTGAGCCTTTCATAGTAAGTTATTTATAGAATGGCTTGGGCTGGATCTTGCTTGCATTCTAATTCAATAATATTTTTATAACACTTCAACATCTCTCTACAACATTATCTTTGACAACATATCATTTAGACGCAAAGCAAGACTGAATAACTAAAACCACTTATTTGGAAGTTGTTTTGAAGGGATTATTTTGTTTTTAGCTTTCCTAATTGTATCAACATAGGCATAGGGTATTCCAAATGCTCAAGCAGTCTCAGGCTGACTTCAAACAGGTACTTGCTCTGTGAAGACAGCAGCACGAGGCTCCTTCCCACCTTCTCAACATGGCATCAAGTCTCCTCTCTCTGCACATGCAAGGCCACTCAGCAGCTCAGCGCGGCTTAAACTGGAACCACAGTGACATTTCTTATCCTGTAAGGACTTCTAAACCTGAGCATAGGCTGGTCTTACATGGTTGGACAAGACAGACTTTACATCCATAGCATTTTGGCACGTGGAGGTTCCCCCCCACTACGCAGACATAACAGAACGTGCCCCCGTGTAGCGTACACGCCTGCAGCCTCCACCTAGACTCCCCTTGCATCTTTTCCAACATGGGATAAAGAACTCCCAAAACCTGCCATTTCACAGAATCACTACGGTTGCAAAGGACCTTCAAGGTCATCAAGTCCAACCATTAATCCAGTGCCACCATGTCCTGAAGTGCCACATCCACATGTTTTTTTGAACGCTTCCAGAGATGGTGACTCTATCACCTCCCTGGGCAGCCTGTTCCAATGCCTGACCAATCTCTCAGTGAAGAAATTTTTCCTAATATCCAATCTAAACCTCCCCTGGCGCAACTTGAGTCCATTTCCTCTTGTCCTATCACATGTTACTGGGGAGAAGAGACCAACCCCCACCTCACCACAACCCCCCTTCAGGCAGTTGTAGAGAGCGATGAGGTCTCCCCTCAGCCTCCTCTTCTCCAGACTGAACAACCCCAGTTCCCTCAGCCGCTCCTCATAAGACTTGTGCTCCAGACCCCTCACCAGCTTTGTTGCCCTTCTCTGGACACGCTCCAGCACCCCCACATTCTCTCCACCCCCACTGCAAAGGCATCTGTTTACTTTTGGTTCTCACTAATATTGTAAGTTATCCCAAAAGCAAGCGAAGAATACACTCCACTCAAAACAGAGGGGTATTTGGGAAGACAAAAGACCATTTTCCAAAACCATGATTGAAAGAAACTTTAATACTAAACACAACTGCATGTACTGTTAATAATTAATTGCCACCGCCCACCTGAAATAAAAACTGCCAGAAAACCTGCAGATCAATATTGAATTCTGAGCAATTCTATGGTGTGCCATATCACATGGGTCCCAGACACCCAAATTCAATCATGTGTTTGGAGCAGCAAATTTATAAAGGTGGTTCATAACTTATCTTTGCAGGTGTTAACCCACACCACACACAAAACCTATCTAGTTCGTCTTCATACCCCGACCAGAAGTAGCATAACCAATGGCACTTTAATATTGACAGAGTTATCTAGAAACACAGCAATAGTTAAAATCACAGTGGTACAAGGATGTGAAAGGGGCACTGAAGAAGTGCCATAGGACACTGTTTGTTGTTTTCTTTGGGGTTTTTTTGGGGGGGGGGGTGAGGTGGGGAGTGGTTTTGTGGTTGGTTCTTTGGTTTTGTTTGGGTTTTTATTATACAATTCTTCTAACACTAACAACAGTCTGTCAGCATCAGCATCTTTTTCTCATCCAGATACAGGGGCTTGCTACTATTTATTACAGGCACGCCATTTAGACCTCACATATTTCTGCTGTCTTGTCAGATTTCCCCACTTCATTCACTCCTAACAGTGGGATCGCATGCAGCATCTGTCCCCAAAACACTGGTACCCATGTAGGTACCGAGACTAGCAGAGGGTGTACCACCTAGGCTGTAAACAGAAAGGAGTCCAAGAACAAAAAAAATTCTGGCACAATAAGTCCCAGTTAAAGTCAGCTCTTCTCACAGTGTGTCTAAGTTGGTAAGAAGCAGGGTACTTCAGGAGAGAAAGCTGAATTTTCCCAATTTTATATTTTGAAGTAGTTCCCCAAAGAGTCACCTGAATTTGCTTGCTAAAGCTTTTGAGATGTCCACAGTAGCAAACCAAATCAGATGCTGCTTTTTCCTTTGCTATGATCTTCTAGCGCTTTTAATTCTCATGTGGCATGGTGCAAGACAGCTACACAATGTGGAGCAAGGATTGTTCATCTTCCTGATTGATGAAGAACATCTTTGGATTTTATTTTCTCTCTCTCAGTTCATTCTGCATGGCTCCAGTGTTCATTTGCATGCGTTCTCTCTGAAGCAGGAGGCTACGAAGCATGCTACTGTTTGATAATTTACTATCTGCCTTTGACTGAGGCTGAGGGCATTTCACATTATTTTATTATCTAATGTGTATACACACAGTGTATTTTAACTGCTGCATCCATGCTCTTATTTTACAAATCAATGCTGTGCCTCTCTCCGAATCAGAAGAGCCATCTGAAATTATTGATCTGTTCATATTTCTTTTTCTATTGATCATGTCATCTACAGCACCATCAAGTTTCCTTTGGCACAGAGGATGTTCAGATTATGCAATTTTCCATGTTCAGTGTAGAGAGAACCGCTATTGACTTGCCCCAAAGTAATAAAAGCTAAACACCCTAAATATTTTGTACATAACCCTCTGGACACACTCATTCTCATACACACAAATCTGTTTTAGTGTGGCCTCTGCCTATTTACATTAGATAAATTATGGCAGTTGACAAGATTTCCCTAAACTCGTAGAGCAGCCAGTGAACTCCATCCCGAACACAGCAGTCAACACAAGTTGTTTGCAAGATTCGGGATCTGATAGACAACACATCAAGATGTTTCATGCTTTCACAAAGCACAGAAAGGGCTTTAGGAACCATTTACACATCTTGCTTAACCAAAGACAACCTTAATTTGGAGACAACTTCTATTGAGCTACTAAGCTATATTCAGGGAGTGAAAATAAGAACAAAAAACCAAAGCTGCCACCATCCCCTCTAGTTTCTTCCATAAAAATAACTTCTATAAACTACTTCTCTCAAATTCTGTTCTATAGAAGTGACACAGCAGTAACTAAATAGGTTCCTGGTGTATTAAGGAATTAACACTCATCATGTGATATCACACAACTCCTCTGCAAGAGGGGAAACAACTATGCACTGCGATGAAGTTGACCTTGTACAGCACTTCTCAGGCTTCAGGCACAGAAAATGCAGTACTCTTTAAAGAGTTTATGGTTTAAATGCATTCTTTCTTCCTTGATGAATTCAGCTGTGCCTTAATGGCACAAAAATACTGGAAGTATGGTTCCTTCATATAGATCCAGCACGTGGTTCCTTCCAAAACTCCCTCAGCACAGTAGTGCAAGTTCTATGGAAGTTGATGTCATGCAGCTTCACCGAAGAGCGGGTAAGCATGTCATGGCCTGGGCTGTGTCACACACAAACAGCCCATCCAGTGTCACAAGTGTGCTGGATTGACTGGGCACAGGCATGCTACTCAGAGCAACTTTGCCACATGTTTAAAGTATCCGAGAAGCTCTAGATAATACGTATTTTATGTGCATGACATAGGATCATGAAGCCTTGCAACTCAGTTAAAGCTATTGGTGTGACCAGTCTGCAGAGCATCTGGAATAGCAAGATTATGCCCAAATAACCTCAAATTCTACCACAGGCAGGAGCTCCAGATGAATTGAAAGAGGAAGAAATAGGGAAGTCCCAAAACCAGAACATCAGAGAAAGCACTATACACAGAAGAATCTTTGAATAAGCCATTTGATAAATATTACTTTCTCTGCACAAAATTTATGTACTCAATTTCATTCCCATTGAAGTCAAGAAGGCTGGTCTTAAGAGCTAAACTACCTTAAAATTGAGATCAGGATCTAAACATAACTATATATTGGAGCAAATGATCTCCAAAATAACAGCACGATGTAGATCCAAGGATGTTCGGATAGAAAGTCTGCAATAGAAGCCTTTATCTTTTTTTCCCTTCTGTTTTCAAAACCATAATAGTTCTGTAATGCAGCAAATCTCAAATAATTAATATGTATAAACACCAGGAAAGACAACAAAATAAACATCAACAGCTAGAGTTTTGGTGCAGCGTAGAAAAGGATTCTACCAGACTTGAGGCATTGTCAGATTAAAATATCATAACTGCTATATTTAATACTTTTATTCACTCCAGAAAAGGTTTACAAAATTGATGGTGTTAGAACTCATACTGTACTAAAATGCAGATGGGACAGAGATGAGCCAGTTGCCAACACTGCACAGCAACAATTTGGAGCAAGGACTGAAAAAGAACAACACATCCAACCGAAAGAACTGAATGCAAATAGACAGACTACTACCATTTAGCCCCTTCCCCCCCCCGCCCCGAAGAGTCAATAGAAAGCAGCGTTTTTTCTTAATAAATTTTGTTTGATAGAAAACTGGGCAGAGAAAGTTCATAGAAGCACAGGATCATTACAAATTAAATGATTACTGATGCATGAAATACAACATGGCTAGAATCAGGTAAACAAAGCAGCAAGACAAGAAAAATCTGTTGCAGCCTAGGCACCTTGCAAATGTAACTGTGCAAGAACTTGGTTTTTTTTCAGTGCGAAATGCTGTCAATTATAAAGTAAGCAATCTGTTCTCCTCAAAACAAAGGAAAGCCCAAGGTCCAATTTGTGCAGCTTCAGCTTCTCCACACTGGAAGACAATTCAAAACCATCTCAGCAGCAGCTTGAATTCACATGCTTAAGACCTGAGGATGCCATCTGCAGCCCTACATTTGCATTTAACACTAAATTGTGCTTCTGGCAAACTTCCTTCTCTGCCTACAAAGCCTCAGTCTCTTACTCCAGCCACGATTCCTCCACCGTTCTTCCCACATCCACATGTTGCAGGCTGGGGAATCTACAGGCAACGTTGGGAACATCACAACTACCGCTAAACCACCACACAAGTCTTTAAACGCACTCATCTCTATTAACATCTACTGTATCTACCGTTTATAAAGTAATTATTTTAATCTTGGATTTATCTTAAAGTCTTGAGGATGCACGATTTGCATGCAGAACAGCTTATTATAAGTCTTCTTGCAAACAAGAATAACTACAAAGTCACTTTGTGCGATTTTCAAAGTTGAACAAAGTCTAAAAAAAGAAAAAAGACAGAAATGCAGTTATTTGCAGCACAGCATCCCATTATTTAGTACTGAGACACTTTCCTAGAGCTATTACACTGTTCATGGGTGTTTGTGTCAACACGGATCAGTCCCTGCAATGTGTAACTGATTCGCCATAGTGTACTTTAAGGGTGGTCAAACAACTTAAGGCCTTAAACAGGTATTTCAACAGATCGAAAGACAGACAGATGAGTAAAGGCATTTCGCCGTTTGCCACCACTGACAGTTTGGAAGCTTTCAGGACACATATGTTTAATCAGAGAGCGCTGGTTAGGATCACAGCTGCGAGATTATTTATTGACATGTGCATAGAGGGATGGAAGCAGAATGGGATAATTGGTTCCTTGCCAGAGTAGCTGGCAATCATTATTGACCATTTTTTATTTTTGGACATCAGCCCAAATATAGTACTGTAGGTGCCAGATAAGCTTTACGTTTGGCAAAAGCAAAGCTACATGCAGATCTTCACATATATGATTAAACCTTTTCGTACTGGGCCAAGCCACTCCCAAAACCTCAGTTAGTCAGGGCCTCCATCTGCACGTGTTACGGAGCAGTTACACACACACACACTTTCAACAATCCAAGCAGAACAACAAGTTGGCATTTAGAAACACCACCACAGCAGCGGTTAGATGCATTTTAGGCCATTGGTATGAAGCAGTAATCACCACCTTTCTCTCATAGTCCAATATCAAAACGAGGGAAGAGCAAATGTTTGCTTTTCTGAGAAGGGCAATATTCCAACAGATGAGAAGTAGAACCACCAAATATTGACAGAGTGCGAGGATTCTCACTCAAAGCAGCATAAGGTCTCCGTCCCTGTTGAACTAAGCACCTTCACCTCCTAGGAGAGCTGGGTCTATCAGCTGAACTGTTGGTAATAATCCTGTCTAAGGTCTGCAGACACATTTCATGCTCACAAGAAAAGATCACAAGAAGAAAGATGGCTTAAAAAATTGCTGGGACTCATCTGTTTCAACAAAGCTGCAAGTAAGGAACTGTTGTGGGTCAGCTCCAACAAGTCAACAGGAGCTTTTCCACCTATTTCAATGGGCTTTGAAGCAGACCCTTGAGCACAGCTGCTCCATTGTTAATGCACAAACCTTTAAATAAATTCAAAGAATGCCTTCACATCCCTTCTATATGGCTGAAGTCATAGCCAAAGTTCAGCTGCTTGTGTTTTATCCCTGAGCAGCATCAATGAAAGCAAGATAGAGCAGAAACAGAGTTCTTTCAATCTAAAAATTAATCTACCAACTCTCCCCCCGCAAGCCTTTTCTTAAGCATCCTTCTCACTTTATAGGAAGTTACCATACCTGAAAAGACACTTTGGCCTATATATGTAAATTACAATCTTTCTCCACAGACTCTTTTCTAGTACTGCAATTTACATTTAATAATCAATAGCAAAGAAATTCAAAACAAAATCCCAGCATTTTACTACAGGATTGCTAATCAATTTTCCAGCTTCATTAGAATTCAAACAACTCTTCAAGCCATCCCCAGAAGCCTCTGTCCCATATTCTACATTGCATTAGATGCACAGATGTATACACACACACTCTACAACCTCTGTAGTTGCAAAATGAAGATACAAAAAACCCTGCAGCATTAAGAGTCAAAAGAAGAGCATGCAGACTCTTTGAATTACAAACTACTACATTATTTTGAGTTCTAAATCCTAAAGATGGGGGCAGAGGGAACAGAAGTCAACCCTAAACCCAAAAACTCATTCAAATGGTTTCTTATTTTGAGCAGGTAAAAGAACATATCTGCAGAAGGACACAGGGCTTTGTGGGAGCAGCAGGGTTTATTCCCAGATTTGTTTTCTCAGCAGGGATCACTAGCTTGTGTGAGAGTTTTTGTGCAGATTACTATCCTTCAATTCAAAGGGAAACCCCAAGAGCATCAACTTGACCTAACCTCTAATTTGGGATAAAGTTTACATCTTATTTCTACACAGTAGAAAATGCACGTGGCAGGAATAGGACGCATATGGAGCAGAGAAACATGACAAAACTTGCTTTCAGAGTTCAGAATCCTGAAGCCAGCAGAGATTTCACAAAAGTACGTCTTTTACAATCAAATTCAGAAATATTTCTGCATATGCAGACACCCGTTAGTAATTCAGACAAGTAACAGTCTGTGCCTAGCTACAGCTAAGCACAGGCATTTTAAGTGATTTGGAAGAAGGTGCTGGGCAGGGGGGAAGAGCAGTCTGCTATATATGCAAGGTTTTATCTGTACAACAACACAGCACTAAGAAAGCAATTTAGAAGCTGACATTAACTTCCTTACTTTAATACCTTCAAGTTAAAAATCAATAGATTTTAATTGTTCAGTGCAAAGTAATGTTCCGTTCTCAATTGAAGCAAAAAGTTTCCACCTTCTCTGCTAAAGAAAGTTCCTCAACAAGTATTTATTGAGTATTGATTAAGATTTTTCTCATCAGTAAAACAAACTCAATTTCAACCTCCGGTAATATAAAACTTGAAAGTTGCTAGCAGAAAAATCAAGCAATGCTCCAAGAACACAGTGAAAACTGTTACAGTTTTTTCCCCGGTCTTCCCACCCCCTCCAAAAAGTTTCTGGTTTATTGACTAAATTGTCACCGTAACTACATGTCTAAGGGAATATGGTTACTGGTCAGCTGTTAAGATTCTTCAGAGCAGAAAGAAACAAAGGAGGATGCACTTATTTAACAGTCAATTTTAGAACAGATTTAGTTACAATTCAGTGGTAGGAAATAGGGACATTAAACAAAGCAAAGCACTTCTGGATTCCTCATTGAAAAAAATAGGAAAAAAGGTAGGGATTAAGGGATTTTGCAACTAGAACCCCGAAACACCAATTTATGAGAAGACAAATTACAGCCTTTTGTAACCACCTGGGCATCACAGCTCCTTTTCAGCATTTGGCTTTCAAGAACACTGTTATAATGAGATTTCAGCATCCCACTGGGCAGAAATACTGGTTGAGGTTGTCTTTAACACACAGCTGCATGGCTGGGGTCCCAGGCAGAGCTTTAGCTCTTGCTGCCCCAGGACCCTCCAAGGGCTGAGGACCACGGGCAAGAGAGCACACCAGCATCTCGGATGGCAGATTTGCCATGTTGACAAGGATCCAGCTGAACTAGGATGGAGACTACAGCTTCAGGCAAGGGAAGGGCCAGAGGACAGCGAGCCTGAGGCTTGCTCCAAAGAACTCAGAAAACCCAGAATCACAGAAAAGGCAGGAACAAGAGTTACTAATTCTCAGCTAGCCCAAGACACCCCCACATTGTGTTTTCCTCCCGTTCATACCCCAATCCTGTCATTTTTACAACCACCCAGTTTTCCTTCTGCCTTTTTCCTCTTACCAACCATCAGATCTAAGGACTCCCAGAAGTAGCTTTACAAAGCAATTTGGTCTCGGGCTGTTTCGCAAGCGTGACTGACATCCACCTCCCACCCAAACCGCGCTAAACCAGAGGGTACAAAACCAGGGCAGCTTGCAACATGTGTTCAGAAGGGAAACTTACTCAGCACTACCTTTGTTTCCCCCTCCTATCTTCCACTGAGAAAAGGAATTTTCTTTCAAGTCTGGAACAAATGCTTTTTGCAGCATAAATCTTTGCAGGGCGAACTCTTACAAGTCATCTGTGGAACAGCAAGTCATCGAGCAGACTAACAGCAGCCCAGGTCCTCCCACGGTTTCTTAGGGATTAAGAAATCCCCACCTTCCTCCCCCTTGTAGTCAGCCCTTTAGGAAGGCATACAGAGCAGAGCATGGCCCGGGATGCTCTGAAAAAGAGGCGCACAACCCCTTTTTACACCCACTTGTACAGTGCCTGAGCTCAGCACAGCCTGTTTCTCACAGCTTGCTTTGCTCGCTTCTTCCTCCTGAGCTTCTCAAGTTCCCTCATGTTTCTTTGCTGCTGCCCTTCCCTTTTATCACTCCTAAACGAGCCTACTGGCCAATTACTGGTAGTTTAATGTGAGGACAGCATTACAGAGGCATTTGTTGGTTTACTCATGTAGAGGGAAACTCTACTTGGTCAATGACCCAAACTGAAGACAGTTTGGCTCCATCCACAAATCACATTTGAAGTTCAAAGCTATGTCAATGGACTGCTGAGCTCAGCATTTTGCAACACAGCTGGCATTGCAACAAAGCCAGTGCTCAAGGCTGTACTGGCCAGCCTGCCCAACCACCTTAGACGGCTTGAAGTACAGGCAGGCTCAGTTGTGCAAGTCTGCAAAAGATTAGTGCTACAAAAGCAAACTAAGCTTAATGCAGCAAGTCTGCTATCTGCATCTATAGCCCTGTGTTAATAGGGTTACCCACACCCCAAGAGAGGTGCGATGGGCCATAAGGAAGGAGAAAGACATGTACACATTTATAGATCCTTATACTAGCCAAGATCACACCTTATACCAACACAGGGGATTTGTTCCCTTCTCTGCCCAGACTGGTTGGGGCTAATGATACGGAGTTCTCCAGATTTGAGTACAAGATGGGACATTATGACTACGGAACATCCATCATCTGAGAAGTCTCATGTCTTTTAAAGACGCTACCGAGGCCGACTACGGTCTGGAGGCGGCTGTTACCTTATGTGCACTCAGGTACTAACCAAAGCCTTTCTACAGCCGGCGAGGAGCCTGCACAGCCTTCGCAATCAGCTGATCCGGACATGAGTAATCATAAAGCAGGAGTTCATTCAGACCCAGGGGAGAAGAGTCTATCGATCTTTCGTTACGTGCACAAGTCTACATCGATACCTACATCCTTCCTCGCTGAAGCAGCAGGAGCTTAGAGCAGAGGCCTGGCCTGCGCTGAGGAGCATTCTCGCTCCCTGTTTAACGCATGCATTTAAAATACTATTAAATGCATTTCCGAGACTACTTGCAGCATTTACAGTTTACAGACTACTACAAGCAGGTAGAGTCATATTTTGCAACTCATTGAATTTATTGGTTGGTCTGAGCAGCAGTGCTACAAATCCTGTAAAGAGAACTACAAGTACCCATGGAGCCACGCACAAACCTACAAGAGTGAACAACCATAGGCCAGATTAAGCTAAAATGGATTTAGGCAGACAGCCCATATCCATAACAGAGCAGGAATCTGCTGCTTTTAAGGAGAAGTTTTTGACAATGAGGCTGGTGAAGCCCTGGCCCAGGTTGCCCAGAGAGGTGGTAGATGTTCGCATCCCTGGAAACAGTACAGGTCAGGTTGGACGGGGCTCTGAGCAACCTGATCCAGTTGAAGGTGTCCCTGCTCATGGCAGGGGGGTTGGACTAGATGGCCTTGAATGGTCCCTTCCAACCCAAACCATTCTATGATTCCACAGAGAGTTTTCCCCAATCAAGTTTAAATTAGTCAATGAAAAAAGGCCTTCCCTTTTCCCTACAAGGAATGCTATACTATTTTAAGATGTGAACAAATGCAAAAATAAGTTTAAAATACAGTGCTGGCAGACAAAGAGTTTTGGAGGTGTCAAGTATGCAACACTAGACTTTGTAGCACCACTCCCTGTAAAAGGGTTTAGTGAATAAGTTAAACCACAAACAGACACAAATCATTAAACGTGCCATAAGAGAGAATAAATTGACTGTGTTTTTTCAATTTGCAGAATTCAAACACACTCCACACACTCTAGTTTTAGTTCTATGACCCAAGCCACCTGGACAGCAGGGGTAACTCCAGGCTATAAGGAGGTACAAATACTAGGAGCCTTTTCAGTGCTCCAAAAGAACCAAATAAATTGTTCAAGATGTCCCTAAAATTCTCATTCTCACAGAAAACATTCTGGATAAGTCAGTATTTCACCAATACATCTCTCCTCTCATATTGTCTCAAAAAAAATTACTATGTTTTCTCTTAAATGAAAATTAGTATGTTTTCCCTTACATGAAAATATAACAGCTACTGACACACTGATTATTACCTTTCTGTACCTAGTGGACAGCACTGAGACAGTAAATCAGGATGAGCTAACATAATATACCAATTTATTCAGCAAAGCCAAATATTTGATGAAGCACACACTGAAATTTAATCAAACAAGAGTCACCTGGGAAATCCTGCCCTATGCATTAGCTATCTCCAAATAAAATCCAAAAATGTGTAAAACAGACAGACAAAATGTGTAAAACAGAACAGGTATTGAATTTGAGTTGCACTGATCATGCAGAGAGTTAACCCACACTTGTGCATGCACAGACACAAGTATTACCAGGCGTAGACGTACCGGTGCAAATCCAGCAAAAGCCCATGAAAATGATGAAGGTATCAGAGCATCCAATATACAAAGAGAGGCTGGGAAAGCTGGGATAGCTCAGCCTCAAGAAAGCTCAGGCGGATTCTTATCAGCATCTATAAATACCTGACAGGAAGGAGTAAAGAAGATTGAGACAGACTCCTCTCGGGGGCATCCAATGCAAGGAGAGCAGGCCAAGAGCATGAATGGGAATACAAGAAATTCCACTTAAACATGAAAATTAAAGCTTTTCTTCTGTGAAGTTAGTCAAACACTGGAACAGGTTGCCCAGAGAGGCTGTGGGTCTTCATCCTTACATAAATCCAAAACCCATCCGGACTCAGCCCTGAGCAACCTGCTGGAGGTGGCAATCCTGCATTGAGCAGGGGGTTGGACTGGAACCTCTCCAGAGGCCCCATCTCTCCTCAACTGTTCTGTGGTTCAATTCCAACATCAATGCCATTCAATGCAACACTTGCATAGCTCCCTATGTATACTTGAGCAACTACAGATCAAGAAAGTGGAAAGCACCATTTAATGCCATTTTAAGCTGGAAGCATCTTTCACTGTTCACCTAAAACACACATGATAAATATAAGAGGAGCTACTTTTTGCTGGGGAGGATGGTTGGGGAGAGGTTCAGAAGCCAGATTAAATACTTTGCTTACTCAGGAGGGAAAAAACCCGCAACATATCTGAATAGATTTGCACTTCACCACGCACAAGCTTATCATTGTATGACAAAAATCAAAAAGAATTGCCTGGGTCCACTGTAAGTGCCCCCAATGCCCAAAAGAAATGCATTAAGCTTTTCCTCTACAACATCAACATAAAATCAATCACAAATGAAAAAGATGGTCTCACCTCTAAATCAACTCTTAACAGCCTCTCAAATGAAAAAATAAAACTCCTGCTTTTCCCAGCATTTGTATATTTACTATCACACCATCTTTCTTAAAAAGAACACCTGTCAGCCATGTGAAAATCAATGTCTGCCCTACCTCAATGCATCTGTCACAGAGCACCCTCCAAAAGGGCAAGTTCCAGAATCCGCTTGTGGAGGAAGACACCCCCAGGCATCCACCTTGCAAAAGCAAGAGACTGAGCTCAACTGCTCATTCAGGCACCCGTCCGATAGGCAGGGCTCCCTGAGGCTCCTTACAGCCCAAGTCTGACTAACTGCAAGGAGAAAAGGAGCACGAGCATAGACATGGACATGTCCTCGGGTCAGGGGCTCACTTACAGGAGTTTGATTTTGCCTGAGGAAACACAAAATTCATTCTGGGGGAGCAAAACATCCACATCCTCCAGTAAACATCTTCCGTTTCTTTTGTTAAAAAGGTGGCACACATTCCCTAACCCAAAGGAGCTCCCCAAAGATAATTACAACCGCCTTCCCCCAACAACCCCAAGTTAAGCCATCATTTATCTTGCTTGTCTTGTACACAGGGCTCTGCAATGAAAGCACAGTTTCATTTCTAACCCAGACCTCTACGCTTTGGGTACAAAAAGACAACAAGGACAGAAGAGTTTAAGATACAAAATAGCCACACTCTAAAAGAAATTCTGGAAGACACAAGCCTCAGTATACAAGTTTGACAGATTTCTTTTTTTTTTTTTAAAGTGGGTAGTGGTGGGACCACCAGTTCTCATTTCCATTGGTTAGCAGAAGACTGGTACCTCTTCCTACAAGGAAGAATAGTACATCACTTAGTATTCATAAGAAACTTTTGGAAGGTAAAATATAAGTAGGTCTATTGATTTCATTCAATGCGTGTTCATGGATGACAGTCAAGATCTTATCAAACTTTTTAGAGAAGGTATCATTTGATAATATTGGGAATGAGAGGGGAGACAGGCTGAAAACACATTCCACTCATTGCTTTTCAGATCGCAAAGTACTTCACCAGTGCCAATTAAGCTTCTCCAAATTCCTGGGAGATAAAAAACCCATATATGCCATTCACAATAAACTTAATCGAGACATGGAAAAATTAACTTGCCCAGGGTTATAAAACAAGATGGGGACAGAGCTTGGATCAGAAGACCTGAGCCTCCAAATGCCTGATCTAAGCATTAGAAAAATATTCATGTACTCCCTGCCCGAGCGTGTGTCAGTGCAGACATTCCTGCAAGTATAAAAAGCATTATGAAGGGAGCACGCTTCTTGTACAATTTGCATGACTTCAGTACAACATTCAATAGGCTGCTTTGTCATCAAGGAAAGCTAGTTAGCTAAAATGGGCAAGCTTTCATTTTCACCTGTGAGATTACAACACACAAGCATGGCAAGTCAGAGCTTTTCAAGTCTCCTGGAAAACCAGGAGCAGAGAAAGTGCACAGGGCTGCAATATACTTACTTCTAAAAGATTAATTAACAGTGAAGTACCATAAAGGACTAGAAGGGAAGACCTTGAATCATGTTCATCTTAAAATACATTTTCCTTAATCATTTCCCTTGTGTAATTATACATATATTACAGATAATGTTCTTGTACTCAATTTGCCTTGCTATAAAATGGCAATGTAAACATTTTCCTCCTTCTTGATATCTTTGGAATCGAAGTTGTTATCTGAAGAGAGATATCCTGGGGAACAGCATTCAATACAACAAATAATTCTTGATCTGTATTTACTTTCTTTTTAAAGCATTAAAGTAGAAGGAAGGGAGTAGAAACAGTCAAGGTCAAGTCCTACAGAAATATCGGCTTGAATATGAGATTCCCACTCCCGTTACTTTGTACTATTTCATTACAGCATCCTATGGATGTATATGATCAATAAACAGCAGTTGGAGTTTTTAAGTTTCCAGGCTTCTGTTTTGTCCCAAGTTCCCATAAAAGAAAAATTGTCTCATCTATTTCTGAACAACTAACTAAGTCACGATGCTGACACAGATATCCTGAAGAGTGACAACCTTTCCTTCCTGCATCCCTTAGATGCCAATGGAAACTAAATCCACAGCAGTAAAAAGCAAACTTACTAATCTCACCATGCTTCCCTCAGTCTTTTGGCGGCCTGTCACAGACTTCTTCCACAACATCAAGATCCTCAGCAGAAGATGCTTTAACCTGCAGCACAGCCGGCAGGCCTGCGATACACTCATGGCTGGTTGGGATGAGCTTGAGTACCAGCCTTGGGAAACAAAACCCAGGAGCTGATAGCAGCCCAGTGACACTAGGAGATCCCCCCAGTCAGGGCTTCCCTCCCTGTACCACCAGCATGGCACAAAGCCACCACAGCGCTCTCTCCCATCTATCAAACACATATGACATTTAGCTTTTAAGACAGAGGACTAAGAAAAATCCTCTCAGAAAAAGCTCTGCTAAAACATTTTTTTAACCACTGAATTTTTCTTACCTTCTTGCCCTTCTTACTAGAGAGTTATTTCAGCAAAGAGGAGAATTTAGAGAGGATTCCAAAATAAATCCATTTACTCTTACAGCCTCAGAACAGTAACTGATCTGCATATTTATTAAGCATATGTTGCAAGCACACAGGCACACACACACACCCCGTTGTGCCACAATAAATTCCTAGAACATCCCCTAAGAGTCACGGGCATGGCAGGAAACACAGGAGGAATGAATGGCCACTACACATGGTTTGCAAAAGGAAAGAGCAGAGCAAGCTCTTGGAAGCCTGAGGGTATAAAGAAAGAGGAGAAAGTTTTGAAGAAACCCATTAGTTGTTCTCAACAGTGCAATAATGTAAATACTGAGAACAATAGCAAAAAGAATAGAATTGAAGTTAATTTTCAGAAGACATGAATTCCCTCAAGTTGACTGATAAACAAACAGTCTATTTTCTCAGCTCCTTTTTTCTTTAGCAGGATTCAAATAATCAATTATTCAATTTAATTTCAACAGCACTGGTTTTCCCACCCAGCTTTCTACTATTTCAGTTAACATGAATAAAGCATAGGATGACTTTAATCGCGTACACGATGCTGATTTTGATTCAAACAAAAGGAATAAAATGAGTGCAGTGTAGTAAACGCATTTATAAACAATCATAAAACCTCAAATTCCCATTCACTGTAGCCCAACTACCTGCTTGCAGGTCAAGCCCAAGTCACAATACAATCGCTCACAACCCTCCACAATCCTTACAGAGGAGTTGTTGGCACAGTTCACTCTGCCCAAGTATCCAAACTTTTATTTGTATGCCTAGTGTATCGATTCTAGGGTGACTTGTACATAAGAGAAAAAAGAGAGACAGAGCATTGCATAGTTACACAGACCAGCTCAGGATTCCAAAGCACCAGATAAAAGCCCCCAGCAACACACTCAAGCCCCCAAATTACTGTCCAGCTCTTGCTGGTGATGAGCTTCCCTATCTCAAAAGGAGATAAAAAAGCAATATTGTTAACAATAATAATCAAAAGCTTTCTGAAGAGTATTAATTGCTCCAGCAGAAGGTTGTCCACAAAACCCTGTGTATCAGTCCTCTTGTAGGTTTGACTTTAAAAAAATTATCTGATCACATTCTCTCTTCTGCCACAGGACCTTTTGTTGTTCTACGCAGAAGATGGATGGTACTTACCACATGAGCAGCTATTCAATATTTTGTTTTATTCTTATTGTTAGCTCCGTGGCCCCATGCATTATTTACTGCATGCTACGCAAACTGATCTCCACAGGGGATTATTAATCTCCTCTCGGATTTCTCTACAGCTATAGAATTTCTGCTGCTTCACAAACGTTCAGAGATGCACTCGCCACCCCACCTCACAGCACCGGGATCAACCCGTCCCCTTTCAGGGACTCAAAGGGAGATCCCTGGAAGGTACCCATCTTCACGCCACGTTCCCCATTTGAAGCATCCAGGGATCTTTCAGGGTTCTGCACAATCCACATCAAACCTACTCACTGGAAACACAGCGGCACCGATTCCAAAGCCCTTTTGGATGTTACATCCAGAGCCCCAACTCTGGGCCCGCTGGGGTAACAGCCAGCGCTCATCTACCAAAGCTTGGCTTGAACAACTCTGAATCATTTGGGAACTTTGGTGCAGAAATGAGACATCACATGCTCAGCATTCCTCCTCTCTCCGATGTGTACGTTATCCACTTTTCCAGCACCTACAAATCATACATGGCACTTGTGTTTGGGGGTGGTTGTTCTTGGTTGGTTGTAGGTTTTTTGTTTGTTGTTTTTTTTAATTACTGCACTCCCTATTTGCCCCCAGGTTGGATCAAGTTTCAACACAGATTTGGGGAGTGGAGTGGGAAGAATCTGGAGGGGGACATGATACAGTCATGCAGTCTTGACTTTACCATAATGCTGCTGATATTTATTAGATAAGCAACAGATATTTAATCAGGTGAATGGAAGTTGAGCAGCATTAGTATGTGTTGACACCACTTACACTTATTATATGCCAAATACATCATCCTTTTTTTCCTCACTATACCTCCTCCTCATTTCCCTCTTCAACAGCATTACAAGACAGTTAGAAATTTAGAGGGGGGGAAAAAAAGCCTGCAGTGGATTAGTCAATTTGTTTTCTCACAGAGTGCAGTACTTTTTCGCCTCTACAGAAGATAGCCAATTATTTTGTCCTGTCTAAATTAAAATGACTCAGGCAAGAGGGTTTCCACCATTTCCTTTGGGACACAATTCCACAGCCTCATAGATCTGCAATAAGATTTTCCTAATGCTTGTAATAAATTATTCCCTTGTTTTAATCTCATCCTATTATTCTTGGTGCACGTTAAGTAATTCTTCCTTCTTCCCCGTCCTTCCTCCGAGGTGCTCTCCCTTTCACAGCTCCATTCTCAGTTACAGGTCCCAAAGCTAAGAGGTATTTAGATATTGTAAGTTGGTGCTCAAAAGTAGAGAAACCGCTGTCACTTGTAGGTACTCTCAGCACTTTAATTTGTCACTCTCAGGAATGAGATGATGTTCAGGGCTGAGGGGAATATTCCAAACATACTTTTTTTTATAAAACTACATACACAGCAGGTGGCATATTCTGCCTTTAGTGTTCCTGCTTCTTTTCAAATTCATATTCAGTTGCATGCAGATCTGCTGTCAATTGTCAGTTCTCTCAAAATCTCAGCATTAATCACGCCCAGATTTCTCTCATCCGCTCAAAATAACATTTACTCTGGGTCTTTATTGCAATATTTCCCAAGATCAAGGCTAAATTTCTGCCTACAGTTCTTAACTCCAATATTATTTTCTCCACCTTGCAGTTCTTTCAAGTTTGCCTTCACTAAGGAAAACTTACAAAGGAACTACTTCCAAGCTTCTCCTGAACTTAAATGGAAATTGTATCTGAAGTCTAATCCTGACGAGTAATCTTTCTGCCATCCCCTATACCATGAGGAAGCATCGTATGGGCAAGTTGCTATATGCTATATAATCCAAACACTCGTTCTCCACTGTCTTCAGAGATTTTGACATAAATTACACTTGGCAAGCAGAATACACTCCAAGCTTGTGTCATGTACTGATAATGCTTCTCTTGCTTACTGCATGCTCCAGGTCTCAAACACCTGCATGTCACCATGAAGTCAGCGACCGCTGGGAATTACACTAGGTGACATGAGGAAATTTAGTACTACTTTCAACAAAATTCACCAATTTATTTAGGAATAAATATTCCAGTAGGAATAGAAGCCCATCAGCACAGAGCCTTTTGGGAGGGTGGGGGAATAACACTTTTCTGCTCTTTTGTCATGAGAGCTCTTTACATCAACACAGGCATAGCAACCACTAGAAGCAAGAGAAAACCTCCTCAAAAAAACAAAAGCGAACAGGGGAGTGATTTAATATAGGTAGCTGCCAAGTGACCTTCAAACACCACCAGGACTTTGATCCAAAACATTACTGCTCACCCATTTTTGCAAAATAATTTTGTATTATTGCTAGAAAAGCATCAAAGTGCAAGAGTAAAACAGGCGTCCAATATGGCTATACTCAGTATGCTGATTCTTTACGCTAAACTCGCGCAGATATGTAAATAGGCACATTATAGAATGTTAAAGCCTTTGGCACATGGAAAAGCTTTATGATAAAAGATGCAAAGTTGAGAGTTTACTTTAAGAGGGATATTTTTTGCTTGGTAGGTTCATTTAAGGACAATTAATTATACTCTTATTTTCGCAGGCTCTGGCGTTGGCAGTCTCCAGGGTTATCCCTGTGCCAACAGAGACAGCGTGGTTGTTTATTTCCAAGCTTTCCGCTTCTCTGGTTATTGCTACCACGTGCTGATATCTGTTAGTACATACACCATCTCTCATTTTTTAATCATAAAAATGTATTTACTCTTTGTCTAGGAGACTATTGCTAACAAAAATCATTTACTCCGGAAGCTGGAGCAGTGTTTTGACCACCATTTCCACAGTAAAAGTCCCTTTTTAAAAAGTACATGTGAGACTCCCTACAAGATTCATTGAAACCTATTGTTTTGTACTAGATTATATAGATTATTTTTCTGATTCATTCTGGAATGTTTGGATCTCAAGAACTGCAGGGGAACTGCTCATGTTAGAACAGCTGTTTTCTTAAAAATCAAGTTTCAGATCACATTCATAGAAACTTTTCAACTGGCCCTAGATGTAATGAATTTTACTCCCTGCCCCAAAATTAAATAGCAGGTCCAGTTCAAGTAGGCAGCATCCAAACAGTCATCAGCATCCCCCAGCAATAATTATCGACATGTATTTGTATGCATGAGTACCATGAAATAACTGGATTGCTGGCAAGCAAACCGGCCATCGCTGCCTCTTTACCTGCCTTCTGCCGGCTGGACACGAGCGGAGCACTACAGGTGCCTCAGATCCTTTTGCCCTAAAGAGAATGAGTCAGCACTGGCAGTGAACCACCAGACCACAGGAGCACAGAGAGCCGAAAGCCACCAATCTGAAAGTCAAATTTATCAGAAGGTTATGTCCTGTTTAGTCAGAGCCAATAATGCAACCAAAAGACGAGAGGAAATGGCTTCCAGTTGTGCCAGGAGAGGATTAGATTGGATATTAGGAAAATGAGGAAAAATTTGAGTGGTCAGGCATTGGAACAGGCTGCCCAGGGAGGTGGTGGAGTCACCATCACCAGAGGTGTCCAAAAAACCTGTGGATGTGGCACTTCAGGACACGGTTTAGCAGGTGTGGTCGTGTTGGGCTGACAGTTGGGCTTGATGATCTTAAGTCTCTTCCAACCTTAATGATTCTATGAAAAAGTTCTGCCTCAAACCAACACTGAACTTTAAAAGAAATTTTAAAGGGAAGGCACAAAGATGAGCAATTGGCTTTAGCTTGCTGATGGACATGACAACTTCTGGACACTTCATTTTGTTCAGCTGCTGTGCTCATCAAGTCCAGAATGAGAAGGGAGGTAACAAGCTCCCCTGCTCAGCCAGCTCACAAACACACCCACACTAAAGGCCAGAGAAAGCGGGTCCCCCTGCTAGAACAGCAGTGCAGGTACACACACACCCCTCTTGTGACCAGGGGGACTTGCACAGAGAACATTGGAAGTAGCTGGTGAACATTTATATTTATTCTTTTCAGTTCTTAGGAACTGAGAGAGAACAAAGCACTAAAAATTCTTGACACCAAGCAATGCAGTCAAGCATGGAGGTATATACACACAGCCTCTTGGCTTCAGGGGGATGGTGTTTTGGGTTGTGTTTCTGTTTGGTTTTTGGTTTCTGGGTTTATTTGGTTGTTTTTTTTTGAATATACCTCTCAGCCACACACCTCAAAGAAACTCTTAAAATGTGAAATATTTCCCTGAGAAACAGCTGGTTGTGCTGGAAATACATTACACTTTACAGCTTAATCAACAACTGTTTCTATTAGAGCACCGAGTTCACACCTAGAAATGCAGAATAAGATTTGGGCTGCCAGCACATAAATGGGTGCACATTGACAGAAAAATCCCTATTCTGGAGAAGTGAACCATCAAGCACAGCAGCTTCCCATCTTGCTGGCAGAAGTGCTCTTCTGCTTATCCAGCAAATAGTGTTGTAATTCCAATAAGTGTATTTCCAAAGGAAGAAAAACCCATCTACAAGCAGTTAAGTTGCTTCAATTCCCTTCTCCCACCCCCACTTCATCTTCCCACCCTACTTCTAACTAGGTGGTCACAACCACACACACTTTCTGCCAAGCAACACCTTTACCAGTCTTGATTATCCTCTTAACAAAACCATGTGGCACCAATACCATTCTCATTAAAATAAGAACCTGAAAGCCTACTGCACACAATTGCTTTATTTGCCTATTTAGGGTTTTGGGGGTTTTTTCCTATTTGCAAAGCTTCTCTTTCCATTATTGAGGAGCTGACCTTTGAGTCAATACTAAGGTAATGAAGATTCACACACATGCAGATTAAGGTCATTCCAGTGACAGCGACAAATTAGAGTCAAAAAACACAACATTTCATGAATATCATCCCCAGTACAATGCGAAGGCCTACTTCTGCTCTAGCAGGTAACGATATTTTCTTCGAATTCAAAGAGAGAAGGATTCATCCCCAACATAATCCAGGGTTTATCCACTTTGAAGCTGTAATACTCTTGATATTGTTGTTCTTTACATGACTGCAGAGGACAAGTAGCAAAACAGCCCTCCTTTGCTCAACATGCAGCTGAATTAGCAGCCAAGAGCTGCTTCCCTGTCATTTAACATAGTCACCACCCAGGAATGAAGCAGAGATTATGACAAGGGTGTATGTGAAAAAAGCACGATAAACTATTTCCTCTATGACATTGGACCTGAAGACACTTCAGCAAAAAAATGAGCTATGGGATACTTTAAGCATTTCTAGTACAAAGGAAACCGCGTAACTGTATAAAGAGGTTTGCGTAACCGCAGGTTGCTCCGGCTGCATCACTGATCTGTGCCCACACAACATCAGCTGTCAAACCCCACAGCCTTTTCGAGAGATGAACCCAAAAATATCAATGAACAAGAGCCAGGTCCCATCCTCCCAAAATTCACAAGCAGCTCAATCATTCTTTAACTGCATGAGCAGCACCGCTTCAAACCATGGCAGAATTCAAGTCGGCTTGAATTCCCAAACCTGCAGTCCCAGAGAGATCTAGCTGGAGAAAAGAGGAAATCAAGAGGCTGGCCTTGAATTGATTTACAAGCCCTAGTTAAAACATGAAAGCCAGAGAGAACCAAGCACTGAACAAGTTCACTCTTCCTGGGGTTTCCTGTCTTGTTCACAGGTGGGTATGCTTGTGCTCCCCAGAATTATATCATCTTTAACCATGACAGTAAACAACACTTACAGTCATCTTTGGAGAAAGGTCCCCGTTTTAACTAACCAGTCAGCATTTTCCTCTGCAACTCAAAGCCCTGCCATCCAGCTTGCAGAGTATCCGACATCTCTGAACCATGGTATGATAGATGGGATATATTTATCGGATATTAAAAAACAAGTGGGTCTGATTAAATGATGTATAGTCCG
Source organism: Phaethon aethereus (assembly GCF_964289735.1). Lineage (NCBI taxonomy): Eukaryota > Metazoa > Chordata > Aves > Phaethontiformes > Phaethontidae > Phaethon > Phaethon aethereus. The sequence goes on from NC_138592.1 coordinate 13,939,055, forward strand.
ATTAAGACACAGTAATTGTCGTTTCCACCATGAAAATCTATGATCTTTGGAGCTTGCGATAATGAACTCTAGAAGCAATTGCTTGTTACGTCATGACAACTGTACAGAAAGACAGAGCCAGGTTGCAAGAGCTTTCTGACACCATCAGCAACATCCACCTTCTTTGTGTGTCTGCTTTGGGGTGTGTACGATTGCTCTTTTCCTCGGGGTTTGCTTGGAAAGAGCAGCGTAGCAGCAGGCAAGTGGCATTCAAAAGTAAGATGCAACACAGGGCCAGGAAGGCGATAGGTCAAGAGATGGGTAAGAATTTCCCCAAAAAAGCAAGTGTCACCTAAATGAAATGACATCCGAGTAGCACTAACTAGCACAAACAGGAAGAGCACCATCAGAAGAGAAATTAGAGAACCAGGAAACACAAACTGCACCAGAAAAAAGTGACCCGAGGCCAAATATACTGGCTTAAATGAGCCATGTAATACTGTTCCATAAAATGTTCAGAAATACCATAAAAGCCAAGTGCACCATATTCTTCTCAAGAACAGCACCACAGAGCCACAAGCGTCAACCCACAAGCTGTTCTTTGTGGAAGTGGAGCCCTCTGGTACAGAGGCAACGGGAGGCACGGGGGGTTCTTGCACCGCGGTGGGAAACCTGGACTTCAACTTGGGTCAGTTTGTAACAGCAGGTGACCTCCACGTGCTGCTGTTCTCAAGATTCCCTGCAAGGAAGGCCTCATCTATGAGCGTACCTACAAGCACACTTTTTAGAAGCTTCATTACATATTTTAGCTACGCTTTACAAGACACCAAGGAAACAGATCAAAGCAGTTTCTGTAAAAAAAAAAAAATTAAGAAATCTCTCTCTAAAGGACATATGCTTTATATAGCAATACACACACGCACTCCTGCTGCTCGTCACCCAAACATCGTAAGAGTTTTTATGAATGTTAACTAGGCTTCAGTATTTCTATGACAAAACAGATAAGTATTATTGCTCTTGCTGCTCACATTAGTGAGCAAACATATATGTACATCAGTCAGATTTTGGTAGGTGGATTTCAAACAGCATCTGACTTTTTTTTAAATAGGGCCATGTTAAATCAGTCTCAAATTTGCTCATTGCCAAAATATTTAAGCTCTGGTACTAACGCTGCACACATCTCCATTTCTACATTCAGCACTTACCATTCAAACAAAGAACAATACCTGCCAATACACATTCGTTTACCTCATTTATAAAATTACAATGAAAATTACCAGAGGCATAAAACAACTATTATGATAAATGAGCTTAAAAAACCCACCATACACAGAGACAGAATCAGAGACACTGATCCTTCCATGCAGAATGTTACGCAAAAGGAGGATTGTCAGTGCAACGCTGAGCGGATCCATTTCCCTTTCTTCTCTCCACTTAACTAGATTTTATATACAAAAGTAATTGTTCCTATGAAACAACCCTTGTCCGTATCTTTTGAGGTTCACAAAGCCTCAGACCTATATCTTCACCACTATACAGGTTTCCATGGTAACAGATGATGGTGCCTTCTAAAAAATACTATCATATTCTACAATAAGTGTCCCAAAACATTCTCATAGTATTAATGAAAACTAGAGCATGGGGGCCTGCACATAGAGTATAACAGACTAAAAAAGTAGAATTAAACAAGAAAAGCAGAGTTGAGGGACTTTCAGAAGGAGGAACAGTAAAAAAAGGCTCTACACTTGTAGAAGAGGATTATCGTTCAGATTCACATGTGCCTTCAAACACACAGTGACCTTTCATTGCCACTGTCAAATAGGCAGCTTCGCAACATCACCTTCTTAATATTAATTGTTTATGTATTAGAAAACAAGTCAAGCCAGCCAGGAATGGAAAACAAAGTTGAATTGTAGTGCTAACAGCTCCCCAGAGGGAGAGAAAAGTGATCATTGAGTTAAATGGCTGCATTGTTAACAATTGCCACAGAGTAGCTTGCTCAGAAACATCCATTTTTCACTGCCAATTTACTGACAGCAAAACCTGTGAGTAAATTAACTCCTCAGAAAAGAATCACTCTTCTCCCCGAAATTCCTTGCCGCTTGTTCCCTTGCTCCCCTTTCATCTTCCCTGGACAAGCCACATGTAGTTTTACAATTAAACAAAAAAGTTGCCATAACTTTATGATGCAGGAGCAGCCTTTGAAAGCAAACAGCTTCGTATCTCAATGTTCACGAGCTGTGCCCTAGTGATAATGAAAGACAATGAAAAAAATAAAGCAAACTGACATCGGAAGAAAAACAAGGGTTAAAGTAATCTGGTGTTCAGGTGAACAGTTCCAACATAAACCCACTGGCCTACTTTCCCTCGCCAAAGCTTTTTCACGATGGTTTTAATCTATTCTCTGCTCTGTCGTGCTAAAAATGCACACATAACAGACTGTAGCACAGTGCACAGCAACTGCAAGAATACTCCATGTATTTGGTGGCAAAACCACCACACATATGCAAAATTCCCCATAAGCAAAGTTCCTTAATTTCCAAAAACCTGAAAGAATTAGCAATTACTGGAATTACCTGGTGTTCCTTCCATCTTTTCTACAGGAAAGCAGAAGAAATAAATTACTAGCCGACCGGAAAACTAACAAAAAGTTTAGAACCTCAAGAGCATACCTTCAGTTACAAACTGACACAGAGACTGCAGGCAACTGCAAGTAATTGCTGGGGAAGAGAGTTATAGAGAAATACAGAAGTTACATGAAGTAGTAAGTGTTAACCAGCTCTCTCAATATGAAACTAAGTATTCCAGTAAAAAGCTATCGAAGTTCTGCCGTCACTTTGTAGTGTTTCTCATTCTGTATGTTGTGAATAATATGAAGCAGCAGCCACTGTGCAAGTCAGGTAGGAATTGAATACCGTTTTGTCTTGACTTCGGCTTTCCTACTTCTTAACCTAACTATCATTTAAAAAAACCAAAAAACCTAGCCAACTTCTTGCACAGCGTTTTTTCGGGTATATTTAACAGAAGGCTACTGAATAAACGCATCAGGCTTTGAAAAAATAATTCAATCGGAACGAGACAGGAGATATTTGCATCCTAATAGTTATGGAGACAGCACCACCTCATGGAAGATGTGAAAATGCACCGGTGGCATGAGCTGGAGTCTCTCCAAACTTCACTGACATTTTAGAGACAAAGTGCGTCAGAAAAGCTTTGCTTTTTACCATAAAAAAAAAATCAGCTATATGGACAGAGTCCAGACCACTGTACTTCATGCCAGATATACAATCTAAGAGGAGGAAACTTTCTTTTAAGTTCATTAATAGAGGCAGCTCAGAAAACATTATTTATTAAAATAAGCTCCTCTTACTTTGAATAGTAAGGAACACACCAACATAGGAGGTGGAAGTTGATTCGTGATGAGGAAGCCTCACGGTCCCTATCCCCCCGAACCAATGGTTAAACCAAAGTATTTCATGGCTTTCTGAAAATAATGCAAACATCTGGCTAATCCCTAAATTTGCATGTGTTTAGCTCACATAGCTCGTATTATATTGCTACTTCCCTAAAATATAAAATGTTTTCCGCCCTGTTAAAAGTTTGCCATTTTCACAGAAAACTTTTTTTTCTAGGCATCTGGCTAAATGATTCATCAAAAGCCGAGGATCTAATCTGAATTGATATAAGAAGTGTCGAGAACACAGAAACACAGTTAGGAAAAAACAGAAAAATGAAAAAAATTAAAAATAGCTCCACATCTTGCTTATTCAATGAAGAAGCTATTTAACTAGGTTAGATTTCCCAGCCTTTCTAATAAATCTGCGGATCTGTGCAGTTGCCTAGCAATACAAAGAAGATACTCCGGTGGTGTCAGAGTGTGGGGGATTAATTACAGCATCTCCTTCACCGACCTGACCGGGGGTCTCCTGTGCCAGCCTGGCCCTTTACATGCCAAAACTTTCCTCTGAGCCACACTGCACCGAGGAGATGGCATCCACAGTGCTCCGACCGCATGCTCAGCCTCTCCTACACTGCACTATTTCTGTTCTAAAGCAGCAAGACAAAGTCATTTGAGCTCTCAGTCTTCACTAAGAAAAAAAAATCTTCCACTGTTTGAGATCAACTAAACTTCGGCATGCTGGAGGTATGAAACCAAGTTGCAAGCAGTGAGGTTTATCCTTACGAAGCAATGTTGCACAGGGAATTTTTACTTGTCTTAAACATACAGGGGAAAAAAGATTTTTTTAAAAAAACAACTTCAAAGGCTAGATGCGTGAAATCAGGAGAGAAGAAAGTTACAACTATTTTTTATATAAAAAAACTGCACTGATAAAACTACTGCCATATTAAAAGACCCGAGGGGGGAAAAAACCAAAGCCTTATATATCTTGGTTTACCTACAAAATAGCACAAGAGGAGGAAACCAGCTCTATAAGCAGCTGTCACCTTCAAGTAATTCAAACTATGCCTAAAGGAACTCGTAGGAGGGGGAAATAGCTGGGTACTATTAACGTACACATGCCAGGGAGCGAAGTATTCCTTAACACCAGAGTGACAGAGAGCGCGACAACTGGGAAGGAGCCAGTCCGAGGGGCTGAGCCCCCCAAGAAAGTTACTTGAGTTGCGAGAGGAGGAAAAAAAGCTGCCTCTGAACTAGCGAGAGCAGCCCCGAACCCCTCTGCCCGCCCTGGGAGGGGAAAGGCAGCGGCTCCCCCCGCGCTGCGCGTCCTTCGGAAGCCAACTCCTGCCTCGGGCTCGGAAAGGCTGTTTCCTACAAAAAAGGGTCTAAATGCCGTGAATCCCAGAATAGAGACGATGCTTTCGCCTCCCCCCGCATGCAGCCTCCCGAGCGGTGAGGCTCCCCAGTCCGGAGGAGCGGGGCCCCGCTCTCCCCGGCGGGACGCCCCGCCGAGCCGGGCTCGGGCAGCAGCGCCTGCCGCAGCCCCGCGCCGGCCGCCGCACTCCGCCCCTGGAAGCCACTTTTCCCAGGACTGCTCCTTCCCTCGCCCGCCAGCCGCCTCCCGGGGGAGGCTTCCGTCCCCTGCCTGCCCCGCGGCCGGCGCAGGGAGCCCCCCGCGAGGCCGAGGGGCTGCCGGGGGAGCCGGGCGAGGCAGCCAGCCGGCGGGGCGAGCGGCGGCCCCGGCGCGCTCACCTGCGAAGACCTGTCCCTCCGCCTTGGGCAAGAGCTGCAGGAGAAAAACGATCGCGGCGACGCCGGTCATCCTTCCTCGGAGTTCACCTGCGCTCCCCGCCGCCGCCGTGCCGCTGCCTCCCCGCAGATATCCCCGGCATCGGCGGCGCGGGCGCGGCGGCGGCCCCGGCAGCCGGGAGCCGCGGCGCTGCGCGGAGGAGCCGCCGGAGTGGCGGCGGGGGGAGCGGGCGGAGGCGGGCGGGAGCTCCCCCAGCCCAGCGCCCGCGCAGAGCCGGCCCCGTCGCCGCGGCGAGGGGCAGCAACCCCGCGCCCCCCGCCCACGGGTGCGGCGGGTTGCTCTGGGCTTGGGGGGGCGGGGGGAGGGGGGGTGTTAATCCCTTTTCAAGCCCAGCTGCGCCCCCCAGCCCCCCCCCGGCAGCGGCTGGAGTGCAGCATCTCCCCGGCAAACCAGGGCTTCCCGCTCCTGCCCGGCTGCCGGCGGGGACGTGGAGCAAGATGCGGGGTACGGCGTTAACCGGAGGGCTGGAACCGGCGCCGGGAAGGGGCGAGCCTCTGCCACCGGTGTGCGGGAGGCTGCGGGTTTCGGAGGGGCCTTTGTTAGGGCGGCTGCTGCCAACGGCTCACAGGCGTTCGCGGCTGAAAACAGTAATTTTCATGATTATCCACTTCACTTTCGAGAGAGTGAACCGCTAAATACCTGATCGCACCCCGTACCGCTGCACTCCCAGGCTTTATACGCAGGCAGACACACAATCTTGAGCAAGATTCTGAAAATCGCTTCCCACTGGCAACTTCCTTACCAAAGCAGCATGCCTCAAGAAAACCAGCACAAAATCGGAAACATCAACAGCGATCAACCATCCGAGCCCGGATTTGCAGAGCAAAAGGAAGGCGAAGGCCACCGGGGTGAAGCACCTGTTTAACCGTCAACACAACCGGGGGTTATTCCAGACCGCATCTCACCTTCCAAGGGAGGTGCCGGGGTGCTCGGCGTGCTTTTTACTCAGAGCACTTTAATGAGGAAACCTTGTTGTGTTAAATCTAATCTCATACCACTCCGTGTCATTTAAGCTCCTTTCCTCCCCTCCCGGGGGTTCTTTTCAGCCCACACCCCCCCGCCCGTTCACCCCTCAGCCCGGGGTGGGGGGGCGGCACTGGCACCAGCTCCCTGCCCCGCTCCCCTCCGTCTCCAGCCGCTTTTAGGGACAGGGGCTTCACGGAACCACAGCCTGATGGCTGGACCCAGCTCTTTGCCAGTGGGAAGAGCTCTCCCCCTGTGCCCTCCATGGCCTGGCCCTGGCCCAAGCCAGGAGAGCAACTGTACCCTTAACACCAATTTGCATTTAAACATTAGGTGCAAACTAGTAGTTTAAATAGAGAGCTCCAAAGTCACACACCAAATATAAAGACGATTTTCTTTTAGGGCTCTGGCTCCTGGGGGCTTCCACCCCAACATGCTCTCTGGCCTGAGACAGATCCCTGCCCCAGTGAGGGCACCTCAGGCCCAATCCTGTGCCCCTGCCAGGGCAGAGCAAGACTGTGCAGCATGACCATGCCACCCCAGGCACTTGTCTGGCAGCAGAGGGAGGGTATTTGCTTTGCCAACAGAAAGCACAAGTCTAGCTCATCTTCAATGAGTAAAAAAAGACTCTGCAAAAATAAAAAGCTGTGGTGTTCATCAGGTGAGGCAGCTTGGGGGTTTAGGGCCAAGCTGGACATTTTGAAGCCACCACTGAAGTATTTCACACTGCAACCCTTGTCTGGTCAGGCGAGAGCACTGCTGCTAGCCAAGGTTCACATAACGGAGACAGCATCAGTTTGCTGCTGATACTCCCCCCTCAGCACCCCTGTCCAGGGCTGAGTTTGAGAGAAGGGCCAAGTATCTCACTCAAAAGTCTCTGGGCCAAAAAAGCCCTTCAATCAACAAAGCGTGGTCCTGTCTTTAGGTGTCAGCATCACTTCAAAAATTATCGTATGCCACTACCTTTTGTCAAGTGAAAGGACAATCTCAAACAAGCATACAATTAAAGGGAAAGCAGAGAACAGAACAGAAAGGAGAAAAAACATCACTAAGTAGTCTGCTAGGTAGTAGGAAGGATCCGGCCAGCACAGTAGGCATAGTCAGAAACTGCTGGAATAATTCTGCATCAATACAAATTGTTTGGACAGTAAGAACAGAGTCTTGAAACACAGAGGCGATGCTGATAAGAAGTGAAGACAACAGTAGCAAAGAATAAGCTGTAAAAAAAAGAAAACCAACCCTAAATCAAGTGATTACTAGTTGTTTCCATATAAACCAAATAAAAGGAAAGAAATGAAAGCAAGTCTGCAGTTCACATTCAGAATGGCAAAAATTTGATAAACCAAGTGATTTACTGAAGTCCAAGGAGCTTAGGGAGTAGAAAACAGAGTCTTAATACTGAAGGAAAGATGCACAACCTAAGAGAAAAAAAACTGCATCGTAAGCAAGGTGGAAAAGGGTAGATGAGAAGATCCTTACCTCTAACTGAATAAGCAGAAAGAAGTTAGAAATAAACAATCTACAGGAATCTGGAAAAAGAACTCAGAAGAGACGACTGTGTCTTAGACATCAAATAGTGGGAAGTCAAACATTAGGCTGAACTAAATCAGGGTACAGCCTTATAACAGATCGACTGAACTCAAAAACACTTTCTTGTGAGAATGGAAAACAAGATAAGATGCAGGACGAGGGCAGTGAGGACAGGATAAACTAAAATTAGGCAGATATAAGTACAAACCCCACAAAACCTGAAGTGAATATTTCAGTTAATAACACTGAGCTGTTAATAATCTAACTGCTGAACAACAAGCACAGTGTTAACTCTGGAGCCACTTATCTTCCACAGTGTACAAGGCCTTTGGGGGAAGAAGCTACGAAAAAATAAAGTTCTAGAATTAAACAAAAAACAATTTAAAATACAACATGGATATTCAAATGGAAATTAGGCAGCTCCAGCCTTGATCCAACCTTAAAAAACCAACCAAAAAACACCACACACAAGTAATTTTTGAAATGAAACAAATATGATCAGGTCACATCCATCAGTGTTTTACCAGAACATCCAGTTGAGTGTCACTTAAGGAAAAAATCAGCAATAGTACAGAAAACACATGCAGCAAAGAGCTGCCCTAAAGGAGAAAAGCAACAAGACTGAGCTGCAAGCAGAGATCACTGGGACATGAGGTTAACAGCCAGGTACTTTAAAAGGGCTTGTTAAAGTTTAATTTTTACATTAATACCACTAGTTGGCTTCTAATGGAATGTACCAATGATAAAGTCAATAGATATTTGTAACACAAGTGGACTGAAAGAGTCTCCCAGACAATGACAACACCTTTGAGGACTGGATGTAAAGTGATGAGATTAAATCCAACTATTAAAAAAAGTTGTATCACTGCAGAAGGGCAATGAGAAAAATATGCTGCAGGTCAGGAATGTATAATTTAAAAATAAACTGACATACCATCACGCTAACTCATTTACAACCAAGGGAGCCCCTGAAACTCAAACAGGGCCATAATATTGGTTCAGTGATAAACCATCATACAAGACGGGGACAAGCTGCACTCCGAGACTCTGACACTAACCAAGAAATAACACACATGAGCGTATGTGCTTTTATAACCTCTGGCCTTTGAGCTAGTACAAAAAACTAAAACCCCTGCAAAACGATCTTGCTAGATCTCAACCTTTCTGAACTAATGTGTCCTATACAACATTGTTTTGTTAATACAGCAAAAGAAAAGTTCCAAGTCTGATCCCATCCTAGTGTATGTCATCATAACTTATTTTGCTGTTACTAATAAGTCAAGCAAGGTCTCCAGTGGCTTAAAAGAAAACATTAACATAAGTTCTGAAGTTTTCTTGAACCTGTCACTCAAGGCTTCTTGACTGCATAAAACTGTTCCCTCACTGTGTCAGATGAAAAGAAAATTTAATCCTTAGTTTTACTCACCCACAAATGATACAGCTTGCCCCTGGAAAACAAAGTACTAAATAACTAAAGGCACTGTCACTTTATGACACCAAATGCATTTAAACAAGAAAACCTATAAAAAAAATTAATCTCATGGACTCGAATCAATACCTGGTTTTGAAGTATTTAACAAAGAAGTTAGTCTGTAAATACGCAAGCCTCCCAGTCTCGGATAGAAACGTGGAGAGACTCATCCAGTCCCCTGTGGTGTGTACAGCATCCCTCGTACCCCAGCAGAAACCCAGCTCAGACAGCAGCCAGGCTACCTCTGCCCCCACAGACACCACAGTTACTCTTCCTAAAAGAAAGAGGAATACTCCCACAACCCATATGTTTTTTGAAAGGCTAGAAAAACATCCTTTTGCAGTTTTATGGGCTTCTTCATTGTGCACAGGTCACCAAAAGATGACTGGTGCTCAACCATCTGGGTATAGGCAGATTCCTAAAGATAGAGGAGAAGCTTCAGGAGAAGCTTCGTGCCGTGTACACAGCAGCACACACCCAATGGGCACATAAAGACAACTCCACCTTTGAGAAGTCTGGCACACGTCAAGATCAGTCTGATCCAGTACAGTCAACTATTTTTTCCTCCCCCAGGGCAAGCAGCACATATACGCTGACAAGTAAATACACACAGAGTTTGCAGCTTTCATTACAGAACTACCTGGTGTGCAGTATGTTCCTTATAAATTAGTCAGCAGGATTCATGGGTGAAAGTTACAGGTAAAGTTCAAAGGGCAGTTTAAAGTTTCTGCTTCCTTATATTGTGCACTATAAATTTGGGTTTAGAACATGATCTCTTAAGTTTTTGTTGTCACGGATGGGCAGAGGAGACTTAAAGAAAGGCAACTTAACACTCCATGCTGCTCTCCTGGTATCACTTGCAACTTCACCCATCTGTCTTCCCAATTTCAGTTTTTATTATTGAAAAATAAAAGTTCGATTCAAGTTTTTTTGAAATTGAATTGAAATGGCTTCAATTCTCTATGTGGGGTCACCCATATTTATCTACGTACCCATACACATACAGACAGTTCACCCCTACAGAAAAAGGAATCCCATACCACAGCTGCACATCACCTTAAATACCGAGGAGTAAGTGCTCAGGCAGTACCAAGGGGAAGACTTCTGCCCAGTTGTCTGTACCCTTTAAGTGGTACCTTGTCTGTTTTTCCACTCCCATCAAGTTACCAGCACTTTTGCAGATAACTACGCGTGCAAATACAGATATCGGCTGCTTTTTTAAGTCTGGTTACATGATGAAATCATTAGCTGATGTCAGACACATTGGCATTGATGTCTTATGCATCATCCTCATTAATAAGTTCCTTCCTTTCTGAAGATAAAAAACCTAACTACCAGCCATCAATTATTCAGAAATACAAGTTCACCTTTATACAGGAACACAATAACACTTTCTGGGAAATGCCAGAAAGGCCTGGATCTAGCAGTTTATCTTGACAATGCTGTATCATGGAAAAGCAATATATTAATACCGTAGAGACACACAAGCAAGTAGCAAGGTACAGCAAGGCGGCAACATTGAAATAGTCTGAAAATGTCAAACAGCCCAACAGTTCTTCTCCATTAACAGTGAATTTTGAACTTAAACTCTTCATCTTCCTATACAATAGACTAAGGGTCAGAGTACTCTGATAAGAGTCTTTCTAAAACAAAACACCATTTTTCATGGTTGTAGCTCAATTCAGAGATAAAAAATTAATGGAACTGCAGACAGCTGTGATACGATATTTAGTTTGCCTGTCTGTAGCTTACTACACATTGTGCTTCTTTTAAAAGGCTGAACAGCAGAAGAGGCAGCACCTGGTCCTTCGTGCCGGCTGCTGGCTCAAGGTGGATGGAACCCTGTATGGGAGGAGATATTCCCTTTGGACAACACCTGAACACGCTCGGTGGAGAAAGCTCCTCACATGCAGGTTGAGATGACAGGGACAGAAAAATCTGACCCAGCCGAAAGGGAGCCCATGTCAGCAGAGGCTGCAAAGAAGAGCAGGAGCAGATACACAGCCTCGGAGGGAACACAGAGGCTTTTCCTTAGCACCCGGGATAGATACCGCAGCATTTGCTTGCGGCCGCTGTGGCGTTTGATGAAAGCCTGAAGGACAAGGCTGAACCTGAAGTAACACAGTGGGCAGGGGAACACCCATCCAAACTTTTATTTTTATTCAATATTTTTCAGATCCCTCTGAGCTTTCACTGTTTTAGAAAGTTTGCAATTCTAACAGCTCTAGCTGTAACTTATTTTCAAGGTAAAAAACAAAGAGGAGGGATGCTGGTGTCATTACTGCCATCTTCTGACTCAGTAGAACCTTGAGCATATTTCTCTGCATGGAATGTTTTTTCCACTAATTCTATTATTTTTAGCCGTTTCCAAAGCACTGAACATGGATAGCTCATGTTTTACCTGAGTTTCGTTGCAATACATCATGGTACATATGAGCAAGAGCTAGCCCTTAACACTGCTCACTTTTCTCTGTTAAAAGCCTTCATGCGAGTTATGCTTAATATAAAATTTTCTTGATTTAACACTGTGGAATATAAAATTTTCTTGATTTAATGCTATGGGGAAATAGGGATCTGGATTACATACAGGTTATCAGCAGGTGGTTACGTGTCTTCTGCACAACTTTCCAGAGAATGCTGCCATTAAATGGGGAAGCAGGTGCCTTTTCATTAGTCATAAGAAACAGGAGCAGCTCCTCCAGGTAGGGAACATAAATTTCTTGCTATCTGCCTCAGACAACTCAGATTCCAATTGCTATGGGAGACCTCAGAAAAACATCCAAAAGCGTTGTTATATCGCTGTAGATTTCAATCTATTGGGAATCGGAAATAGCTGTCAAATCTGCCAGCTACAAAAAAGGGAGGCCAAATAGTTGCATTCCAGTTAAAAATTACTCCAAGCCCAGTTTCTAGAGCAGGCAGTAACACAAGCTCCAATTTAATGAATATTTCTAAAAATTTGTGGTCAAGGTACTTCAGGGTCACTTACATTCATGAAAACAATCACACACAGATTTTTCAAATGCAACCTTCCAGCTTTGGGAGCTTTCCCCTATCTCTAGATGCAGTGACAGAGCACACACTGCTGTTACAGAAGGAAGCGACAGCACAATGGTGACTGCATCAGCTCCTCTGGATGAAAGTCTTCCTCCCCCTCCACATAGTATAGTATTCTATCCTTTATCATTAACCTTTTTCTTTGAGGAAAGTAGGAACTCAGCCTAGACCTTGTGGTTCAGCTTCACATCTACATATGGGAAGAAATCATCCCTCTACCAATGTGTGTTCTGCACGTAAATGAGAGTAAGCCATGCTCAGATACTTCGCTATAAGAGACCATAAATATCCAATTCAGCAAAGGGAAGAGAAGGCAACAGAGGTACCTCAAAAAAAAGCCAACCAGAAACAAAACCAACCTCAAGTATTTGGTGCCCTTTCTAGAGTTTCACTTGGTATTTTAGAATTTCACTTGGTATTTTTTTCCCCAGCCCTCTTCCTTTACCTTAATTTCTCTCTTCCTTTACCCCTCCACACAGAAGACACTGTCTTCTGCCTTCTACCCTGCTTTTTATTTTTCCTTTCTGAAGCAAATCCATTAAAAACAAGGGAACTCACACACTACTTAGTGCCATCTCGTAGTTCACCCTTACCACGGCTCATCCCAGTCCAAGAGACTAAATTAAGAGCCTTGCTGCTCTATGCTAACTAGAGAGTTGATGGAAACAAAAGTACCCATGGGGGATGATTCTGACCTTAGAGCAAACCGATCTGTCCCATGGAAGAACCTCTCTCTCTCGCCACCACCTGCACATTGAACCTTGGAGTTTCAGTCTCCTGATGACACTCGAGTTCTACATGGGGACATGGGCTGGGGTACAAGCAGCCCCAATGCCTGTGACACATCACGTGCCTGCTCTGGAAATGGAAACCTCTCGGACACGGAGACCCTGGGTGTACAATGCCTAGAGCAATGGGATCATCAGAAATGACTACGATAAATGCAAATAATTTAAACAGCAAGGCCTGTCAAAGGTGACAGGACAGCATAACCAACACTGTCTCCAATTTCCCCAATTTATCGGGCATACACTTTAGCAGTTCTAAATCACACCCTGCTGCACCAATAAAACCAAACAGCTCCTTACAAGCCAAGTAATCAGTCAGTAAGAATATTATGTGCTTTTGCAGCCAAAGCTTATTAAGAAGCAAGAGAGGTTCAAGCAGAAATACAAAGCACATTCACAAGAATAGTTGACTTACTGCATCACACCAAACTCATCAAGGCAAATCTGTTTAACTTGCAACTAAGGTAATTATTAATCTTCGGTGTAAGTTTTCCAGTTATCTTGATACAAATACTACTTCTGTGGTATCTTTTCCTCCTTTCCTGGATTTTTAAGGGTAGAAGGACAAATCAACAACTATGGCAAGTTTAACTCTAGCTAACACATCCGAAAGTCATTTTTTGCCCCCCTCAGTGCATCAAACTCAGTATGACAAATCACAGCCAGTTCTTTCACTGTCTCACTCTGTCTTCCCTCCAAGAAATTGCAGGCTCCTAATTTGAAAGTTAAGATTCCATAAGGCACATTTCATAAATTCCCAACTCAGATAAAGATCAAGAAAGTATCAGTAAAGGCCATTTAAGTTGATCAGTGAAGAACCATGGCCAGCAAAGAGCGTGCTCAACAGCTCCAACTTGTCAAATTTGCAAAAGCACAGTTTGTCAGAACAGAAAAGCAAGAAACTTTCAGCACTTTATGCATGTGAACGTGCAGCAGGTTTTTCACTTCCATTTTGCAGATAGAAGCAACATCTCTGTCACTATGTGGATGTACCCCAGAAGCGATCAATGTAAGAAGTTCTCTAGGAGAGGAGAAAGGCCTACAGCATCACTGAAAAGCAGGAATTATTTTAAAAGTAAACCAGTTATGTTAAAATTTATGATGATGTGCATTAACTCACAGTTCACCATAAACTGTTCACTTATTCTCATGAGTTATACCCAAGGGATTTGAGCCCACAAAGCAAGCAGCCGAGTATTTGCAGGAGGCGTAAGCCTTTCCTCCTGCACAGCATGCTAAACACCAGCCCCAGCAATATGCCAATGAATTGTGACTGAAGAGTCACATCCGTTATGCGCTCATTCGGGAAAGCATAGAAGTGTACAGAAAACTACGGAGAAAACTTGCAAATTCTAGAGCACCCCTTTTAATGGATTGCTCCTGAAGCTCTTCTAATAAGATCTACAGAGAAATTTATAAACTAACATAATATAAAATATTTTGTGTTCTGAATTTGCTACAGCGCCTCAGCTAAGCATAAACTCTATCAAGTATTTGGAAATGTATAAGTACCATAAAATTTTTTTCAGAATTCTTGTATCTTCACTCTCCCCACACCCCCAATATCATTAATCCCTTTATAAGGAATAAGGTATTCAACAGGGTTCATTAAGGCCATATTTTCCTCTCAATGCTACAGCACTGCATCATTAGCAGTCATTAGTAGAAGAGGCAGGAACACAGTATCACACAGCAGAGCTTTATTAGCTTTGGAAACAAAGAAACAGTATCTTCCTTGTGCCAATATGGTGCATGAGTTTCCTACAGGTCCTTTTTCTCCAAACCCCACCCACCCTTTCCCTGACCAATTAATTCAACTTCACCTCCTGCTCTGACCATCCCACCCCTTGACACAGTCCATTGAAAGCTGTTTAGATGAACGCAACCAACCACTGTAGAGGAACGCTCAAGACTGGCACAAACCCCCACCTCCCCACATACTCCACATTATGGTTCTTGATCTCCTCTGAGGGCCTGAAACCCTCCAAAACAACCAAATTTACCAAGACATCCTGGTCTTGCCATTTCAGTGGACAACTTGCTTTGGCCACTTGGAGAAGTTTCCCTTTTCTTTTCCTTAATGTTCTTCTGCAGGCTGTAATCTGGGTTTCCTGCAGTCACCACCCATCAGCAGATGCAAGATATCCTACAGCAAGAACTTGCCTTTTTGTGCAAATCTACTCCCCACTGAAGTCTTATAGTTATTTTAATTGTAGTTTTCAAAAATAAATATCTATATACAAAGATATATATGGCCAAAGACAAGGAGTGCCCCCTCCCATGGCAAATCAGCACGTATGGACTGGCATCAGTCAGTCCAGTAAACTGTTTTTATATTTTGAGGCTGGACTTTATAAAACTGTTGAGAGCTGCCCATTTCAGATAAGTGTTATGTGACTAAATTTGGCTTTATTTGATTATTTAGAAAGCTTTAAAGTGTCTTTGCTTTAGTAAGTGCCTGTAAAGCAATCAAGAACTGACATGATAACCAAATGTTTCTCTAATAGTAATTATGATTCTTTGAAAAAAACCAATCCTCTAACACTAATTTATTTTCTACTTGAAAGCCAATCTTGCTAGTTATTAGATATTCTCCTTGCTATCACCATCAGTAAATTATTAAACAGCTGACCAGGCTTTGTTTTAAAATGATTCTCTTATGAAGCTCCTCGATACATTTACCATGAATACTGAATGATTTTGAGGCCTCTAAGGACCCGTGGATGATTTCTATTTACTACCTTTAGCAAAAAGCCTGTGTAATTAGCAGCAGGAATTTCACTTGAATCACAGCTACTGGTGATATTTCCAGCTCAGTTGCATAGGGTCTCTTAAAGGAAAAAAAAACACAACAAAACACCAACAGCATAAAAGCTCTATGGGCAAAAACATTTTCGCCTAGGAGGTTACTAAGTAGTTATGCACTCAGAGATATGTGAAAAATCAGTCCCCTACCGGGAACATGGCAAGGATCTCCGTACCTACAGCATCAGCTTTACCACCTAATAGAAAAGAGAATTTTATAGAGTTATCTATAAAAGCATCTAACCTCATTTTCAGCCCTCCTGCTACAAGATTGCACAGAGCCTTTAAGAATACAAATTCTTCTGGTTATGGACATGACATAGGCATACCTACATTTTTAAGCTTCTTCAGATTTTTAAACATCCTTTTATACACCTTCAGGTACCTACCCTTTTAATAACCCTGCCAAGCAGAGTAGCATCCTTATCTGCATTTTACAGATGGAAAACAAAGAGATCAAGTTCTCCCACCACACTGAAGAGATGCATAGCAGAACTAGGATTAAAACCTGTAATTATTACAGTGTTATCAGTATCCTTATTGCCCACAGTAGTCAAATAGAACACAAGGACTGAAAACATAGCAAGAAGTCACAGTTTCTTTCTAAAAGCCCAGCTTTCAGTAAAGTTATATGGAAGCACCTCAATTGTTTAAGCCAGCCGCAAGCAGACAGACTTCCCACATTCAACTCATTTGCTAGAGCGGTAGATGCGTACAGCAGTCCCACCACTTTCTGAAAGCAGCTTATTGCAAGGATTTGGTACTTGGAGTTTCCTCTTCTGCTATTGATGGCTTCAACCCACACAGACCACCCAGTGCCTGCAGAGTCAGGCTGGAGTGCCAAAATTTGGTTTTTATGTACATCAAGCAAGAGTTAAATTAAAGCAGCTATGTCTTTCAGGTATACCTGCCAAAATGGACATTGCCAATTTAAATATCTCATGAAACAAGGAGAATCATGAAATAAGAATCAGATAAATGGTCTAAAGAGAGGCAAGAATTCTCCAAACACATTTAGAATTTAGCATTTGCAGAAAGATTTGAGAATTCATCCAGTGTTTGCTGCACCATTGCTATTCCTGTAAATAACCATAGGCTATGCTGCAGTTGAAACCAGTAACGGTGGTGAGCCTGGGAAGATAATAGGAGCATTGCCATCAATTTCAGTGAATACAAGAATAAATTTAAATTGGACACCTAAACAGAAAACAGTATCCTCATCTGAGATTTCATCTCCCGTTTAAGAGGAACAAGTCTACCACCAACTCTCTAGCGAGCCATCATTCATAAGCAGCAGAAATAAGACACACTGCTGTACCAAAATTAAGGTCTAAAAAACCAAAACCAAAGAAAAACCCACAAAAAATACTCCCACACACGACACCAACAAAATCCACCGTAACATTAAGTCTTAAACCATGATTTGGTGGGGAGTTTTTTGGGCCTTTTTTTGGTGTGCAAGGGTGGGATTTTTTTCTTTGGGTTATTTTGTTCATTTTTAAATCAAGCTATCACATATCAAATTCATCTAGGTATAACACCATCAAATTCTGCTTCACCAGGAGACAAAGAAAAAAATGGCCAAGAAATTCTGAAACTGAACATTCTAGTTCAATACTCAATATTTTGGTAACTGCAGTAATTACATTCTGCTGGAGCCAGAAATAAACCTGTTAAGTCTGCAGTAAAAGCAACACCTTGATGAGTGAAATTGTAAAAGCACAACTTCTGAAATCTATCTGATCAGGGAACTCTCACATGGGAACATTTTGCTAACTAATTGTAATACACATACAAGCGGCTTGGATAGGAAGCGTTTCACCTAGCTTTTACCTGCTTTGGCCAGCAGAAACACATTTCCCCTTTTCTAGCCCCTTAAACTTGCCACTGGGGGAAAGAAAAAGCCACACACAAGAATGCAGGTTATATAGTCCAACACTTCCACCTACATGACACCCCCATTACATTATCTCAAAGCTTTCCCAAAGCACCAGTTAATAATATTCAAGCTTTCTCATCACACGAGAGGTGAACTATTTTTAGCCTGAAGGCTAGGCAAGCCAGAGATTAAGTTTCACTGTCCGTGTCTGACAGTAACAGCAACAGAAGAGCTCATGGAGAGCACAAGCCTTCAGTTCTGCTTCCCTCTGCAGATAAACAGACAAGATTTCTTCTGAACTTGAGGGCACAACCACAGCACAACATAAAGTTTATAAAAAACCAGTTCACTCAGTAATAGTATCAGATTAGGTACTCCCAGTGATCGCATGCTGGTACAACTTTGGTCCTCTGTACTAGCTAGCACCTCTTCCCACCAAATCCCACATCAATATAACCCTGGAAACGAGAAGCACGTAACATCAAGCCTAGAGCATAATCCAGTTCCACCTTGTGCAGGTTTCGTACTCCACATTGTTAAGTGATACACAATTGACTGTTCAACACCAAAAAGCAACAATTTGCAAGAGTGACTTGTTAACAATTTTGAAAGCGGTAGCAGAGTCGGTTTCTCATGGAAGTCAACAGCACTTACGCATATATTCATGACATTTAGAAAAAAGAGATTAGTCTGGGAGTTTAGAGAGACTCAAAGGTAGCATTAAGCTTCCAATAAATCCCATGAAAGTTAAAATTAATTCCCTTAGGTGACATTAAAAAAGAAGTTTCTTAAAAGTTGATTTGCTCTAAAATAATATTTTAAGCACTATCCATCATCAGAACTAAGCAGGTAAATAACACTTGACTATCACATACAAGAGGTCAATTGTACATAGTGTTGCACCGATGCCCAGTTGTCATCTTTCATTCTCATCTGAGCAATTTTATCATCATCACCTCTGATACGGTTAACACTGAGCCAATGTTTCTCTCAGCAAGAAACAGGAAACTGGAATACTAAAAATCCATGTTACTTCAGCTAAAAACTGAAGACAGCAGTTCAAAAAAACCCAAACATTTACAAATTAATAGAGGGCAGTCAATATACATGAGAGACTATGAAGTGTAGAACAACTTATAAAAGAATCTAAAGGCAGTTGGGAAAAATCCACAGCAGAAGGGCTAAGTATGATAAAGAGTTGTTTTAAAGGATAATGAGATTTTTATCATTGGCATAGGCCCATTACTACATAAGAAGGGTAAAATTATTAATAATGGCTAAGAAATTCAACAAATATTTCTGGTTTACATTTTGAAAGAAGGAGGATATACTTGTATCACTTGAGAAAAAATTAAGTACTTCATACCGCAGCTGCAATCAAGAGCAGCTCGGAAAGGATAACAGGAACTCACTGAAAACACCTTGGGACACGTTTGACACACCGATACTAGTTTTTATACAACTCTGGAGGCTGAGGCTGATAACACCATGCCAACATCCAAGTAAGGCAAGTGAAATGACTCCGCTTCACAAAAGCTGGTTAGCTCTGGGCTAAGTCTTGGGCAAAAAGGAAAAATGGGTCCAACTATTTAACCAAGGGAGAGTTATGGGACAGGAATTTATAGAAGGTTGGGCTGATTCCCTTTCATAAAATTGATTTTGACAGATGTGATATATTTTGGGTTTTTTAAATGGTCCAATTTAATGATGCACATAATTCCCTAATTGATACCATAAGCTATAGGAAAAATACACCCAAGCAAGCAGTAGGAAATCGATTGCTCCACAACTGGAGTTGTCATCCAGGAGCTATAATCCAACAGCTTTGTCACGAGTTCTCCAGCAAGGGATAGTATCAGATAGCATCACATTTATGGATAATCTAGGGTAAACATAAATGCCTTGACTACAAACATTTGGAAAACTGGTAAACGATGATCAGGAAAGGCCAGTCACGTCCAGCAGTCTGGAGGGCTTTGTCATGCACGCATCCACTCCCACAAAAAGTATTTTAGTACAACTTTGTGCTGAGTGCTGTATCTTGAAAGGGCGCGCGTACTTGTTGAATGTAGGATTCCGTTCAGGAAAGAAGTCAGAGGGATTAACGGGTCATACTGGTCAGTAACAAAATGAGTAATAAGGCATTAGTTACCCATTAATTAGAACTCAGCAGTTGCTCCCATATGGCAGAACAGAGACTGTTAGGATGGTTAAAAATCTCATTCACCTTTAGAGGTGATATTGCAGAAAAAAAGATGGTATGGAAAGCATCAGAGACCAGAGGAAAAAGTGTCTCAAGATGGATAGTAAGGGAGATCAGTGTTGTTTATTATATCAAAGAATGAGAGGTACTTGAATACAGGTGTATCCTTGGGATAAGATACCAGCTACTGAAAAGTTTGTTAAAGTAATAGAGAATGACATAATGAGAAGAGTGTCTGAAGGTCAGACAACTTTGGAAACTGAGCAAGTTCTTCTCTCTGCCCAACCACCACGGGGAAAAAAAGAAACCAACAAAATCAGAAAGCCCCAGAAACATTATTCCCTCCCACCATCCTTAATAAAAAAGTTATACCTGTGAAGCAGTGCAAAATGGTCATTGGAATACTGAAGCAAGTAGACAAAGACCAGACTAAAATGGCTTAACTCTTAAATACGGCATATTGCTAACTTGAGAGAGATACCCATTTCTGTTTCAATCTTATGTCTACTGAAACTCTGCCACAAAAATGACAGCACAGTTTCACCTTGATGAACAAAACTTGTTTCAAGATAAGCTTCTTTATTAGGAGACTAAAACTATATACAGAATCACAGATCTTCACAAAGATCCTGTTGTTTTATTCTCTCCCTGCAGTTTGTAAACACGCACTACTTTGTCTTACTTTGCCCAGCATGCAGTGCTTTTTAGGAAGCAAAACAAAAAAGAGCCTGACACATTTCTACACCTTCATGAAGACGTATTTTATACAGCTAATACCAACCCAGTGGGAAGACTCAATAAAGATGACAAATAATAAAGAGCAATCAGAACATAAAAGCTCACTCCTCAACTTCGAAGTTCACCTACGCTTGCTGCAAGGTGCCTGCAGAGCTCTGCTTTCCCATTGCCCATCTCCCCAAAGCCCCCATGGTTCACTGCAGGCTCAGGATCCATCCCAAAGGCTTCAGCTAAGCACATATGCCAGATATTTAGCTCATTTACATATGCTAAGTCTCCCAAGCAAACATTTAAAATAAATAAAAAAAGACTATTTTGACTCTTTCATGAGGGCTCAAGGTAAATGGCAATCACCAATTAAGCACATCCATAGACGTCCGTTCATGTACCTTCGTTCTCCCAACTCCCTCTTATTCAAAACAGGACTGAGGAAGAGGGTCACAGTTGTTGGATGCGTTTCTGTAGACTATAAGGTACTCTTACCAGAATTTAGTCTTGATCAATCATTCTTTCCTCCCTCTCAGCCTTCAACTGTGGTGTTGCACAAGTAAATCATTAATATCAGTGGCAAGATCTTACAGTTTGCATTGCTGAAGGAATAATTCACAGCATGCAGGTACTGACCTGCAAGATGTTTCTGATTCCTAAAGGCACTCTAACCAGAGTAAACACATCCAAGCCTGTACCCATAAGCCATATGCTTTCACTGGAGCTGGAATCCACCAGTGGGGAACAAAAACTATAGGATATCACACACAGGGGTTTCCAGCTGGTGCTTTGTAGAGCTCTCTAGATCCAAACAGTATTTCTAATGTGTCTCTAAAACACAACTTAACATGCTTGTTATTGTAGGCACTTCTACTGCAAGTGTTTCCAGAATCTGTAAATCAAAGTGGCAAATTAGTGACAAGTAGATGAGAATTCTCCCCATGGCAGCTCAGCCACTTACAGACTTGAATATAATACACTTAAGTGGATAGTCAAGATAAAAAAAAGTATTTCTGAACTCTTTAGTCCCCCATAAAAATTCACTATCCTCTCAATAGCTACTCACCTCCCCTCCCACACCTCACTGGGGTACAGGAAGTTCTACTTGCAATTAGCTATTTAAGATACTCAAATTAAGACTAATTGGTTTAGAATCTAGGAACAAACCTCCACCTTGGTCAACACATGACTGATCCCAGTTCCTCTGAAAGTTTGCATTTCAGACACGCTTATCGCTCCCTGCATGCAGAGCAAAGCTGCTCTTTGAATGAAAGCACTAAATTCAAACCTTTTTGTACCCAGACCTGTACCCAAGGTAAGCAAATAAGAGGGGCACTTCTTTGAAACAGCTTATCTCATCCTGAAACTTAAAAGATGCTCTGTAGGCTACTGAATCAGAGAAGATGGGCAATTATTCTTTGATAAGCCACAAGCACCCTAACTTTTGCCAACTTCCTGAACTTCCACTCAAGATGAAACCATTCTGGCACGCTCTGCAATGATGGATCCACGCAGACCTTCTGACAAGGCCAGGTAAGGACCTTCCAGATCCTCATCCTCAGCTCTTGTTCCTTTGGGTAAGCCCAGCAATGGGCACTGCACACAAGAATTTGCTTTTCCCAGGTCACCCCTATGCTAAACAAAGAAATAAATCGGCAATACAAGATTTGTGCTTTTGAGGGGTGCAGCAGAAAAATGGCAATGCTGCCAAGTGGCAATGCTGGAATGAATCCAAGGAGCAGGGAGACAAAACCACCAGTGGAATCCAGCCGAGATCCTGCGGGTGCCCAGCAGAGCTGCTGCATATTGTCAGCTGATGAATTGGATTGCTGCTGTATCTTTAATTAGTTTCTTATAAAAAACAGCAAGATAAGCCACCAGTTAAGCTGGCAGAGCTCATAAAAGCAAAAGTAGATTGAAAAATAAATAAGAACAATGAAAATATCTAGCACATGCTATGATATCATCCTGCATCCTTGAAAAAAAAAATCATCTAAATAAGCATCAAGAACACTGAAGACCTAGAACTCAATACAATCCATGAACAGCCATTAAGTTAGTTGTGCTTACAGTCTGTGAAGAAAGCAGTTAAGATCTGCAGGCTCTTATCCAGCATAAACAGTGTTGCCCTATAAACTCTTTTCACCTGAAAACCTCTATAGTCTCTTTCCTTACCAATGGAGGTAGTATAGAAGAAAACGCTCAAACAGTTAATTTGTTACTTAAAGAGGCACTGAATTACTTAAATCAGATAAACCAAATGTGAGGATTTTTAAAAGGTTATAGGGAAATAAGGCTTGATTTGAGAAGAAAAGAAAAATTAGAAAGCATTGATATTTTAAGAGATTAGATCTGGTAATGCAAGAAAATTAAAAGGAAAAGCTGAAGGCTGTCTTAAAACAAGGAAAGGAAGCGTGCAGCAGACTGTCGTTTCTACTTTAGAGCCCCTTTTATCCAAGGCACACACACCAACCCAGCCAAGCAGCTCTGCTGTGGGATACGGACGGAGGCATCCCCCGCACATTCGAAGGACATGCGTACACAGGCGTCGACCGCAGGATGGCTATTTTACTTTATACGATACAATTTGATAAACTACATAGCTAACGAAGTTAATAAAGTGATATGTGGAAACTGTGACCCAATTCAGATACATAGCTATACAAGCATTTATTCAGCATGCATATCCATGCACATTAGAGCGAGAACAAAGAAATTTGTAGCCAGCTCCTTGACAAACACGATCCTGTGTCCACAGCACTGTTGATTCACACGTACTAATAGGAAATACAGCTGCAGCCACTATGCAAGCTGTCCATCGGTGCCAGGACTTCAGGCTAAATTACACTTGCGATGGCATTTGCAATATTTAAGCACTAAATGAGTACTTACATCTTCTGCTTTAATTTTTGCCTTGCCTGACTTCAGAAGATGCAAAGGAGAATAATCCAGCAGCACAGTACAGCCTGCATTAGTCAGGGTCTGGGCAATTAGCATTCCTAATAAAAACCGCTTGAGGATAAGGTATATTTGGAGGCAAAAAAAATTTAAATTATCTAATTTTGATACGCTCAGGATTCAAAGCAAAGCTTCCTGCTGTCTTCAAAGCATCACTGAATGTCAGTAAGAGGAGAAAAGTATCACTGTGTCTCTTGTTACAACATTCATTTATTACCGTCTGTTCGCTCATAAATGTCAATGTTATTTCACCCTCCCGTTCCTCCTCCTCCCCTTTACCCTCCCCCACCAAAAAAAATGAACTTGGTTGTATGATTCTTCTACAGCTGGAAACTTAAATAAGGCAGAGTCCTGTCGAGTCCTGCAGCGCAACGGAGAAGTGTATGCTAGTACGTATGCATGTATTACATAAAACAGAGCATGTATAACAAAGAAGTCTTTATGGGTGTTAGATTTACTCTTATTATGATATAAAAGCAAAAGATTGCGTTGTATTTCTAACAGATAGCACCACTTACACCTGGTAATGCAAATCACACTACCATGGAATGGCATTACGGAACTGCACAGGGTCTCTCGCTTTACACAACCGTCAATAGCTACAATGCCAGGAGTCCAGCAATAGATGAGTATGTAATGTATCCTGAGCTACAGGGCTTGGAAAATTTACTGAATCTATTCCAGCTATTGAATTGTCATAAAGAGCTCTGTCAGACCGATGACATTCATCAGATCAGCCCAATATAGCAAATTTATACATTGTCATTTGCTTTTTCTTCTGCTGGCAAAGGAGCATCACTTGGGATGGAGAGCATACACATGCAGACAGGCACACTTACTCCTGAACTCTCCATGATCCTCTAATCCTACCCAACACCACAGGATCAAGAGCAAGGAAAACAATAGTAACAAAATGCAATAGAGATTTGAACACATTCCAGCGAGGGATCCCCAAATGCTGCTCTTGGATGAGAATCTTGCTTTCTAGGAAGGGGAGGAAGGGGCACAAATTACAACGCATCACAAAGGGGCCAAGATCATGCCTTGCTTATCCCTCCTCCCTCCTGATGTTTGGCCAGGTTTATTATTAAGGAAAGACCTGTTGATTAGCAATGTTATTTTGAAATGATGATAAATGGCACTATAAGACAGACTATTTTTAGGGATGGAAGAAGTCAAATAACATACCCATTGGCAAAGGGAAAGCAACTAATCAGTTTAAAAGAATGTAAAAGCTTACAGGTTGTGTCTCATGACCCCTGTGAATATCACAGTACCATACACATACCTATAACACAACGAAGCAGCGCCTTCTCTCAGACCAGGGAGCAGCGAAATCTTCATTGTTACTGAAGTCACAAGGGCCCCACTGAAAGATTTGGGGTTTCCCTGTGCCACTTCCTTCCCCAAAATGCTGCCTAGTTACAGGACAGAACAACTCAATGAAAAGCAAACATGGGGGTTGACTGGGAAAGATCACGGCAGCGCGATAAAAACATTTGCCCAGCTCATCTTCATTTTCCCCATATATCAGAAAACTATGCCAATCAAGTAGCAGCTGTATTTCAGCACCCAGTTCTTGAGCAAAATAATGTGCCTGCAAAAAAGTTTACATATGCAAAATCTTGCATCTGCCATTTGCAAACAAGCAATATCTTGTTTTTCAGTGCAAACAGCTGTGTACTTTTCTGTGCTCACACAATGACCGTAGCTTACCTAGGCTGTGGGTATCTCTAAACACCAAGCCTTACTCCGCCATGTACAACTAGGTTTTGAGATACAGAGACAGAAGACATCAGCACGCTGCTCAGACCTCTGGGAGGCAGCACCTATGTGCACATTCAGTTTGGTTCTAAGGATTTCCCGCAGAACAGAAAAATCTAAGCAAGGGAAGTTTTCAAACAAACCTTTTTGATAATTGCATACATGGCAGGAGAAGATACGAGAGGAGCATGAAAGCTGACTGCCTTTATCTGAAAGGATGAAACAGTTTGAAACATTTCCAATTATGAAGTTCTACTTTAAGAACTTTGTCATTTCAATTTTTCTCATACACTTTGCGGTGCTCTACATTTCTGTGAATTCTTATCTCTTCAGCCCAATGCCATAGGCTACAGGTCTGGAACATAGCCCAGTTCCCATTTTAGTCATAGCAGAAAAGGGAGGGGTGGGAATCTCATGTCATAGCAGAGCTCAGCACTGCCACTTCCATGCCCACAAGATTCCGCAGGATCTTCTGGTTCACTAAGCAAACGTGAAACTGAGGGGCATCTTCTAGTGCTGCTGCCACTTCTTTCTCCATCATCACTGCTGTTTAATTTGTCTGAGGAACCCCAGCTGAGGAACAGGGTAGTAGCACAGCAAGTTGCTGGCTGCCAACCAGAGAAAAACAGCTCTGCAGCTGACAGAAGCCCAGGGTCCATCCCTTGTTCCTCCAGAATAATCTGTTTCCAGCTGACAGAAGCAAGTGAGACTCTTCCATCACCAGAGCACATCCCCTCGTAGTGGTGGTGACGACTCACACCCCCCAACTGGCTGCCTTCACATTAGCCACTTGGTCAAACGGTCTAATATTTAACTTAACCAGCCTCAGGGGAGCTACAAGTTCAAATCGCAACAGGGTCTGCTTGGCACCGCTTCCTTTTAAGGCAGAATAACAAAATGGCATACCATTTTACGGTCTGAAATTGTAACAGAGTTCCTCTGGGGTCTTCAAATGGCACACCCCCCACACCCCCCCATTTGGTTCCCTGACTACAGTACATACTGGGTTGGACTGGTCACACGCAACCTCCCTTACAGCCGTCAGGCTGCTGTTGTCTCTGCTACCAGCTCCCTGATGCACGGAATAAGGATAATAATTTCTTCAATACTTGATAAAGCTCTTGAGAGCCAAGTGTTACTTTATTCTTGTAAAGATATTTCATAAACTTGGTGTTCATAGCCAAAGTTTTTCAACCTTTTACACTGTTTGCTACATGCTGATTGCCACACTTAACTCACAGATCACCTCATCTCAGTGGGGTCCTCTGCAAGGAGCTATAGCAATAACTTGAAATGAAAGTAGATGCGAAACAAAATATCGAGGGGAAAGAAGGAAAGAACTGAACAAAGTAAGAGTCCTTATAATGCCACAAAATTACCATCTCGCTCTTCAGCCCTTGTCTCCCTTTATATCTATGCTCCTGCGGACAGCAGAGGAAAAGAAAATAATTGAATAAGTGTCCTTCATAGGATGCTAGCAGCACAACAAAAAGCCATGCTTTTAATAGCTTGGTTAACCCACATGCAAGCCAGCTCTTTCAAACCCATCCAGTTTGTACTGGCAGTACACAATTAGAAGTCAGATTTGCTCCTGGTGTAAAAGCTCAGGATTTAGATTACAGGCAAATTTGTACCATTCTACACTAAAGCTTTCGGAAGCCACCGCAACAACACGTTATAACCAAGGAGAGGATCCATACTCACACAGGTGAAGAACTCTCCCTTTAGTCAATGAAAAGCTAATCATTTTCCTA
This sequence comes from Phaethon aethereus, assembly GCF_964289735.1. Taxonomy (NCBI): domain Eukaryota; kingdom Metazoa; phylum Chordata; class Aves; order Phaethontiformes; family Phaethontidae; genus Phaethon; species Phaethon aethereus. The sequence continues at coordinate 13,966,142 of NC_138592.1, forward strand.
AGAAGCAATAGCACTTCAGGTTTTCCTTGACATTTTCATTTCCTGCCACCTCTTTAGGGCTACAGAGAAAATATACACAGTGCATCAGAGCATATTTTATGCAGGGCACTTCAGCAGTGCAGCAATCATTACGCTTAAGGGCACACTATCAGGGAACTTAATACCCCAGATGTTATTCATCCTCCGCTTCTCACAACCATTCTGGTGCAAGACCACATACAGTGTTTACTGTCTAATGGGTCCCTCTGGGATGCTTATGGGTTTCTCCACAGCACCAAGTTTTATCTCATCAATACAGCCCTTCCTTCCCATGGCTTATGCTAAGCTATGACCACCAGCTTCCTCTCCTCAGAAGTGCCATTCCTCCCCCCTAATTGGAGGCCACTGTTTAATAGTTGCAGTTTTCTGCCACTTTGTCCAAATTGCTCACTTGTGAAGAAACACTTTCGCCCTAGCCTCCACAACCGCCATTCCCTCAGCAGTCTGACACAAAGTCCATTGCATGATGTATTGGCCTTCAGTTTGCTCCTCTCCTTATATGCTTTAATAACTCTACATTAGGTAGAGGTGACAATATAATCCTTGGGCTGATTTTACCATTACTATATTGAAAGTCAGTAAAGATTTTTTTAAACTGTTCAGTGTTTCAAAGACCAAATGCAATAGTGGCTCTTAATAGCAGCTCTACAATCTGGTTTAAGGCTAACTGGCATCCTGCTAAATAAAATCAAATCAGAATGTGAAAAGACTTCAGCAATCAGGTGTTTGCATGTCAGGAGGTTTTAGGGGTTTTTTTATAGGGTAATACATTCTCTCAATGTATCCTCAGGCAGCTTTACAGATAATTCAGAAGCAGCACCACTCCAAGTGCCAAAATTTAAACAAGGTATGAGGCTTTCCTGAGCCTATGACTAGCTGTTAAGTCATAGAATACTTTGGGCTGGAAGGGACCTTTGGACATCTAGTCCAACCCCCCTGCCACGAGCAGAGACATCTTCAACTGGATCTGGTTGCTCAGAGCCCCGTCCAACCTGACCTGGGATGTTTCCAGGGATGGGGCATCTACCACCTCTCTGGGCAACCTCAGCCAGTGCTTCACCACCCTCACTGGGAAAAATTCCTTCCTTACATCTAATCTAAATCGACCCTCTTTTAGTTTAAAACTGTTTACCCCTGGTCCTGTCTCTACAGGCCCTGCTAAAAAGTTTGTCCTCATTTTTCTTCTAAGCCCCTTTTAAGTCCTGGCAGGCTGCAATAAGATCTCTCTGGAGCCTTCTCTTCTCCAGGCTGAACCACCCTCTGTATATGACCATCCAACAAATCCACCCAACAGTCCACCCATCAGACCCATACCCAATTTAGAGAGAAGGATGTTGTGGGGGACCATGTCAAAGGCCTTACAGAAGTCCAGAGAGACGACATCAGTAGCTCATCCCTTGTCCACTGACGTGCTCACTCCATCGTAGAAGGCCACTACGTTGGCCAAGCAGGACTTGCCCTTGGTGAAGCCATGGTGGCTGTCTCAAATCACCTCCCTGTCCTCCAGGTGCCTTAGCAGAGCTTCCAGGAGGTTCTGTTCCGTGATCTCCCCAGGCAGAGAGGTGAGGCTGACAGGTCAGTAGTTCCCAGGGTCCTCTTTTCAATCCTTTGTAAAAATGGGTACAACATTTCCCTTTTTCCAGTCACCAGGGAGTTCACCTGACTGCCAGGACTTTTCAGGTATCATGGACAGTGGCTTGGCAACTACATTAGCCAACACTTGAGAGGTGTGGGAAGAGGGGTTGCCAGTGAAGACTGAGGCAAAGTGGAGTACCTCAGCCTTCTCCTCCTCTGTTACCTGTTTAACAGTCTTGCTCATCAGGGTGTGGTACACTTTCCTTAAACGAGGGTCATGACCTTTTAAACCCAGATACCACCTCTAATTTACACCCCAGTATATGCTGAAAACACCCATCAGCAAGAAAGAGCTACCAGATGAACAATTTTATGAGGAAAAGCAAAACCAAAGAGCTGCAAGAGAAAAAAATAAGGTAGTACCTCCAGAACCGAAAAACAACTAGTCACAGAAGTGCAAGACTCAGATCAGGATTCTCTCATTGATAATTACAAAAATAAAGAGAATCAGGACACCCACAGTGGCCAGGTGTACATTCCAGAGTACAGTCAACACTACCAGTTTACTAGTAGCTGATGTAACCAATGTTACACAAACTGATGGTAACGTTGTTCCTGGGCTGTGCTTCTAATCAGCCTGCGATTTGAAGAGAGGTCTCCCAGATTTAATACAGGGCTGGGAGATTACCCAGCACATCCTGGCTCATCTGTAATAAAGAAGCTGCTGCTATGTCTTGCTTCTCCCTGTAGTGATTATAAGGCAGCACATAACCTTTGTAAATGTTGGGGGCATGGATCTGCTCGGTTCTTAATTAAGGGATTTTTTTGCAGCTTTCTGTAGATCATGAAGCTTAGGGAATATGGCAATGACAGCAGTTTTGTACCAATTCTTTCTTCCTATTTGGAAATGTTATAAGAGGTGGCTTGGAAAGACAAACAAAAAAGTGTTTAAATTTAAAAAGAATTTCCCCAAATATGAAACATCCCATCTCAGGGTGCAGAATTCCTCCTACAGCTTAAGCAATCAAGGCCTAGATCCAAGAAACGGTGAAGCACTGCCAAGTGTACATTTTCACTGCAAAACAGATTCAGACAACAATTTGCTGCACAGCACTGTCTCCTCCTGTTCCTCCACGCATCACACTGATGCTCCTTCAGAGTTAACCGAGTGCTCAGAGGCACAACAGCCCTATGGGTACAAATACAACATACTTCTACAACTACATAGTAACATTTGAGAACAAGGACAGTCCACCCAATCACATGAGGACTGATGTAAAAGGGCAACTCATATTAAGCTGGATGAGGGCAACATTTAAAATTGACCCTTGGGATCAATAATCATAAAGGTCTTTTCCAACCTAAATGATTTTAAGATCATCAGGTCCAACCGCAAACCTAACACTGCAAAGTCCACCATGAAACCATGACTCCAAGCATCACATCTACAAGTCTTTTAAATACCTCCAGTGATGGTGACTCCACCAGTTCCCTGGGCAGCCTGTTCCAATGCTTCACAACACCTTCATTGAAGAAATTTTTCCTAATATCCAATCTAAACCTCCCCTGGCACAACTTGAGGCCGTTCCCTACATCCTATCGCTGGTTACTGGGGAGAAGAGACCAACACCCACCTCACCACAACCCCCTTTCAGGTAGTTGTAGAGAGCGATGAGGGCTCCCCTGAGCCTCCTCTTCTCCAGACTGAACCACCCCAGCTCCCTCAGCCACTCCTCAGAAGACTTGTGCTCCAGACCCCTCACCAGCTCTGTTGCCCTTCTCTGGACACATTCCAGCACCTCAACATCCTTCTTGTGGTGAGGGGCCCAACACTGAACACAGGATTTGAGTGTTTTATATAAGTATATATTCACCAGTGCTGAGTACAGGGGGATGATCCCTTCCCTACTCCTGCTGGCCACACCATTGCTGATACAGGCCAGGACGCTGTTGGCCTTCTTGGCCACCTGGGCACACTGCTGGCTCATATTCAGCCGGCTGTCAACCAGCACCCCCAGGTCCCTTTCCGCCAGGCAGCTCTCCAGCCACTCCTTCCCAAGCCTGGAGCATTGCATGGGGTTGTTGTGACCCAAGTGCAGGACCCTGCACTTGGCCTTGAACCTCATAGTTGACCTCTGCCCATCGATCCAGCCTGTCCAGATCCCTCTGCAGAGCCCTCCTACCCTCCAGCAGATCAACACTCCCACCCAGGTTGGTGTCATCTGCAAACTTATTGAGGGAGCACTCAATCCCCTCGTCCAGATCATAAAGATAGTAAACAGAACTGGCCCCAGTACTGAGCCCTGCTTCATTATTTTACTACCGGACCAGGACAGAGACACTAGCCTCCATTAAGAAATGCCATTTTACTAGTCTCTAACTTCATCTTGCAAGTCCTTCTGCTAAGACACACAAAGGTTGTCTGACCACTCAAGACAAGCCAACAGCCCTCACCGGTCACCTTGGAGGTGCTGGAGGCAGGTGGGTCAGACCTCCCAAAGCATCAGCATAAACAGATTCATTTTTTCCCTGTCCCAAATCTCCACTTGGCACCAGGACACACCTTTTGAATTATTTTATTCCTCCCACTTTAACATCATTCCAAAACACAAAGTTGCAGCAACCTGCTACAAAAAACAGCCTCCCTGTTTTCAGGCCAGCATCACACTCTCCCACTGTCAGCACAAGGGCATATGTGCTCTTCAACTTCCTCAAAAGCGCTATTCTGAGCTCTGCTAAGAAAAAAAAAAATCTATGACTTTACACCCTGTCTGAGCCTCAGCAGCAATCACTAACACTCTACGTTTTCAAATTTAATCTCATTTCTGATTAAAATTTCCTCTCTCCCATTTGTAATCTCACTTGGCAGCGTGATTTGTGCAGCTCAGTATAAATATATGCTTTAGAATTAAACTAGTTCAGCAATTTTGACAATGATTTCTTGGAAATTAAGCCTGGACAATTTGTTTGTCTGAAGTAGACTCATTTGAAACTTATATGATAGAAATGCTATAAAGTACTTCATGTAGAACACTAATAAATATTAGCAATGGAGATCTTGTTCATGCCTGGTTGCAGAGGTGTTAAGAGGCCAGTGACAACCCTCCGACCAAATGCAGAAACAACATTTTTGCTTAAAATATAAAATAACTGCAAAGGGCTACGCACAGGTGGCAAATGTCATCTCTCCCCAGTGAATAACCTGATTTATAATAGCAGCTTAAAATAGGACCAATCAGAGGAAGGGATCTCAAGACCAGGGTTAACATCTCAGGAATAATGACCCCAGCCTATGTAGTCCCACTGCTCAATGCAAGACCATTGGACAACCGCTGTGGGCCAGCTGAAAAATAATGCAATTTTTTTTTTTTTAGAAGTAGTCTGAAAACTTCAGGCACTCTTCTCCAAGAGCCCCAAAGACCATGATAACAGGAAAAGCCATAAGCAGTCTCAGCCATACAGTCCCTTCTACCCCCAAACCCAAATTCCCCGATACTGAGACTTCCCCAGGAAGCTTTGACACACAGCAAGGCACTCCAGAAGCCTTGACACAGAGCTTTGCATCATCCCTTGCCAGGGACTGCACACATACGTCCCCAAGAGACTCATCAGCCTAGGAACATACAGATTTCTTCACTCATGAGAAATATTACACACATGATTAAAGTTGCATAAAATTCTTGCAAAATAGTGTCTTCCGAGGTCCTAAGCTATCCTTGCTAGACCTTGTCTGTGTGATGTTTATAGTGACTGCTTCCTCAGTCTCACAACTGCTTTGTTTTGTAGCAACTCCTTTAGTCAATCCACCTTATTTTCAGTTCTTTAGCACTGTTCAACTTTAATTTTTGCCTCTAAAACACACACCTTCTTCCTCCAGGATGACTGGCCAGAGAGGATGCTTTCACTCTTCTGAAAGTTGCCAGCAGCTTCATGTAGAAGACCAAGTGTCCAACACAAACCTCAGCAAGAGCACTCCTGGTGCCTCTTTCTGCATGTCTACATATTTGATATTGCCCTGTCCTCTTCAAATGAATCAGCAGCACTCACGGTTAAAGGAAGGAAAAAAAAGCAGGGCAATAGCTAGGCATTCACCATAGCAGATGGAGCCACCAGAACTGTGATTCATCCCTCAAAACAGCTGTCAAAGCCAACATATTCTCTGGTTGATGACCCCAAAGGTCATCATCCTCCTCCTCTTCCATCCTCCTAAGCAACACACCCATTCCGAGTGCACAGGGCAACATACTATGCAAAGTCCCGACACTTATTCTCCCCCACTCAGCTACAATATGGGCGGCAACAAAGGTGGTCTGCTCAGTAAAAAGAAGTCATGAACACCAAGAAACCCTTATTGCTACTTTTCAGGTCCTTGAACAGGAAGAAATCCTCACATCTACTGTAAATACTTCCAATGTCTGTTTACAAACTGTCAACTGCCCTATGCTGTAGACTTTAAAGACGCTAAACCATTAACACTTTTAGATCAAAGATTTCTTCCTTCCATGATATTCAGGACCGAGTTTCCATTCCTGAATAAGATGTCTAAAGAAAGATTCATTACTAAGAGAAGGCCAAATGCTTAGATTTTAATTCTCCATTTTTATCTCTGCTCTGGTGGTCTACTGATCTAGATATTTAACAATCTCTTCTAGCATGGCAAAATTGCCATTTCTCTCCTCATAATTAATCCAAGGTGCCAATGTACAAAGTAAGACAAAAGGACTCAATCCTAGCTGAAATTTCTCCAAGAATCAGTAATGACATACTTACAATGTTGAAAAGACCTATATTACTGCTTTCTTCAAAGTTTATTCTGTTAATGCTACTGAAGGACTTCTTTACTAGCTTTTAAAGAGAAATATAACAAGAAAAACAAATCCTGGCATTTTGCTGGAGTAACTATTGTCATGGGCAGCAAGGAAAATAAAATGTAATTGAAAGACAGAATACAGCTATTCTCAACTAGCTGAGCCAGTGTAAAGCCCAATTATAATATCCACACACCTTCACAAGAACTAGCAGCTGAACTAGCCATCCTGACTTTCCACACCTTCATAAATACACCTCCAAAGTTTCTCTGTTTAACCACATACTTTTACTGCAGGCACAAGTATGTATTTTTCCAAGTCTGTGAAGCAGCAGGGCCAACGTGCTAAGGAACACGTAGGAGGCAGCAATAACAAACTGACACGAAGAAACAAGGTTGTAGTTAGCACAAACCAAGTTATGCGGAAAAGCTAGGGAGTTCTCTCTAATCTAACATGCCATCCCATCCACCACTAGACCTAGATATGCATTATATCCCTCTGACATGACCAAGCCATCCTGTGCAAAGGAGGCTTGTATCTGGGTTACCGATGCGCTCCCAAAAAGTGCTTTCATTCTTCAGAAAGCACCAACAAGACCTCATTTTCAGCCGGGAGGAATTATCCAGGACTAAACTAGTTTCTGTATTGTCATTATCCAACAGTGTTTTCTCACTAGTTACCCTGAATTTTGAAGCGGTGCAAACCATTTAGTGTCTGCGCGAATGAAATCAAGCATGACTTGCCTAGTGGCAGCACCTTCCTCTAGCTCTCCTCTTTGAGGCCAGGTTTTTGTAGTCTAGGAGTAATGCCTCATTTAAGTCTTGGGAAGCTTTCAGCTAGCTGAGCAGAAGCAGCGAGCAAAGAGCAGTACGGCTGCAAACATAAGCCAGCAGGGACTCAATTCAGAAAGAAGACAAGTTAGAATTTTGCTGTCCATAAATTCATAGGTGCACAGCAGACGAAAGCAGTCTATGCATTTTAGTTTGTTTTTCTGTATCCAATCTAACAGCAGCATGAATTCCCATAGCGCAGGTACTTATTAGCCCATGCCTGGCTTTAGGCACACAAAACACATCACCCCTCGAGAAAATGGTCTGGCTACCTTGTCCACTAGGTGTTATTATATGATTGTTTGACCTCTATCTCAGCATTTCAGATCCACGTTGCACAACGAACAGAGCTGGGCTCTGAAAATTGTTAATTTAGTGTTCCCTAAAACTTCACCTTGCACTTCTTTCTCCCATGCCACATGGTCTAGGGTTCACTTAAATCTCATACATAGCTTGCACTGAAAGACTAACATCAGCTCAAGACTAGAGGTACACTTAAGAACAGGTCCCTGTCCTTATTTCAGTGCTTATGTCCTATACTTAGATCCAGTTTTCTGCTGCCATGGGTACCGGCAGTAATTTAGTTATAGTGGCACAGATCACGCTACAGGCTACAAAACGCAGCTGAGGGGTGGGGTACATCAGCCAGAGCTCTTGGCTGCCCCATCTAGATAGAGCCCGATATCCAAACTGTGGGTGCATCTACGCTGCACACCTGTGAACGTCGCAGCAACATTTCCAGTTCCCCCACATGAATCTAACCCCTCTTATTTGTGTTTAATCAGAGGAGAACAGAGACAACGATATTCTTACAGGAAAGTAAGCGAAGTACCTTGGCTTTCACATTTGGCAGACAGCTATCTCCACGTGCAGAACTTCATTTTAAATAACATTTCCCAGCCTGGATGCACAGAACAGTTCCCTGTAAATCTTCTCACTGATTTCTTACTGAGGCAGTCAACAGCCTGAACCAACAGCAGTACCAGGGCTGTGACCTTCTCCATCCATCTTAATTAGGTGTTAACTTCAAAAGCCTTTTTGTTACATGTTACCTGCCAGCATCAAGCAAAAAGACAAACACCAGCCTTGAGTCATCAAAAACGTAATTACAGGGTCACTTGAAGAGGTGGCTCTGCTTGCTTCTCTGCTTTTAACTCTAGGAATTTATAGCATAGAAACAGCACTTCAGTAATACTTAGAAGAGTCCTACAATGAGAAAATACACCAAGAGACACTGGCACACAGTACAATTTTATTTCAAAAAGCCCCGAGTATTGTAGCCACTCACATTGCTTATCGAGCACTCTCCCCCCCGTTGTTTTTTTTCTTTAACATAGGTATAGGCAGCACATGCAGACTTCGCTCCAATCTGTAGGCACCCATCAATCCATTTAATTACACAATATGGAATGAAGCAAACTCTTCAGGACAAAATGGGCTATCAGACAATAAAAAGTTACTAAGGCACTCAAGAGCACATAATTGCATTTGCCGTAGGAGTTCCTTGGGCACTACCACCACAGTACCCGCATCTGGCACACAGGAAACACAACGGTAGCAGATGCCAGAACCCAGCAAGGAGTTCTGTCCAGACCTGTAGAACCCAAGGTACCTTAACCCATGTATGAACTCACTCATGCACTTCGTCCAGCCTTATGAAAGCTATGTTAATAAATAATTTTAGAAAACAATTTGAAGAGAGTCACACTGAGCACACTTTGCAACCATGGTGTAGTTCACCCATGAGCTGCTGTGACAACGTCATAGTCCTGCTCCTGCAGGCATAGGCCTTGGCAGGGGGAACCCACACAGAAGGGTAACATCTAAAAATCTGCACTGGGAGACATCTCCTAACACGTCATTCCTCATCCGGGAGGGGATCGAAGTGCGACTGTAGAGGGGAAGCCAACAACCAGCGATCCAGGGAACATCTTGGCATTTATGGACGTTCAGAGCCAATATTTTGATAAGGGCATGTCTGAAGCTGGGGAGATGGGAACAACCAGTTGACCACACCGATAGCCTTATGCTGCTTTGTGACTTGATGGAGCGTAAGAGGGGAAATGCACAACTATTTTCTAGTCTATCCAGCCAAATAGTTCACCAGCATCAATATTTTTCTGATGTATATTTGTCGATGTAATAACTCCTTTTTTCCCCTTCCACAAGCTTTTTGAATCTGAAGAGTGATTGAATTACCAAGGACACTTCATTTACCAGTTTTCCTACTTTATGACAAAGCTCAGCAACTATGTTTCACAAGATAGCTCTTGATCTGGATTTCATTAACATTCCCCCACCTTTTACCCACAGGAGCACGCACATATGCACAATACCACTGAATAAAATTACTGTTTTCTGAAAAAAACAGAGTTGAGGCTGCACAACATGCAGCTAACCCATACAACAGAACACTGACATTTATGCTTACAACAGAGAAACAGCTGTATTTTGCAGAAAACACTGCAGGATTAAGAATCTTCCAAATCAAACATACCCTTGCCTTAAACCTATTAACTTTTCCTATGCTAATACATTAGACCAAAGTTCCTTAAGAAATAGTATGAGCCAGAGGTTACAGTGGGAGTCTCAAGAAGCCCTGATTTTCTTTCATCTGACAACTTCAGAAATTAACTTACGTCATCAACAGAGCACTAGAAGCATTGGAACTGGGCAGTTTACTATTTTAGCAGTGTTAAACAATAAGCTTTCCCACACCTGCGTTTTCCTCTTTTCATTTTTAGAGACTTCTTGCCATTTCAAACAAGTTATTTTGAAGCTACGGCTGTTTATTCTTCTGCCGCGTGGTTGAAATACTTCTCGCAGAGACAACAAAAGAAGGAAACAAATTATTTCACAGAATAAGAGAATTTAATGCTATGAAGGCCAAAGCAACTGTTTTTAAAACAAATCTTTAATCCACTGAAAACGTTCTATTACGATGGCAGCACATTGAAGGAAACGAGCAACACAGATCCAGCCGTTCGGCTGTCGGTGCAGAACCACCACCATTTGCCTCTTACACAATAACTTTTTGTTCCAAATGGGCAGGCATAAAAGAAAATGAACTACAGTTGCAGGAACATCACCTGCAACTATCAGGCGACAAGGTTAAGAGCGCTCACTACTAAAAACTCCCACGTGCAGCTGTAAAAACGTGGATCACGCACACTCCAAAGCCCGTAAGCTGGCGAAGGGCAGGGCCCAAGGCTGAGTGTGTTGCGCGCGTGTTGCTGTAGAAGTTCACCCAGCGCAGTTCAGTCACAGCTGGCTGTTGTGCTACCACCAAAGCTCTTTAAACCTTCGCCCTCACCCTTCAGAGCAAAAGTATTCTCCAGCTCACCTCAGTGCTTTGACCACTGTGCAATTTTCCAGTTATTTTGCATTATTCTAAATAAAAAACGAAACAAGTTATTTTACTTGACTTGATGCTTTCTGCAAATACGCCGACTGAGCACCTTGCTGCTGCTGCACACGCACAGCCCCGAACTGCTGGCTTTTCCTCGGTTGTGTGCATGCTGACCAGCTTCTCCTGGAGGTTACAGGCTCCAGCACAGCCAACCCTTTATACAAGATCCCTCCTGACAAGGAGGCACGTCCTCTTTCCTGCTGACCATGTTGGGCAAGAAACAATTTTGCCATGCACAAGTTCAAAAAGCCTGTAGTCCTCAGAGGTGTCAGGAGACCAACTTCTTCAGGTTTTATGGCATTCTTTCAAGTTACCAGATTGGACTTAAATTGATAGCTATTAATATAATTCCACTGACTATACAGCAATCCTTATCAAAACCCTAGTCTCCCATGACAATAGTAATCAGCTTCACAGGTAAAACCAAAATATAGGGTTTTTTTTGTAGAAGGCAAAAGTAAATTCACAACTATTTAAGTGTGGAATATTAGAATGTCTTTTTTTTAGGCAAAAGTCACATCTTGTCTCTTATACAAAGAAAGGGTCAGGCCACTATCAATCCTTAATTTCTGCATAGGGAAATGTTCTTTTGTTTGTTTTAAAGGCTCTCACAGCTGAGGTATTTACTGTGCTCTTCAGCTAAGGTATCACAAGGGCTTTTAGTGCCAGGTTGAGTCAAAGATGCGCAAAGAAAAAAAGCCCAGCGTGATCTAATCTCCAAGAGCCCGCAAAAGATGAATTTTTCAGTCTGCACCAAACCAAATGCTACTTCATTTTATTTGACCATTTTCAACAAACTAAATCAATAGCTTAGAGTAGGGACATCAATCAACACACAAAACTTTTTCAATCAGTGAGCTAAAGGAAGAGAAAAACCACAGGAGAAAGCCTTCACTTGCTCAGAGCTGGGCTCTGAAGTCAGGGCGTGCCACAGCGAGTATGCCGAGTAAATGCAAAGCCATCTGAAGGACACTATAACTTCCTACTACAACTGTACCGCATAACTAACTTCCTACTACAACTGTACTTCAAATAACAGGGCAACAGAAAAACATGAGTGACATCTCCTGCAAGTCATTTCTCTGCAAACACCGTACCAAACATATTAAAAATATTGATATATGCTTTACCTGGTCACACTCTCTAGCCATGCACCATCTCATCTCACACCTTCCCACACTCCTCAGCCCACGCTGGAAGGTCCCCAGTACAGCTCCATGCGAGGCAGGTAATAGCATTTGCTAACAGTAGCCCTGCATCTGCCAGAAATATTGTAGCTGCTGTCTTAAGGCTGCAGGTCCCTTTACACTGCTGCGGTGTTGTAATGTCACTTATTTAATTTCACTGGCCACTTGATTTTTCAGTCTTGGTTGGTTTTGTTTGGGGTTTTTTTTTTTTAAACACACCTCAATTTTTCATACAATTTAGACTTTTAAAAAATGAATTTGCTGAAGCTGATCATCATGATCTACATATTTCCTCCTGAAGTACCTTGAAAGAAAAGCAGCTGAGCAGGTATTCTGCTAAATTATGAAAGTCTCTAGTTTTTATTCTCAATATAAGCCAATGCCTTGATGTGGCCTAAACTCCAGAAAAGAACACAAAATGAGATGCTTTAGCACCTTCCTCTTCAAATAGAAAACAATCCAAACACAATACTGTGGCACGATCACACACCTCCTGAAAACTCCCCTCCCTCCACGGCCTATCATCAGATCCTTTCCTTCAAAGCTGGAGGGAAGTACCTTCTCAGCTCTTTGAGTTACAACTTTCCATTTCATTTACTTGAATCAAACAAAGGTAAATTTTATGGTCTTAAAAGAAGAAACAGAAACAGCCCCCACCGTAGGCAAAGCTCCTGAGAAGTGCCAGCCTCCCTCCCTCATCCATTTTTACCCCATATGCACTCTTGAAATTATACAAGAGTCCTTCCGTTTCTTGTAAACTAGTACCTCTTGCCAGCTACAAAATGTCTCCGCAGGGGAAATACACACTTCTTGTCCTGCAGAGCTGCTATTACTCCAAATCCCTTTCTTGCAGCAGACAACATCCTCTACTCCTCCTTCATACAGTCACTACCTCAAGGAAAAAAAAAGACTCTAGACCTGGTTTATCTTCTCTCCACAAGATGACATGATCTGGATAATGTCTTCTGAGTTCATTACAAGAGTCCTTTGTCCTCAAGAAGAGAGCCAAAAGCCACATTCACTTACAGGTATTGGAACTCCAAGCATGCACTCCATGTTTAGCAAGATATTTGCGAGTTTGCTTGCCCAATGAGTCAGCTCTTCACTATAAATCTCCCTGTTTTGGTCTGAATTAATTTGAAAATTACTACCAAGTCAGGTCACTATAGTCTGTTTAAAGAAATTTAAAAACAAACCACCACCATATTGATTCAGCTTTGATTTCAACTGCCACCAGTCATCTTATTCATGTCTTGTTCAGGAATGAAAACAAGAAAACCACAGCTAGAGCTTTAAAAGCTGGAGACCGTAGGGAAGATAAAGCCAGACTCTGAAGGTACACCATGATAGGACAAGCCGCCATGGACACAAGTTACAATAAGGGAAAGTCCAATTATATTTTGGGGAAATATAAATACATACATATTTATATTTCACCATGGGGACAGTAAAAGATTGCCAGAGATGCACAAGACAGTTACAAGGTCTCCATCCATAGAGATTTTCTAAACTGGAATAAAGCTCTCAGCAGCACACTAACTCCAAACCTGGCCCTGTTTTACCTGTATACCAGATTACCTTCAGAGGTCTCTTCCAACCTACATTTTTCCTACTGTGAAACTCAATTAAAAAGTTTGACTCTTGCTCAGGAATCCATGCCTTGCTCAAGTCTCTGCACTCCACAGGGAAAATGTGGTCTGTTGCCAGAGAATAACATTCATACCTTTGCATTCATTTAAAAGCCCTGCAGCTGGACTTCAGATCTGTCAGAAGAATAAAAAGCTTCAGACAAGTACTACTGACATTTAAATTTAAACAAAAGAAAGAAAAAATAGATTTCTTTCTAGAGCTGGAAGAAACCTTGTTCCTCTGCGAGTGGTGACCTTGACAGATATGCTGTAGACTGTTTGCCAAGAACCTATACTTTCTGGGAGATATGCAGTAGACTCTTTGCCAAGAACCTACACTTTCTGGGAGAAAAAGGCAGCTGCTTCACACAAGATCTTAGCTGGCATCATTTTGATGCTGGCAAAGAGCAATTCCAACAGTTCCAAGGACCTTAAGAATTCCAGGCTTTTGGAAATCCCTCTCTTCGCTCAATGCACACGGCATCTCCCAGGAGGTGATGGATGTTGAACACGTTGAAAACAGAGCAGAAAGCTCAATAGTAGCATAGTTCATCTAACAAGCTTGTAGAGCATTTGCATTCAGAGGACTACATGACTACTAGGCATCACACTCTCCCAGTGAGCGCATCCTTCCCCCCATCTCAAGTATTTCACATCTGGCTCCAGGAGGAAAAGCAGGAGCAAACATGTTTGTTATCATCTTTGAAACACCTTCTCCAACACCAACAAACATTCAGATTCATTTCTTTCAGTACCAAAAGCCTGTCAATCCTCACTGCAAACTGTGTCTTTCAACAAATTTTCCTCATCTCGGAAAACTCCAGGCTTCCCCTGGGATAAGCCTTTTTATTTATAGCATTTAACCCCGATTACACCTTGTCCAGCAGTTCACATGCAAGGTGTTCACCTATCAGTTTTCTTCCTCCAGCCACAGACACAAATGCACAGCACAACCTGCATACCACGTGTGTACAGAACAGAACAACCACCTAAGCTGAAGACTTCATTCATAATAATTTTGTAATGTCTACATCCCAACAGTCACATCTATCAATCATCTATGCTGATCCATTCAGAACTTCTTAGCAGAACATCTTCCGCTAAGATGCCGTCCTTGTTTTCAGACACGTGTAATCTTAGCATTCCCTCTGAAGACGTACGCTAGTCCTGCTCTCTAGTGCTTTGCCTTGAATGTCCCCCCCATGGATACATATCTCAATCACAAAGTTTGCTAAATACAGTAAACCTCCTTTATAATTGGCTGATGGAAAGTCAAGTCTTCCTAGAGCCCTGGCATTTGGCTACAACCTATTTGTAAAACTGTCCCCAGATGTAGTTTTAATTTCTTGCAACTAAACTTTGCCTTTGGCCCAGGATATCAGACTCAGCAATTTGTTTCTTTTGCCATTCCAATATCCCCTCAACAGGGACCAGCTCAAGGCTTATCCTTCATTAGCATGCACGGCCAGTTCTGCATTCACCAGGATATTTAATTTTGCTCTGCAGTGCTGAAAAGTATTACTATTTCAACAAGGGAAGTCCACATAACAATGTTTTCTGATTAACTCTCCCCATTGCTTTGCAGGAGTCTGCCTTCTTTCAGGGCAAATATCCTTTGTTTTCTTCTCACTTCCAGACATAAGCCAAAACTCTATTTTCAAGAATCTGATTTTGATTTATAACACTGGGCCACTTATTTCAACAGGTGGATTGAAGATGAGAATTAAAACCTTAACACACTGGAAACTCCCCTTAGGAGCTTGAGGACCCTTTAAGGGGCACATTTAGCTTAAATCCTCTCTGCCTATGCATAAGCCTTGCACATATTTTTTGGCTTCCACTGCTATGAATCCTTGCCTCTTGAAGTTGGCCTCTGCCAGCAACCACCTGTGAATTCCCACTATTAATGCCACAGACTGCTCTATCCAGCAGCACACACACCCCTTAATGAGCTACGTGCTGCTGCTCTCTTTAAATAAACTCTCCTACATACAGAGCTACAGTTCAGCCTCACCTCCTCACCCATTACCAAACTTGAAACAATTTCCAGTGCAGCTTGTCTGTGGCAGGTACTACTCTCTTACGATCCTTCACAGGTCCGTACTTTCATCTCCTGATTTCTGGGGTTGCTAGACCTCTGAGGAGGGGATAGCTTTTATTGGCAGACATACTGAAGAAAAATCGATTTGTTTGTCATTATTTCCTTCTCAAGAAACTTGAGAATGAGGCTATTACCTGCTCCTGATAACCATTCCACCCTGGATACATTAAGTTGATGATTTTCCCATAGCTGTATTTTCCTCATTACCAGGAGGTTCACTTGGCTATTTATTACGCCACATGCCCTGTTTTATTAAGGTGAACAAAATCATGTTCTCCTTTCCTCTCCTCCATACCCTTTCCAGACCATATGGCATCACCCAAGTACCCTGCCTATCCTTCAGATCTTGTCCGTGCAACCTTTCAATTCCCATCCACATCAGGACTTTGTCCTCAAAGTACTGCTTGGAATTAGATGCTTTATTACATACATCAGACTGGAAGGACTGCCAGCAAGCAAATGTAAGAGGAGGGGCAGTGTGGCTGGGTCATCTAGTGAGTAAAGCGTGTGTAGTTGCTACTCAAAGATGAAAAGAATCATTTCAAGCATCACATCTCTTCAAAAGTAAGCAGCAAAAAAAAAGGTAGCAGTAGCACAGCTTGTCAGACCAAGCTGATTATAAATCAAGCTCACAACATTTAGGCTCAGTTAGTTCATTAGTAAGAAAAGATTAAACAAACAGTGGCATCTCCTTTTTATGGCAGCAGAGTGTTTTTGCTTTGGTACAGATCCCCGATAGAAGGCATCTATTCATATCCTATCCACTTTCAAACGATACTGAAAGATATTTTGCCTTTTCTGAATCAGCTTTGAAAACCTGACTATCTTAGTTTTAACCACAGTATCAAAGTCAAATAAACGTCCAAAAATCTTAAAATAATATTCAAATCATGAACAAGAGTTTGCTTAGATAACCAGTAGATTATTATGTGTTTTGTATTACACTCAGGTTCAGAATCGACTTCAATCTCAAAATTACCATCTAAAAAAATCACCACTGAACCACAGTACCAGAAAGCAGTTCATTTAAATGTAGTAATTCTGAGAATCATTTCAGCTTTGATTACCAGGAAGACAGAAATATGGAGAGAGGTGTCAGGATAACAGCTTAAGGGCATCCAGTCTACAGAAACAAGAGAGAGTTCTCTAGGAAGTCTTGCCATTATCCCTAAGAAAATACATTTCGACCTCCCTGGAGCCTTATTCATCCTCCTCACATCTGTCTTAGAAGTCCAAGTTTAGAAGTAGTGCCAATGATAAATGAGATTTCCCCTATGCAAGTTCTACGCCTCCCTGAACAGTTATATAAATCTAACAAGAAAGATGCTACTTCCCCTTCCAGCCCCAGCTTCCCCTATGTTTGAGCGCTGCACAAAAAAAAGGAGAACAAGAGACTGCTGAAAAAATATTAAAATACAGAAACTTACTATGCTCACCCTAAACTGTCGGTCTGTATGGTTTCTGGCAAAACCACACACTTTCCATTTTATAACCATTGACAAAAAATCCAATTGCGTCTACAGAAAGGAAGGAACAATATATGAAGTCCAGAATAAGCTTAAACAAGAAACAAATTTCAGCCACCTTATTTACCTATTCCATCTATTTATAAAGTCTTTTTAAAAAAATTTGACATTTTGTTACATTTAAGTCCCAGTATGTTGTTTGCAGTGTAACATTTGCCTTTCCATTTCAATGTATTTTTCTCCTAGGCTTCTAAGCCCAGGACTAGGCACACCTCTGCATATATGCAAAGTCTCCAATGCAACATCTCCATTTATTTCCTCATCTTTTCTGAAAAACACTCTGGGGATGTGCTATCTTTTTCTATGGAGATGGGAGGCCAAGTCCAGTAGCACCTGACTCCACCTGCACCGACTAAAGGGGAGCTGGGACAGGGGGAGGAAAAAAAAGCAGGACAGCACATCTTGCAATAGATCAGCACTAGGGATCTAGCCTGAATTTAGAAATATTTTTGCAAGTTATAAATATGAGTAATCCTAAACTTATTTTTTTATTTCCACTTTGGTGGCATAAGTCCCTTCTCCAGTAACATTCAGAAGTTAATTATTTTCAAGAAGTGCCATGAGTTTAACAGGTTGCACAGAAGAGGACTGGTTACAAGAGGACTGTCCTCTGTTACCTGTGTCTCCCAGTTAATGAGAAGAAAAAAGGGCTCCCAGAACAGGCATGAAGTAGCAGACACCATGTACACAGGACGCAAGACCTGTCTGCTGCAAATTGGACCAAGACACCAAACTTGTTTCACACAGGCCATTGGGCAGCAACCAAACTAAGCCTTGCACCTCTCCATCAACCTTGGAGAAGTTTAGCTTGATAACCCAAAGAGAGAGATTTTATTTGCCAATAGGAATGAAACAATACTACTTCAACAATATTTGAGAACATTTTTGAAAAATAAACACTGGAAGGTTTCAACTTGTTGGCAAACACACACTTTGAAATGTTTGAGGATACAGCTTTTCGTATGCAAGGAAGGGAGATTTCTTGCTCTTCATTCCTAGCCTTAAAACTGCAATTGCCTACACAGGAACTTTACACCTTTACTGAAAGTTGCCCTTTCAACAATCCCCAGCATAACAGAAGTGGCCCACAGGTAATTATCTCAGACTTCACACAGCCTGAAAGCTAGACAGGTTTGTCAAAATGATTTTTACTCCTATGGTTTATTATCTTGTTGTGAAGATTTTTATGAGAAAAAGATTAAATCACTGCCCTGATGTGTGCATTTCATTAAGCTTCTAATCCTTAAAGAGTCACTAATGCAACTAGCCATTGAAAAGCATTAAATCATAGTTCAGTCATATTGACCAAAATAATCTCCTAATTATTTCAGAATGGAGCGGAGCACAGGAGCTGTGCTGTAAATTACACCTCAAAACTTTTAGGCTGACATACAAAACAAAATTAATAGAAAGGCAATTTTGATTACTTTCGGTATGCATGAGTATGGGAAGGTGAGACAAATACCTCTATTAAGCAACTCATTCAAGGTAGATGGGATTTTAAGGTGGTGCTTAAGAGTAACCCAGTAAGGAAAGCCATGACTGATACAGCTTCATATTCATTGCTAAATTTACTATACCCTCTGTGACTGTAACCATAAATCTTTCAAGAAGAGCTTGCCTTGTAAAGCATGACTTTGACTATAATATTTGCAGCTGAAACACCCAACAGACCAATAATAATTCACTGGCAACATTTATAAATCCTTTTGAATAACTTACATTCTCATTACTAGAAAGATCATCAGAAAGAAAAAAACACAAACACCACCACACTTAGAAGCAAGATTAAATACTTCAAGAACAGCAGCTCACATGATAACTTCCACTTTTTTCTTTTTTGTTAACTCTCAATCTTATCACAGCAGACACGGCACAGAATCGCCATCCCAACTAGATAGACGTGGTATGATTCAGGGTGAGCCACAGCTTTCAGGTAGATGTGCCTAGACCTTCTGGGAGCATTGGAGTTTAAAACCCACTTTTTCTTTGAACAGGCACTAAATGGATATGGTTTTAAAACGGAGGAAACACAGTAGGACTAAGTGGAATTTTTAAAAGAAGCCTGCTCCCTATCACTATACCATACACACAAGGTATTTTCAGGTTTACTTTTAATCCAATTTAACAAATTTCTGTGTTGCTGCCAACTCTACGCAGTCCCTACATCTCTTGTCAAAGTCTTTTGAACCACATCTCAGCGGGCTCCTCAGCTGGCCATGTCTCTTAGACCACCCTCTCCCTTTGCCCAGGTCCACCCAGCCTGGAGCCTTCTCCACCCACCTCCCTGTGCAAAGTGCAGCCTCCCTTTATCCAGAAGAGCTTTCCTCTTTATTTAAAAAAACCAAAACATACATACCCTGCTCCACAACACCACCACCCATCTCACAGCACTACAAAACAAGGCAGCAAAAGAAATACTGGCTATCACAGCAAGCTTCAAACAGCTGAACTTCCCCAGAAGTTCATAGGACTTGTTAATGGTGTTGAGCAGAGAGGGATTTGACTTTAAGAATGCGAACTCTGTGGTGATCAAAAGCATGTTATTTTTAAATATATTTTGATCTTTACTTGTTCTTTATGATTTAGACCCTACTGGACTTTGCTGCAGGCTAAATTTTCTCTTTAATTAACCAGAGTGACCTGGAATAAGTTAGACTCATACTTAATTTCCTTCCAGCATTCTTTCTTTTTGCCAAAATTAAATACATATAAGTGCAAGTACCACTAGGTACTAGCCCACAAGTCTGCATCAAAGGTAGGGTATGCTCTACAGGGTCATGAATCAGAGGGCTTTGAGGCAAATTTGCCTAGATCTTTCCCTTACTGCAGGCCACCACAAAAGACTAAAACAACTTTTGAACTGAGAGAGTCAGATTTTGGCAGAATATAAGTCAGACCAATTAATTTTTCTACAACAGCAGAAGCACAAAACAGAAATTTAAGACATTTTAAACCTTTCTCCACCAGCCTACCTTAGCTGTCCAGGTGAGGCCTCATCTTCCTCCAGCTTGGCTTCAGCTCCTAGGGGTCTTCCACACTGCAAAGGAGTCAACACAGCCCCTCTGCGTCTCTGGGAATTTATTCTTTCCACAATTACAAACACCTGGCTCCCCCACTCACCCCTGGATTTGATTTACCTCTCTTCTTCCCTCCCCTTCTTTGTACCCTGCAAACTGCCTCCCCCAGGCCAGCACAGCTGACTCCTGTATCGCACTCTCCACAGGGACTCACCTGGCCCAGCATTCCTTTAAACACCACGAACAAGCAAACTAGATGATGGTGGGGTTTTTTTTCACAGTGATCAGAGAAACTTAGTAAAAACCTAGAAAAAGTATGAGCAGATTTTGTCTTTTGTATATCCCCATGTTTTTGTAACCATAACTGAAAGTTTCATAGCTTCTCCACATCAACAGGGACCAGTTAATAGATTAACTGTAGTCCGCAAGAAACATGTACCATGAGACTGATGCAACCAGACCTTTGTCAAACTACTTGGGTGACCCTCAGATTTTTAACGATGACAGAAGTCATCCAAAACGCTCGCTGGATAACGGAAGACCTGTGAAAGCGTTCTCCCAGTTGCACCCTAGAACAGTGCCTCACCCTAAAAACATCCCTATGTAAGATCTTGCCAGGCTCTTTGCCGCAACTATATTAATTAGCACATAAATAGATAACAGCAGACATTACCTTTGCCCACAAAGCTTTGCCCTCGCTCACACTTGTCCATTCTTACACAGACAAGTCTTGCAGAAAACAACAAGCCTGGGAGGTCTTCTGCACCTCTCCTTTCTCTGGAGCCTGGCAAGCCAGGCGTCTCCCACCCTCGGAGGTCTCCCTGGTAGGCTTCATGCCAACATGGAGTTTCCCTGACTGTACTTCTAACTGTCTTCTCAGCAGAGTGCACAAACATATCACCATTCTTAAAAAAAGGGGCTTGATCGCAGCCGCCAGACTCCCCATATTTTTCAGTCATCTTCTCGTGAAGTCTTGCCTCCTGGGAGCAGACTACGTCGCTGCGGTGCCCGCAGCCTCGGGGTCGCTCACCAGTGCCAGGACCTGGGAGTCCCCATGGTGGCCACCTCTCCCAGACAGGGTGAAGTGCAGGTGCTGCAAGCGGCTGGCCCGTGTTTGCTCATTCTCCACTAAGAGTCTCTTGCTCAAGCACCTACCAGCAGATTGCAGCAACTTTACCCCGACAGAGAATTTAAGTATTAATAGGTAGCTAAAAGGTTATTCGCCATGCTTCATTTAGCTTGCTAAGAGCTCTCCTATAAAATGTGAGTGATTAAAATATGGGGTGTGGTATGTGATTTATTCTCATCATGCAAGTCACAAAAGTAGCGCACGAATGCCGGTCAACACTGGCACTGAAATAATTGATTTTGCAGTGTGATGCTTTTATGAAGGCAACTTTCCATATTCCACAGATATATTAAAAGAGGAGGTCAGTCAAAATATCCAGTATTCTCTCAAAGGTCTTTCTCAGCCAGTTTAGGGGGGGGGTTTAGGCAGTAATTCAGCATTCTTTTCTACTTTGTACAGCAAGGTATGTCACTTCTTTCTTTGTCTCAATATCAAGTGTATCCAACAAGATAGTGACAGAACTATCTTACTCTGTTTCTAATAATGCTGTCTACTCTGTACGTTAGCTACGTGCAAGAATGCGCCAGTGCAGGTTCTATACCATCAGGTTTTTAATTCTTGATTTTTTTCCTCATGCCCTTTATTTCCTCAGGCTTGACAAATTATGGTTTCCTTATTAAATTGTTCATTATTACAGCTTCTGCACTTAAGCCTACTGAAATAATTGATAAGCCTCCCATACATATCCACAAGACTTGAATCAAGGCTTCTCCGAGTTGCAAGAATTTATTGGCCCCTCAGCCGTTGTGGGTACACTATTATTCATTTTAACTCTTGCCCACAGCACAGGTAGCTGTCACATTTTCTTCCAGAACCTTTTATATTCAGCTGCCCTACCATCAACACCAAGTGGGGTGTGGTTGCATCTGTGCAGTTAAGAAGCCAAGCGCAAAAGTCACCCCTCTTCTCGCCGTGGGCAGTGATACAGCCATGTCAGCAATAGCTCTGCAAAGAGCACTGGCCAAAGATTGCTGGTTGCTAGCCAAAGGTCTGGCAGGGCAAGTGTTGGAGAAGTGGATAACCTAGTCCCCATGCAAATGGAGAAAATGTTTTCTCATTTAGCACAGATTCAGTATGCTTTTTTATTGCTCTGTAGATGAAAATCCAGTTTCATAAAAGTTCAAGTTCAATACCAGCTGCAGGCCTTCAGGAGCTATTAGCTGATAATTCTCTAAGCTTTTTGCAGAATCCCTTACCAGCAGCGCTGAAATTATCAAATTACAGCAATATGATTGAAAACCTTTGCTACAGCAATGGATTTGTCTCCCAATGGAGCTGGACACAGTTACTTACCTTCAGAATTCACATTTATGAGAGATGCTAGTATATAAACAAAGGGCCTGGGTCTCTTTTTTATACTATTACAGAATAGCCATCCTCAAGAGACCAACAGTCCTTAGGACCCCTTAAAATTTCAACATTTCTTAAAAAAAAACCAAACTCACAAAACACTTAAAGTGCAACTATTTTTGTTATGTAGCCTGTGCTTTGATTTTCAGCCTCCTTGGCTGTCGCCAGCTGGGTGCTTGATGTGTTAGGACCCCCCTCCTGGTATTCTGTGTCTGTGCACCAGGGTCTTCTGAACTAAAAATTAAGATAACATCTCATTTGTCATGCTCCAAATTCTGCTATACTATCGTGGCATACCTGTCCCTGCTAGTGCAGTATGATTTGGAAAAGGTGCTGCTGCTGCCAGAACTGTCGAAAACTAGAAAAAGTTTTTTCTTAATTAAAAAAAACAAAAAAAAAAGGGCCATCAGTAGAAGCGCCGACTTTCTCACTGCGCAGTGAGACCTGGCTTATCTTCCGCTGCTCCGGCTCACAAACCTTTTGCCTGGACATTTGATCCCAGGGAAGGGCGGTTTTGCTCGGCCCGCGGCCGCGGCCAGCGGCGTGCCCGTGCGTGCGGCTGAGAGGCGGGTGGCGATGGCTGACAGAGGGGTGAAAGGCTGCTGGACTACACCCGCCACCAATTCTCTCTGAGTGCTGTCTGCCGCACGAAGGCTGGTACGGCCAGCGAGAGAGCCTCACCGAGCGCCGAGAGCTGACGTTCGGAGATGATTGCAACTCTTTGGACAGCCTGGAAGATGCTCTCTTCAAAATGACAGTCACCAGGGCCATGTCAGGAGGACGCCTTGTGCTCCCCCTTTGAGTAGCACTTGTTATGCTGTGTCAATCTTTGCATGATTTTCTTCTCGTGCTTTCAATTTATGGGAGGGATCTAGCTGTGTGCTGGAGAATCTCCCGGGTACCCTGACTAGCAGGAATTTGTTTTCACTCGGTCATGGTCTCTGTAACTTCATACATTTTTTAAAGAGCAGAGGCTCTGCTTCCACAGGGCGAGCTACTGCCCTGGTCTTAACTATCTTGTTGGTCCCCATTTTATTTTTCAGGACTGAAAATGTGTAACATTTTTTTATCAAGATGGTTATATAAAGACGTACCCTTGAAAAACATCAAATGCATATAATGAGAATGGAATTAAATTTATTTGGAGAAATTATTTAATTGAAATAATTCTTTATTGGCCCAAAAGTATACATAGAGACAGTTTAGGTTTGTAGGGTTTTACCAAAACAAAAAGTGAGCATCAGTGAAAAGTGGGTAAGTTGTGTAGGATGGAATTAGTTCAAATCCTTTCCAGTCTAAAAGCTTAAAATCAATGTTATCCCATATTTTCCAGCTAGTCAACCTTCAGGAATTTTCCAGGCTGAAATAATGAAGTATCAAGACTGTGTTTAGGCAGAAGGGAGCAAAAGTGTGAGTTAAGCAAGAAAAACAAGCAGTTACTGTTTTCTATTCATCCTCCAAGGTGTTAACAATAAGTTTTCCCTTCTTAATTTTGAGACGCAATCCTTAGGAGGCTCTGAAGACCGTAAATCAAATTTCCAGCGTTCTTTCTGTAGGCATTGAAACAAACTCTCTCGGCGCTTGCAGAATGTTTATTAGCAGCAGACTAGCTGCCCTGTTTGCTGGCTCAAGGAGCTCGTGGCGAGCTGATGGATCGCATGCCACGGGGGTGGGTTGGTGGCCGAGACTTTTCGGAGACCTGAAAGCTGGGAAAGTACTGACGTCTGGGCTTCGGAAAGCAGTCCTAAAATTGGAAGATGTAGCCGTGAACCGTGTGAGTAGAAAATGAAACGAATGGCTAACTGCAAAAGCTAAGGCTAGTTCAGCAAGACATGGTCTAAGGCTCTTCTCCAGCCTGTTCCCATCTGGGACTGCTGGGACTGGGCAGAGCCAAATATCCCGGGCCAAGCGGGCCAGCAGCGATGCTCCGCAGTGCCAGAACTGCAGCACAGCACTTTCCGTATCTACAGACCGATTTTGTGCTCCCTGCGGACATGCACATAAAAGTTCTCAGTGAAGAATGAGAATCACTGCTTTGCAGTGATTGTTCAGCATATTTGGGGTTACGATGGCTGGTTCCCTGTTACTATTTCTATATGTTTTCCTGTGCTTCCTGAATAGATTTTGCTCACTGCTGCAATGCCAAGGCTTTGCTGAAATAAAAACCCTCGCTAGGTTTTGTACTAAGCAAGAGGTTCCCACACACATGAAATCCTGTATTTTCAACATGGAAGAGAATCTGCAGAAAAAGCGCTGCAATATGCTGCAATTATCTGCAATATACTGTAGAATAAAATGTTCTGCTTTGCAGTAGCCTCAATAAATACACATGTCTATGATACAGGGGGTTTTGTGGGGTTTTTTTTACGGGGAGGAGGCAGGTTTCTAGGGCTGAAGGAAGGAGAAGCCGTGAGAAGGAAAGCAAATGGTGAATCCTACTTCTCTTTGGCCAAGAGCCTCCTGTGGGTGCCCGTTAGCCAGGGTGGCACCGGGAGCGGAGCCTGACAACCCAAGCAGCCCCCAAGCAGCCCCCAAGCAGGGGGGGCTCGCCAAACTGCCACCCCTGCACCGTTACCGCTCTGAAATGGCCGGTTGTGAATGGCGTGAGTTAAGGCTATTTGGGCCCTGTAACAAGTGCCTTTACCAGTCCGCAAGTTGAGCCGGAGCTCTGCGGCAGCGATAATTCACGCTGACACGGTCACGCTGAGACCCGGGCGCGGTCTCCGCTGGCATGGCATCCCCGTGCGGCCGGATCGCCCATCGGCACACGTTTTACCCCAGTCAGCTGTGGGCACATGGCTACACATCTACCAGATGGGTCAAAGCGGGTGGTATCAAGATTTATGTCTAATGATGGATGGCACCTCATTCTGCATAAAACCTGCCTGTACAAGGTTAACTCGTTAAAAAAACAGCGTAAAAAGACCCAGTCCTGGAGGCAGGTGTTGGGAGTGAGGAGCTCGTTCTGCTTTTTCCAGGGCTGCTCATCAGCCCTTGAAGTACCACCAGACATGGCATCTCTTCTGTGTGAGCAACATCTCCATCTTCAAACGAGGGGAAGCAATCTTTAAATCAGGATGAAGAGGGCCAACAGTTCCTCCTGAGCAAGTTTGAAATAGATGAGCTTGACATGGGGAGGAGGAAGATGTTTTCTGGGTCTAAGTTCCCCACCCTCTTTACAGGCCCACACAGAGATACCACATTCAAATTTAAACCATACCTCTTGCCTACTGCTTCTCCCCCCTCTTTAGACTAGCACTATATCTACGTAGCTCTCTATACAGATATATAGAAACCAGTTCCTGCAGTACAAACATGTGAGTTACACGCATTTAGTTTGGAATGTATATAAATATATAGATGTAGATAGGACTGATAACAACAACAACAAAAATCAAACTTAGTGCTGCCAACCAGTGCTGCCAACCACCGGCATTTAAAAGTCACGAGTCAGCCCTCACGAAAACATGAGGTATTATCTTTCAGAAAAATAATACATGTTGAGTTATTTATCTTCTGCTTTTCTGACTCCTTAAAATGCATTGAAATCCTATTTCAAGCCTTTGTTCTTAATCATGAAGTAGAAACTTAAGGGGGGAAAAAAAGCTGCATTTCTCACACTGGCATCACTCCAGCAACCAGGACTTTAAGGGAATAAAGCCCAAACAAATATAATGTGTGAACCGCATTAAAACTGTGAGAGTTGGCATCACTTTGGCATAATAGAGTATTTTTATGCCAAAACAACTGTGTGTGACAGGGATAAGCTCGGCCACCATCACGTTCTGCTTCCCGCTTCTCACATTAACTCTTCGCTGAAGCACCAGCCTGCAGTGTCAGCCCCCATCTTTAAACAGCTCTTTGTAGATACATTTTCTAAGGAAGAAACTGCCGGAGTGCTCAGGGTCAAAATCTGCCCTTGAGCCATGTCTGCAGAGTCGTACTTACAGATTGTACTAACTAGATATCAAAGCTCCAGCACCAGAGATAGCTGAAAGTAATATGAAATAAGAAGTCTCTTGCTAAAAGAAAACTGACGTAGAAGGGCAGAGGGAAAATTCATTAGCTGGTAGTGTAAAGAATAATGGGTTTTGGAGCTGATTCTTTAGGCTTTTTCCAACATCAGCAGCTTTCGTAAATGGAAGTTGCAATATTTAGGGAAGAGTAATTCTGTTGGGAAATGTTTCCCTGTTCTCAAATCTGCACATCAGTAGCTGCACGCAGTTGCCTCCAGGTGTATTCCCTACCTCCCTCTGTCAGGGTATGGGATTTGGTCTCACCAGAGCCCCTTGAGTGTAATTAAAACTCTGAATTCCTGTTCCTGCCTCAGCTCCCTAAATGCAGGTTGTATACCTGGAATGAGGAACACACTCCTCAAGGAGGACTTAGAAACGATGAAAGGGAATATGCCCGCACCATGTCGTTTTATTTACTCACACACCACTTATCGCTTGGTGAGACATCCCTGACCATGCGAAGGCAAACAGGGTTACTTTCCTTCACCATAACTAATCCTTCTTTCTCTAGTCCTGCTACCGTACACCTGCAGCAAAACTAGGACAGTGACCGGTGCCGACGGAATGCTGCCTGCTCTGGGTTTTTTTTGGGCATTTTATTTGGAGCCTCAGTTCTTTGAGCTGATTGCAAAGCCCTGCTTGCACTCAAAAGTCTCTAGCTTGATAACATCAGACTGACAGAGCATATTCAATGAGCTGAGGCTCAAAATTGAGAGCAAATAAAGGCATGAAAATATTAGTGTAAAAATTGACTTTCCTAGATAGTCTGGGTTTCATAACTCCCAAAGGATGTGTAGTTGATAATACCATATCATGGGTTTTTTGGAGAAAAAGAGGAAACGGCGAGTAAAGAAACTTGTAGTAGCCTCCACAAAACACCAGCTAAGGTTTTCTTTGCTCCTTTAAAATAAGCTAATGCAGTGAAACAAAGGCAGAAACTCTGTTTGGCCAAATAGTCCCTTCGGCTGCAGCATGATCTTTTTTAAGAAAATCCAATGTTGTAAATAACTGGAGTAATTTCTCAGGAGATTAAAGAAAATGAGCTCACTTTCTTCCCTGAAAGAAAATAAGCTAAAATATCATTGACAGCTGGCAATCTGAGGCTCGAATACTTTATTACAGGCTGATGACACCGTTTTCTCTCTCATGTTTACAAGTATGGCAGGGTACCTTATGTATAGCTGAGCAGAAAGAGCCTGTTTAGCTGAGTGCCCTTATTTGGCTTGTCCTCCTCCTCCTCAGATGAGAGAAAAGTACTCGCTGTAATGTCACAATAGATCTGGTGTCTATGAAAATGAGACGGAGAGCGCCGGCCAGGCCAGGCGCAGCCTCTCCCAGTGGAACGTCACCTTCCCGCGCGCGTATCTCGGCTGGTGCACCCTGCCGCTGACGCGAGCCGCGCGGCAGCCGGCGAAGCCCTGCAGACCCTTTCCCAGCACCGCCCGCCGCAACCACACCGGCGCCTTCGGTGTTGTGGGTATCCTGCGAGAGACAAATAAACTTCTTAGCAGTGACCTGGGCAGCAGCTGAAGCTGGGAGGTGGGGAGAGCAGAGAACCATGCTGACCCAAAGGCGCATTTCATTCTTTCTGCTCCTTTTAGCTCTGGAGACTATTATAGCTATATTATAGGCAGAAGATAAATGAGAGTGAAAGAGAGAAAAACCTGTTTTCAGCAGAGTTTCTTAAGCAAACAAGCTCCTGTGACCTTTTAGTCCAACAGCGAGTCCTCCCTGTCCCCTACACCCAGTCTTTCAAGACCTTTGGCCATTTCATCCTAACGTGACAAGCTTCCAAGATATTCGTTCTTAAAACAGGGAAGCAGGTTTAGGAAATGCATCCTGCCAGCAGCTCTACTGAGATTTGAAGCATCTTGAGTTCACGTCTCATCAGGCACCAGGGAATCCACGTCAGAAGAGCCTGAGCCTGCCCCTTCTGAGCCACCAAAGCTGGCAGGAGGCCAGGCTGCCTTCGTTCCTCTGCTCAAAAAACCACTTGCCAACACAGGGACTGAAGAGGCCAGGGGTTGTGAGGATACTGGAACGTCTGTATGATTGGATGGACACTGAGAAAACCCATCTCGCTTTTCAAATTCAAAAAGAAAAAATGAAACAAACCATTTCAAAGTATTAATAATTATATTTTTAAATTTTATATATATAATTCAGGTGGTAAATGAATCTGTTTGTGACCAAGCAGCAGGTCCCTGCATACATTAGCTATATGTCTTGTCTTGAAAGTAATTCAGCTCTAATTCTGTAGGGGTTCCTGCGGACAATTTCAACTATTTTGCTGGAAGGAATACGGTTGAACTAGTAAGCACAGCTTTATACCCGACTATTTACGTCTCTAAGTCTCAGTTAAATCAGTGAAAAACTCCCAGCGCTGTGGGATTTTACCTCCTTGGGTTTATTACCATCCTCACGCACAGCCATCCTCGGGGTGCCGTTGCGCTCCCGGGTGTACCAAGGAATGCTGTTCAGAAGATGTTCACAGCCAGCGATAACAGTGAGCAACTGAGGGCAACACCAGGGAGGTACACATGGAAAAAAAAGTGTTGCTTCTACTCTTAACTGAACAGACAGAAAAGGCCGGGAGGAAAGAAGGCAAGTCATTAAATCCAAATCTTGGCTGATAGAAGAAGATAGCTGTATCTTTTCTTGCAGGATTTGTGAGGAAGGAAATAAATCAGTAAAACAGATTTTTAGCACTGCTGCTGTGCACCATCATTGCACTTACTTACCAAAGAGGTGCTTTAGCCTAAATAAATACTGCACTAACTTTGGTAATGGTTCTTTTAATTTGTATGGGTTCGACGGCTCACGAAGGGCTATGGGTACAATTATTTTCAAAGAATAGATTCTTTTTCGTATGATCATATACGGGATTCCTTTTGCTTTCGTCCCAAGGATAATGGAAAATAGCAGAAGCTTGACATCATAATAGAGTTCAAGTGCCTTAGCAGTATACCTACTCTCAAAGAATTATAAAAAAGCTGAAGCTAATGTACTTTTCCATGTGCATGGCACAGGCAGGCCATTTTATCGCTTTTGCAAATAAACAGACTGTTGCCTCTCTTGTCCATCAATTGAGGGAGCTTTCGCGATGATATAATGCCGTCGATTCAAATCCGATCAGCTGCTATTGCCTAATTATACAAGCAAAACAAATCCAGACTGTTTAAGGTAGAAGGGGGAGGTGGGAGGGGGAACTGCCATAAAACACTGAGGGAGAACTGTCTTCTCTTTTCAAACATGTGGTAAAACCAAGGAGTTGTTTTCCCCTTAAACAGGAACACTGCGGCCATGATTCCACAGACCTATTTACTTTTCTTTTCATAATGTGCCAGTCTGCATGCAATAAAACTGTCAGGCACAACTCAAGAGCAATAAATATAGGGAAAACTGTTATTTAACAGGCCAAGAATCATCTGTACAGTGTCACTATGCATTCAGAAGAGTGCCCTGGTAAAAAGTAATTTTGCAAAATGACAATTTGTGTTGCATCTATTTTCATCTCTCCTCCCATTCCCGCTCACTCGATTTTCTCGGCAGGAGTAGGGAAGTTTCTCCATCACTGCTCGCTGCTGCGAGCCGCTGCTGACGAAGCACTGAGGCCGCCCAGGGCAAAAACGCGGAGGGAAGGAAAGGGACAGACTTTTTAGCAGGGCCTGTAGTGACAGGACCAGGGGTAACAGTTTTAAACTAAAAGAAGGTCGATTTAGACTAGATCTAAGGAAGACATTTCTCCCAATGAGGGTGGTAAACTGCTGGCCCAGGTTGCCCAGAGAGGTGGTAGATGCCTCATCCCTGGAAACATCCCAGGTCAGGCTGGACGGGGCTCTGAGAAGCCTGATCCAGTTGAAGATGTCCCTGCTCACTGCAGGGCCATCGGACTAGATGGCCTTGAAAGGTCCCTACCCACCCCAACAATTCTATGAGTCTATGAAAGGGCAGAAAACTGTAGGAGTCTGAAAAGAGTGTGAAGAAAGCAGAATGGGAAAGTCACTCTATTTTACCAGTCTCAGAACAGATATGTAAATTTAATGATCACATATATTCATAGACAAAGGGAATGAAAGAAAAAATCCCAATGCACAAGAACCTGAATGTGTATCTGCTTCAGCTACAAGTCACAGAAAGTGTTGGATGCAGTGGTCCCAGCCTGAAAGAGATAGAAAGAGGCCAAAATCTGGACCATTTTTATCCCACCGCTCCCAAGGTCTGTACACTCAAGCACCTACTGGTTCTTCAGGCCAAATACCTGAATGGACAGTCTTTAAGAAATACATGCTTCATGCGGTTCCAGGTATGAAAGTCTCATCAAGCCCACCAAAAGCATCACCTAAATACATGATTCTTATTTTAAACAACTTCTCTGAAAACACAGCTCACGTTTCCAAGATGTTCATTTCACAATTCTGAGAGACAAAACTGTTCAAAACTATTCTCATGTAGTGGCTTGTCTGCAGATACTGGAGCTCCATATGAAAATGTTGTGCACTGAGGCTTGCGGTGAAGACTCCAAGAGGTGCTGGTGAGCCAACAAAGGTCACTGTGAGCCAAAAGACCTCAAGGAAGAAGAATGGTGACCAGAAGGATGTGCAGAAGGAACGAACCTAGGGACTTAACTCAGAGTCAAGCCACCTGAATGTGGTCTGAAAATCAAGAGGCATCAACCCTGATGTTCTGCCTATATTGTACCCTGGCTAGCTATGTCCTACCACCAGAAGCTTCCCACGCAGGTCTTACTTTACTTCCAGTCACTTAATGAAATCTATGGCCTGTTGTTAGGCAGGAGGTTATACTTAGGGATATAACAGTCCTTCTGGCATTGCTATCCAGTGTTTTTGTGCACTGTTGTTCTCACAGTGACCGTATATCAGCAGATGGTTACGTGATCCCTAAGTTGCTGTGGGCAATTTAGTCACATTTATGATGTGTTTTGAAATATTCATTCTCAATGCTGGGTACCAGATGAAAAAAGATATTTAGGATTTAACAAATGTCATTCTCAGGGTGTCTTGTACTCAGTGAGGAAAGGAAAGACAGATACTGGAAGGAGAGAGTATTTTTGGGTGTTCTTCCACTGGAAGAATCTGCTGCCAGGCCTGCTATCCAGCTAATGGTCTCACTGCTGACATACCATCTTGGAAGCCTTTTAGCCCCCAGAGGAACGTAATGGCACAGCATACCCAGAGTGCAGAACTGCACTTACGCTGAACTTTGCTATCAGTCTTCTCAAAATACCACTGCTGCCTTAGTGGGAACAGGTTTGTCGAAAGGAATACGAAAAAAACAATTATTGGGCTTCGATCTTCTGTCATGCTCCCAATAATGTGGGGTTGAGCATTTTGAGCAGTGCAGTGCAGTGTCTGCCCAGTCCTCTTTCATGAAAAGAAATGGACTCCTGAAAAATCCTGATGAGCAATATTAGGTTTAACAATGATGTATGCAGGAAACACCAGGCAGCATATAGATCTGAAAACAACCATCACCACCACTTGGTTCAAGAGTCGTATTTATTTATGTACGACGATTATCAAGTGATGTAATTACCAGATAGATTGTGTCGTATGTGCAGTCACAGCCAACTGCATAGATGGGCTGGAGATACACAGCCTTTGATTCAGGACTTTTACAGCCACTTGGCAGGCCTGTTTTGTTGTGGGAGCATCAGCAGCCCTATAAATAAGTTATTGATTTTAATCTGTGGACAGAATATTGCTTAATCTCTGCAAACCACCTCCTGTTCCACTGTATAAAGTCAGAAGGACATAAAAGTATCAAATATCTGCTAAATTGCACTGGGTTAAAAATCTGCCATCAGTGACATTTTACCCTTCAAAACCAACAGCGAGTTGCTACATCCCATTCTCCTAAATTGGGTTATTTCCAGTGGTGACAGTCATCTCCCCCACTGGAGAGGGAGAGGTTTCCTTTTCAGATTCTCCAGAATCTCCCTAGAAAGACCGTGGGATTTATTTAATAAACCAGACAAATAGTTTTGCCGTAACTTGGGCTCATCTTGGGACTTTCTCTGGGGGTGTGGGGCAGCAGGCAGGCTCTCCATCAGCCTCAGTGGTCGCTGGAGCAGGTAAGGGTCTTTTTGGCTAAACCAGATGAGTTCTGCTCAAAGGAAATTGCCAGAACAAGGGTTCTCTCTCCCTTGCGTGCCTTTTTTTACTTCTTTGATGCTACAGAGTAAATTACCAAAACACTATGTCTTAAGTGACCAATTACCTGCCAGCCCCAGAGCATACCAGTCCAGAAAATGCCGGAAAACCACTTTGATTCCAGCACAGCATTTTAGTTCAGCCATGCTCACACCTGGTTTTGCTTCCCGTTCGCAGTTTTGCCGTCAACAAGCCGGTGTCTCGAAGACCCTGGCCTGGGGAAGCCGCAGTGACGGAGCTGCTGCAGTAACTGAGGTGCCTGCGGGATGGCCGGCGCTGCGGGCGTGCACGGCGCTGCCGTTGCTCCGTGCCCTTGGCAGCCTTCTACCACCGCTGCCCACGCTGCGCCCCGCAAGAGGCAAGGGTCACCACGGCTTGTTACTTCATGGGTTTAAAATCATATAAACCAGGCACTGAACCCGCCCTGTGTGGGGTTAACAGGCTTAGCCAGTTTATTCTAGCCAGTACTTAAAAGCCCTTTTAGTAGAAAGCTACAGTTTAGACCTGGACTTTTGGCCTATACATCAACACTGTATATAGGGAACAGAATGAATCTATTACTTTTATTTTATTGCTTTTATTTATTATTGCATTTTACTTGGAGTCAAGCTGGAGTTGAATACTGATACCTGGAAATGAAAGGCTAGTGTATTCCCACCGCAACATCCAGTCCGCTTTTCCCAGCCATGGTATCAGCTATTACAATATCACGTTTTCAAATAACCTTGCAATTCAGAAAAGTTCTGTTAAGAAAAGCATTTTCAAATTAACCTTTGAAATTATGGCTGCTCACAGCCTTTCCGCAACTTGACTCACGAAGCGAAGCCTGTCTCTCTTGAAATTCTATTAGAAATGCTAGCAAAATAAACCCATTACAGCTATAATAGCTCAAATTAATGTCAACATGTCAGGACATATGTCTAATTTCAGTTTGGAGACTTCAGGAGTGGAATCCTCATTATGGGCACCATCAGCTGTTTCCAAACAGCCTTCAGGTCTAGAGAGATTCATTTTAAATGAGGAACATCAAGGCAGAGCAGACAGAAC
Organism: Phaethon aethereus; assembly: GCF_964289735.1. NCBI lineage: Eukaryota > Metazoa > Chordata > Aves > Phaethontiformes > Phaethontidae > Phaethon > Phaethon aethereus. Next base: position 13,999,980 of record NC_138592.1, read on the forward strand.
TGTTCAGATGGTGCATTAATTTCAGTCAGTTTGCTAAAGTTATGATTATCATCACTGTGGATTCAATAATTTTCTGAAACTTGCTCCTGATGCAGTTTCGTCGGCTTTTCCATGCATCTTTCTTCTCCATGAGAGACAGCAAGGGAAAACATACACTGTGGCCTTCGGGTGGGATTGGTGGGGGATGAGGACCTCCGTGAAATGCTCTGCTCAGCCCGGCAATGCAAGAGCTCTTAGAAATCTGTGCCCATCTCGTAACCCGGCAGTTGTAATGATTCAGCACAAGGGGACCACAGATAAGGATTGTCTGCGATGAAATGAAACTGAAAATTGAACTGAAAGTATTAAACCACTCAACTTGTATGTACTTCAGTGAAAAACTAGAACACTCATCTATATGCATATTGACTCTGGTACATAGAAAAGGAGAGTTGAACTTGTATTACAACAATAGTCAGAAACTCCAGTTGGTATTGAAACCCTTTGCATTGGATGATATATCAACGCAAGGCAGCAGACAGGTCTTTTCACAGATTTCCTGCCATTTAGCTTCGGACGACACAAAGGAACAGAACAAACAGGAAGGGAGATGGATGGGAGTGATGCGAGATCACAGAGCTATGCAAAACCTAAGCATATGCACGACCTGATTCCTCAGACAGCACGCTTATAATCACTGTTTAATCTTTTCCTTCTGTCTGTTCTGAATTTTATAAGTATTTTTTGCCAATTTCTCCCTCGTGATATGCAATCTTCAAAAAAAAAAAAATCAATTCTCACTCGTCCTCTGTTCCCATTGTCACTCACTGCTTTCCGAGAAGCCTTTTTTTTTCCCAAGGTTATACGCATTTGATGCTTCCGAATATATGTTTCCAACTTTCTTATCCCTGAGCCCCTGTATTCTCAAACGAAATAGTGCTGCTCAGTTTTGTTTTGTCAACTTCAAAAATAAAAAAAAAATTAAAAATGACCTTTTGACACAACTGAGACATGAGGGTGGACTCCACTGTTTGCAAATCTTCGGGGACTCTGTCAAAACTAATTTTTCTTGTTCTCAGCAACATTTCAGTTATTCAGCACAAACCCAAGAAATGCTGATCAATGCAAAATGAAGCTCAGCTGAAGCTTCTCACAGCAAAGAAAAGCTTTTGTACAAATTCTGGAATAAAGACCATCAAACCTCTGAGCACATGCTAGAGAAAAATAATATACTGTATACTAGAAAAAAAAGAGAATATCTAAAACCTTCATCTAGCCCGTTAATAGTACCAGAAAACTGCTTCGTTATGGACATAGAGTTTGCCTGGGAGTAGACAATGGATCCCCACCAAAGCCGGGAAACCACCAGGACTTGCTCCAAGCACTTGAGGAGCACTGTGGTGCGTGTGCATATACACATCTGTGCACATCTGCACACATATATGGGGATGCCAAGGGTCAAAGGCAGACAAAGAAACTTCCTGTCCACTTGAGTCTTAATCTTCTCCATTGTGTTTATTGGATTATTTGGCTCAAGCTCTGCTGACTGCTGCCGCTTGCCCACTGGATAAGCAATGGTGAAGGGAGCGTTCACAGCACAACAAAGTAGATTGACCTGCAATCGGTGCACTTGCCACCACAATTCTGGTAAGCAATGAATGGAGTAGACTGAGGGGATTTAATTAGGATTTAAGTAGAAATTACCAGGAATGTCTGGCTTGAAAAACAATTTCTGAAGCAGCTCCAAAGGTTTAAGAGCAAGCCAATAGAGACATATTAATGGGTAAGTTCCATGTGAGATGGTCAAAATACATGATACATGCAATTAATAGGACACTAGATTATATTTTCACATTCAATCCCAGAGAGCAGGTGACGTTGGAAACTTCTGTCCTGTGCCAGGAGCAGACCAGCAAACAAGGGGCAGTCGTGGTGCTTTCCTTCACCTTGCTCCTGGAGATAAGCAAAGGACTTGAGTCTTTCCCTGGATATACTGTCATCTCTTGACTCTCCCTTGCACCAGCCCAGCTCCCTTGGCAAAGGCTTCAGAGTGGTCCAGCCTACTCCTGCTTCTCTCCAAGCCATTTCCACTTTCCCAACAAGCCCTCCGCGGCTAGAGGAAACAAAACAATGCAGGGAAATAGCTTTTCTTTCCATCCAGTCTGGGCCAAGCAGTCACAAACGTGAGCCTCCCAAAAACCTTTCCCTTCTTCTTGGTCTTTTTCGTCATGTCATTTTTTCTTCACAGATACTAATAAATCTGGTAGGAATAATTTCAACTGAATATGACCAAAAGGAGGACTATTTCATTTACTACCATCAGCAAATACTCATCAGGTGAAAAGCTGGCTGAGGAGGAAAAGTAGGTGGGTGAGTAAGAGTAAAAGTTGGCTGGAGGTGAAAAAATGGGCCATCTGCCCGATTTCATGCAAGGTAAAAAGGAGTTTTGCATATGTTGTACATGATTAGGGTAAAAAGGCCTGTGCTGAATATAAAACTGCCCTGAACACGTCAGCTGTGTGCAGATGTACCATTTCTCATCAAAATATTGCCCAGATTCATTGAGGGACTGAAGTAAAGGCAAACTTAAGCTGCACGTGCTTACGCTGGCGGAGTCGATGCCTGTTGGAGGAGAGTGGGCAGTTCACGTCACGGACTGCTTTAGAAGCCCTGTACCTGCCCGTCTTTAATATCTGAAGCACAAATATACTTTTCATGGTTCAGCATGAAATATAATCCTGCAAACGGCACTTCAAATCTGAATTCAAAAATGCATCAACATTTCAAAGCTCATGAAAGCAACTGCAGTGTTTTGACGGATCCCTGTAAACACTGTGGCCGTTTCAGTCACCTCGGGCTATCTTTTCATCTCCAACATGCTCCAGCCCTTTCATGTAATATTTAGACCGATGTTGTTATTAGATTTTCCCTGGATGAAAGGATCTATAAATGTAAAAGCCAGTTGCTAATTCTTGGTAGTACAAAATAATAGTATTAGTACATCACACAATAAGAAAAAAAATTAAGCCGGTAATTTATACTGCTGAATTAGATACACTAACAAAAGAGAGAGGCAATTATATACCACAGTAAAATCTTCAGCGCACAGACTTAAGCATTCCTCAGTCTTTAGTGTTCAATTAGGGTGAAATTTACTTTCGATACAAGACATAATGCCAAGGGCTCTCATGCCCTCAGTAAAAATATAGGATTTCCTCTCGTCTGCCTCCATGCAAAGTCTTTTTTATTCTGGCAAAGCGCAAGGTTTAGCTCTAAAGAACAATTTGATTTGCATTACACATTGCATTAACAGGCTGCAGCACGCAGATTTATCTGTTGAATGAATATATTCTAATAGGTCTGATGATCTGTCTTTATAGTACCATTTGATTAACAACAAATTTATTCACTTGGCAGCTGTATTCCTTAATCAGGTATTCACTAAGCAATAGCATATAAATATGTATAAATGCCAGATTTATGGATCAGAGACTACAATAATTTCATTTGAAGAAAGGTGGGTTGTCTATACTTCTAATTAGTTTCCCTTTAAATAGGCTCATCACATGTGCACGTTTGTACATGCCCGGGGCCCGATTTTCAGAGCCAAGGGTGTATGTCCAATTGAGCAGCATTCCCTTCCTCGGGAGCCTCGTTGGATTCCTCTGACCAGTCCTTTCAGCCCTGTTGCTTGATTATATTGGACACTATACAAAAATTTTCCCGTATTAGATGGTTTTATACGGGGTTCATTACCAACACTGAGTAATTCACATATTTGCATATACACCTACTTCACACCTGGCCAATCTCTGCTTGTCATTCCATCACCTGGACACACAAAAATAGGTGCTGGCAATGTATATGCACCGGTGAACGGCAGAAAAAGAAATTACTGAAGAGAATATCTTCAGATAAATGGATCCTGGTTGTGATAATAATGAAAAATGATCATAATTGCCAGGGAGAAATATTCTGTGGAATTCAACCTGGGCGTTTAAGGTAGATTATAGACTAAGTTGACAAAAGTATTTTTACCTTTTTTTTTTTTTGAGCAGATTCTCTAGCACTTTTGCAGCCACTTTTTCATGGGAGGCTGGAATAAAAAAAAAAAGTGGGTCTGAAATAATCCTTGTTTATCAGGGATAAGTACTGTTATTTTTATATCTGTACAGGAGGTAACGGGACTGGAGCGGTCAAACCCAATTAAAGTAAAAATTGAACTGGTTTAAGCAGTTTGAAGGGTGTTAGTGGCCTTTACTTCAGTGCGCTACAGGTATCCAAGTTGAAATTTAGAGCAGCTACATTTAGAAGATGAAATTGTCTACCAAGAACTGCGGACACCCACAGAGGATTGTTCAAAGCAGCCACATTACAAACCTAAAAAGGCAAGAATATACTCAAAATTATCCAGTTAATCATACTTGGTCTAAATAACTTTCACATTTGACACAAATTTTTCCAGGAAACCTAGAAGAAACCTGGTGGTTGGAAAGGAACCTCAACCCTATGGAAGTCCTTCCACAGAAGGGGAACACGTAGCACATTGCAGGTACTCAGCTGCTTGGTTCCTGCCTGGCTGACCCCAACCCTCCTGTGCACCAGCTCTGCCTGTGCTGGCACGTGCAATCCCCAGCGCCTTCCTAAGTACTCTCTAACCAAACAGATGAACTACACCTCTTGACTCCTCAGGAGATCATCGGGAATTAGGGCATACAGGAACCGAAGGCAGGAGAAACGCGAAGACACGAATGCATTGCTCTTGGAGGTGTTCTCTCTGCAAGGCAGGTTTTGTTTCCCTGAGACCAGATTGAAGCCATCAGCTGCTGCTTTCAGCCCTGCACAGTGGTGGAGGTGACAGAAAGCATGGCAGATTCATGCCACGTATTTTATTTTAATGAAGTACTAGACACGAAAAGCCATAAGAACAAAGATGCATTCCCTACTGCTCTAAAGTCTTACCAGAGTGAGCTCAACTCCTAACTTTGTGTGTTGTAAACACTGTGCATGTTGAAGTCACATCTTTGCTTCTTAACTGAATAATTTCCCTGTGGTGTGTCCTTTCAGTACAGCATGTCACGCATGGAGGGTTTCTTTACATATCATCTACGCCACTGCATGAGCTGGTACGAACCTGAAGCAAGTCTCCACAGGCAAAAGGAATTTGAGTACCAGCAAGGTTTTCACTGTAACTCTACGTTGAACTGGACTGTGTTTTTCACAGAATCACAGAATCACTAAGGTTGGAAAGGACCTTCAAGATCATCAAGTCCAACCGTTAACCCAATGCCACCATGCCCCCTAAACCATGTCCCAAAGCACCACATCCACATCCCTTGGAGCAGAAGGGATTAGACCTTTGGTCTATTGCAGATTCCCTGACTGTGCTGTCTGAACATGCTACAGGTGGAGACCATGCTCCAGTCCTGCTTTCTTTTCTAGCTGGAATAATTTCAATAAAAAACAGAAAATTACATGCAAGTCTCAGAGTTCTTAACCATGCTCCTGCGCCACTCTGGTATATGCAGCTGTGGTGGTATTGCATCCATGGAGGAGAAGTAAATTTTGCTACACAGAAGTAATCTGTAAATAAACGAATAGCTAAAAATCATCCTTCATGCAGTTCCAGTTGAATAGAAATTTGGATTGCTGTTTTTTTATTAAGTTACTGATCTATTGTCTTTCAAAAATGTAACAAGCGTAAGGAGACTGATCCATTGCCATTTAATATACAGAACACAGTTGTATGTTGAGATGGATATAAGAGTAATAGTTCCTTGCAATATTTAAGTCTACAGAGCCCTGCAGATCTCCTCTTCTAATATCACTTGATTTATCAAATATGATTTGGGACTTATAGCCTATATAGAGAGAGTTTTCAAATTCCTAATCTGTTTGACAACAAGTATCTTCTCTGCTTTACTACTTCATCTTCTTTACTCACCAATCTGATGGGTTGGAGTTTTAAACTCACTTAGCAAGGACAAAAAAAAAAAGGATTTTATTATAAGTTTTGACAATTATATATGTGCTAATCCAGAGAGTAAATAAAATGTGAGTGCCTATTTGCTGTGCCACTAAATGCAGGCCACCAAACCGAAGACCTGTGACAGAAGATGTACAAGACTTGCTGCTGAATATAAAGAAATGCAACCACCTTGTCACTCATCAGGAAAATAAGAGTTGCCAGTGGCAATTATCAGGCAGCTGAAATTGCACAGTTCTAATAGTTAAAAGTTTTGTTGAGGCATCCCCCTTCACAGGGACATTTCGTAGTTAGGTGAAGTAGAACTGTCTCCTTTTCCCAAATATGCACGTTCAGCCGCAGGTTTGAGAGATATTTTGGCATACAGGCCAAGTTGCTTAAGGTTCGTTTCAGCCCCCTACTAAGGGCTGTGGATGAATTTTGTCCTATACAACACTGGGTCAGTCACTTAGTTTTTCCTAGCCTGTGCTTTTCTGCAACAGAGACTTTTCTGTTACAGGTTGTTGGCGGCCTTGGTAAGAGCCCCGTTAGGTACCTAGTCCCTGCCCTTGAGCGTAGTCCATCCAACACGGCTTCTGCTGCCTTGTCCTGCCTGGTTTAACCGCACCGAGTCACGATGCTCATCCTGCCTTCCTTGAGACACTCTCCCATCATCCAAATGCTTTTTTAAAAAGGCTGACTTAACTTTTACAGTGGAAATGGACCGTTTTGAGTGAGTAGACGGCTAGCCCTCTGTCTTTCAGTTTATGACTTTAAAAAAATCCAATAAACAGAGCAACTTAAATTATAAATACAAAATAAAAAGTACCAGGCCCTTTATTTCTTGCTCAGAGGCAAATTGTGCAACTTTAACAGAAAATGATCAGCTTTACGACTAGATGTGCTGCAAATAAACTGACAACCTTTATACAATACAATTACTTTATTTTACGTGATATTATTATTATCTGAGCCATCTGACACTTTTATGGCTCATATAAAATCTCCTATTTTAGGGTAACTCTGTGCTTAAATAGATCTCTCTGTACTACATGAAATAAACCCCTCCTCTCAGCCTCCAAAATATACAGAGCTCTGTCATACCCTTTCCTCCTCAAATAGTTGGATTTAACATCTTGGTCAAAGGAAGTATTACCATTGATTTTGGATTTTGGATCACCCCAAAAGTGTACCTATAGGAACAATTCAGCCCCCATGGGACTGGAAGAAAGGTTTTCCTTAAGCCAGCTGACATTTTTGATGAAAAAGGCTATGTTTCTGGATGGAGAATCATGGTAACGCAGCTATTTTGCTTCTGTTCCCTAAATAAAGTCATTCAAGTGGCTGGCACTGAGTGGCACAGTGCCGGGCCAGGCAGATATACCCAGTCATTATCATCTTCCCTCGCTACATGCCGCATATTTAATTCTTCTGATCCTCCCTCTCAAATCTCTCCTCAACCCTGGGATCCTGTTAACAGCTCTTCCCCTTGCTCAGTACAAATCCCTCAAGAAAACAGGCAGGTAACTGCCATTATGTTTTACAATTACTTAAAAGCAAGAAAATTTTTCCCGCTGTGTTAATTCACTCTTTGCCACTCGGCAAAAGACAGTCGCTCTCCCTCGCTCTCACTGCCCTGCGGCCCACGATTTGAACGCAGCCAAAGGGGACAAGATCAGCTTTGATTTGACACGGCACAAGGCATACAAGTGGCTTCCATTTCCAGCACCTCCCCAGAGCAGCATCCTCACTCGCCCCATGCGGCTGGAGCACGGAGCTGGGTCTCTCCGCAGCCGCAATCCACCGAGGGCAGGAATTGCAGATAAAGGTACCTTTATGCTCTGGTTTCTTTTAGCTTTACTCTGACAATGAATCATTCAAAGCATGAGGTAGCGAGGCAGGCAGAGTCGAACAAGTTGCATTCAATCAAGCATCCAGATTTGGTGGCACGATTCCCAGCACAAGGATCACGTGCACCCGCTTTGAAGGGCCCGCAGCGGTTTCCTCGTCACTGCCGATGATACTGCCTGGCGCGTCAAGAAACACACCTCTCTAGCTGACGGTCTTCCAAGCAGGTGGGGAAGGCGTGTGGCATCTGCCACTACAGTTTAACTCTTCCACTCCAAGACTACCTCCACGTGCCCCACGTTCTAAGCTGGCGCGAGGGTTGGATCTAGAGGAGGAGTCGGAAAATACAGATCAGATGACGACTGCCACCTCCAAGAAATGTGGTGGGACCTGGGGGACGCACCGGGGGGCTGAGCCCCCAGGAGGGCTCCTGCTCATGCTGGGTGGAAGAAAACCAACCCCATGAGTCCATCAGGTTATTGACGTCGCCTCGTCAGGAGCCTGTGACTAAAGCAGCCCTTCTCCAAACACGTAGTGTGTGTCAGGTTGTATAGTCGCCTGTTTTTTCTGTACTAGCAGACTGAAAATTCCTATGTTCTTTACAACGTTTATCTCTTGCTGGCTGTTTCCAGTGTGTGATCCAAATCATTTAGCTGTGTATCTAAAACCTATTTTCTCCTGAGAATGTGTGGAAAACACTTTGCTTTTTTGGCAATAAGTGCATTGCTGCTGTAAACAAGTTTTTTCTGAGCTCTTTTTAATGAAGATAATTAAGAACACATTATAAAACAGATTATTAGTAGTAAACAGCAAGTAGTAAACCCCATTTATATAATGTCACCATATTATTAGGTTTCTTCCACTAGAACTACAGACACGTACACCCTGACCATTCCCTTAACACCATGAATTCTGGATATTTGGTCACAACTCTTTAAAATGTGTTATGCAGAGGTTTATGCTGTAGGAGTAATAAATGCCATTTATTATTAAATATGACTGGATGAAAAGGTAAAGAGAAATTTGTCAATATTTCGTGTGTTAAACAGCAAAAGCAGGAAAAAAGTGTTCCCCAAAAACTGTGTAAGGCAACAGCATCTGGAGATCTTTAAAAAAAAAAAAAAAATTAAAGGGAAGGTGATTGGGTATTGTGACAACAGATAGAAAGATACGAAGATGAAGCACTCACTCGGCTCACCACAACAGCAAATATTATTTCCTGGATCACTGATACTCTTGCAGTTTCATGTGATCCTGAAAAGCATCTTGGCTGATTCAGAGAAATTACATCTCTGTTTCCAATATATGACTAAAACCTGAAGCCACGCTCAGAAGGAAAGCTCTGGTTCCTGCTATCATCACTTGCCATATGCCTCCTCTTTCTTCCTCCACCTTCTTAGCCTCACTTACTATGGAAACAAGGCTTGTGTGATCCCTCCGTCTTTCTCATTCCCTTCGCCTCACACACAACTTCTAAGCCTGTAGGTCTGTCTTGATCAAATTCGCCAGAACAATAGAAGGCTCAAAGGCAACTGGATCCTCCTAAGTCTTGTGAGAATAGGCAGCTGGGAGAAAGGGAACGAGAAAGAGAAACCTTTTTAATGTCCCTTATAAGAGCCCCGTACGGGGTGTACAGCTTTATTGTAAGCTAATGCTACTAGACATGCGGTAGTCATTGTAAGATAAGGGTCTTAAACATGCAAGAGTTTCCACTGTAACCTTCTTGGACAGAAAATGCAGTCACCAGACACATATCCATAGAAAACAAGGCTTCATTAATTTTTAGTATTCACACATCTACTTGTATTTTCTATTCTCCTTTTCTGTTTTCTCCTATTAGAACAAAAAAGGCAGTATCAGTCAAGCAAGACTTCACTATCACTTTTGCAGCACTGCTCTGTTTGTTACTGGAAGTGAAACTAAAAGCAAAGTCTGTAGCATCACCACACCAGTGCTGGAGAAGCTGATCAGATCCCAGGCCATCTCTGTTTCTCTACTCCTAAGACCACCAGGAAAAAATCTACCCCACAAAATACGGAGGATGCATCTCTTCTTGCTCCTCTGGTGAGTGTCTTGGGGCTTTTTTCTCCCCCCTCCATGAAGCAGAATCAGATCTCAGCAGCAACAACAGTGACAGCAGTAACATCAGCTCCATTATCTCTACTAACTGCTCTTTTCTCCCGAATATGGGGTTTTTTTGCACCACCTGAAGGTCTCCGAACCTGGGTTTTCCTTAGAAAAAGCTCTCTCAATAGCTAAAGGAAAAAGGATTAAGGGATATTGTTAAAATGAAAGCCCTACTTAATACCTAACATCTTCAATTCTTTAACTATTTTTTCTTTTCCTATATCTCTAATGAAAGGTTAAAAAGATCTTTAAGGCTGATTGTTGCCATGGGACTAAGCAGTCTGGAGTCTATTAATTCAACTCCCAACAGTTTAACTAGTTAGTGTGCAACACTAGCAGGGTCCTGCTGACAACCTTATTTCAGCCCTCTTTTCAAGTAAAATAATTGGACTACTCCTGATGACTTACAATTAAATTTAAGCTGAAGTTCACAAGTAAAATTTCTGTCTATTAGCCTGTGTCAAAGAGGTTGGCATTCTGAACCCAAAAAAATTAATATCAAAGAGAAATGAGAAAAGAGTATGTCTCATGATTAGGTCAGACTTCTGCTAATTTGGGGCCTGATTCAAAGTATTGTTTTAACACTGAAGATTGACATTATTCCTTTCCATGGGTGGTGAGGGAATGTAGACCAAGGGCAATGTTTGTGCTAGGTCTGGTGTTCCGTCATACTTTCCTTCTTACATAAAATGCTTTCAAACCTTTCTTAAGCTATGACTGAACCAATTTAATTTCCTTTCTTCTTTTGAATGACTCCTTCTACCTTTTCGAGGTATGCCTTGATATGCTGGACTCACCAATGACCTGTTGGGGAGACATAAATGATAAATAAATTTGATAAACTGTCAGATGATAGAGAAATTCAATCTTGTATTCCGACTGTACTCATGCTGAAACAATCTACCTGTATAGATCTACTCTGTGCTACCACAAGTGACATGAAAAGAAACTGCCTCTAGGTAAAGGATGAAAATTTGAACATCTTATATGCAGCAGATGTGCATACCAGGAATATACAGGCACATGGAACTGCAAAATACTTTTAGTATAAGTCTTTATTTGATTTGTAACTGTTGGGCAGGAAGCTTGTTCTAAAGTCTAAATTAGAGCTCTTGGGGAAAGGGGTTACTTTTTTTGGTTTTAATTTTCTGCAGTAGTTCAACCTTTGCCATTTAGAATAATTCACAAGTATCATAAATATTTCATATGAACTGTGCGTGTATGCATACTGTATGCAAACTGTGTAGCAAACAATTGTAGTTAACTACGTCCTTGTAAATAACTCATGAAAATGAAGTTAAATACATGTAGCTGTCAACAACTGCATAATCATGAACAAAGCAATGCAATCTTTCATTTAGAAAATTGCTATAAATGTCAACCAGCGGAAAAGTAAGTCACTTCTGTAAGTCACAGTAAAGCATATTAGAATCGAGCAATGCTGAACTTAGAAAAACTTAAATGGAAAATCTCAGTTTAAATGAGTCAGTAGAGTCAACAACTGTGAGCTGAGCTGAGCTTCCAGTCCTTCCTGCCTCCCCGTAGTGCTCCCTGCTCCTTAGAGACTTTTTCTACGAAGGTATTAAGCCATTAACTCCCATTTTAAACCAAACAAGAGAATAGGCAGAATTTCAGTCAGGATCCTCCACAACAGACCTCCCCTGTGTGATTAATGAAGTATTGAGGAAGATGAAAGCACATAAGTTCACTCTGAGTAAAGCGAGCACCACCTTGGAGAAAGCTTTTGATGAGAGGAAATTGCTCTGTATTAAGAGCTCTCTGGAGCCAAGGCAGAGACAAAAGTTACATTCAGTTCTCTGAAAATGAGTTCTGCTCTCTGTCTTCACAACTTTAACTAAACTGAAGAAAATGGTTGAAGAGAAAGACTTGGTTGCTCTTGAGACTCCATAATTTACTCGATGAATGCCTTAAAGAGAGATGGGCTGGAAAAGAAGATCATGTGAATTTAAGCAAACTACAGTAGCCACATCACTTCTGGTATCAAGAGGCAAGGCACATGATTCAAAGAGGACAAAGGAGCTCAGCTGTAAAGGTAGGAAACTGGAATAAAAATGAGCAAACGTTTCAAGGGGAACATGGTCCTCAGCAGAGAAAGAATACTACCCATCTCGGGAGAACAAAACAGAATTCATTGTTCCTTAGATGGTCCTTCACATCAGATGTTGGCAAGGCAAGAGGAAGAAATTAAGATGAATAGTCTTACTCAAGGCTGACGATGTGATGATGAAAAATGCTCCATTTGATGCAACAGCCCTTGGATCAAGAGACTGTCATGGAGTTTGCGGTTCCTTCCTTTCCTTCTTGTACAAAGGTTTAGTTCTTCAAGTTCCCAGTCCCTCCCCTCTTTTCTATCTGGAAATTTCTAAACTTTGTACAATACCTCCTAGTATGAAGATTTTTTTACCACCCAGTGTTCAGGACTGTTTCACTGTGAGCGTGACAGACTACAGCAGTAACCCATAGAAGAAATCTTTGCAACTCTTGTTTTGGAATTACGGCTGAACGTTTTTCTTCCCTTTAGTTCTGTTTTTAATCAAGCTTGAAATTTTCTTTCTTTAAAGAAGGCTTTAAAATCTTCTCATTTTCTCTGGATAATACATCTCTGAACTACATTGTTATACTCCAAGAAAAGGACTATTTTCTGTCACTTGGAAACCCACGCCTCGTTTTGAACTGAAATAAACCCACTAATAAAATTAATCAGAAGCACTATTCCTCTGGAGAGAGTCAGGGAAAATATGATGGGTTATAAACTGAACCACAGGTTTCAATAATGCAGCACAGGCAATACTAAGGAACAAGACCTCTGCTAGCTGGGACACAGCATACCTCAGCAGAAGGTCGGGAAATTACTGCAGGAAAACAGCACAGATAAGGACAAAATATAAATGAAAGCCAGATAATAAAAAAGTTGTAAGCACATTGAAATTCTTGCAGAGGATTTGCAAGGATCCTTAAGATCTTTGTTTATTCTTCAAGACCGAAGCTTCCTGTTTTAGGTGGGCTAAAATTGCTATTGTGTGCACATCTTTTTGGGTCATCCTGTTAGCAATGCCTTGTTTCCAGAAGAATAAAGAATACTTGTATTCCGTTAGACTTGGTTATTTAACAGCAATGAAATTCAGGCTGAAGTGTTGGGAGCGCAACTAACAAGATACCTAAATTACCAGCCCCAAACGAAAATTGGGGTATCATTTCCGAGTCTCCTTTCAAGCTTTTCTGTAAAATAGAGATAGTTACGGCAATTTCTTAAGCGTGAAGGGAGGGTCAGGTAGTGTCAGCAAAGTATTTTAGATTTATAAAACACTATCTGCTCCAAAAGTTAATGACAAATGTCTACAAGGAAAGTGCAGGGCATGTCTAATGGAAGGAATATTAGACAACAGACAGTGGACTTTGTTTTATAATTTTTATGACCGAGAGATGAACTGACAGAAGCTGACAGTGATGAAGAAAAGGTACTGCTCTGGAAATTGGACAGCTTTTCTGAAGCTGCTCCCAACAGAAAGGTAACAGATGCAGTATTTCAGTAACAGGCCATAAGAAAATACAGCCATTGCATACAGTAAGACACCAACACTTGTTTAACCTCTTTTAGAACACTGAAAATTACAAAAAAATATTAGTTAAGCTACAAAAGGAGGCCTAATTTAGTAATCATGATAAACTGCTTTTTACTAAGTAAGTAATGTTAGTTTCTGCTATGAATTCCACTCAACTTCGGTGGACATTTTTCCTGTGTGTGTGTGTGTGCGCGCGCGCGCGCTGTTAACCCAGCTATAAACGGGCGGTAGCGCTGTAACAAGCCTGACAGTGTTTGTACCGTTGGGAAACCTTTGTGAGTTTGATACATTCCATAAAAAAAAAAAAAAAGAAAAAAAAAGACCAGAACTCATGACCTCCTATTCCACAGGGTTGTTTCTCTCCATTTTGTTTGACAGAGAAATTGGATAAGCCACAATCCTCTGGCACTGCAGCAGCTCTAAGTCCATCCAACAAGAGGGCCAAGTTCATGATATTCAGGATGCCGTGATTTACCTTGCACTACAGAAGTGTTCCGATGTCTCTCACTCAATGTTTTCCCATAGGAGAGGCACTGCAGAAGTGCGAAGCGGTGAGTGGTTTGGGGCTGAGTGCTGGAAGGCACTCTAAGAAATTTCCTTTTTATTCTAAGCCGATGCCTCCTTCATTTGCTGGGCCTGAGAAACAAAAGGAGGACTCTGCTATTTGTTCGATGACTTACCACTGACACTTTACTGATGACTTCACTGATACTAACTAATTATTTTTACTTTTTAGTAGATGACACCTTATCTGGGCGCCCAGACTGTGTTTATAACACAGGCTCAACCACATGAGTTGCTGAATTTTCCTTTCTTCATCTTGTCTTCTGCTGGTTGGTGGCCATCTGCTACATGTTTCTTTGTTGTTTTGCTCCATGCCCCAACTGCTGTTTTTTCTTGAAGCCCTAGAGGCACTGCAAGGAGCAGCTCTGCTCCCTGAATGGCATATTTACATCCTGGCTGCATTGCTATTGCTTTCGCAGCCTAAGTACTGGGCAAAGTCTTGAGGGATATAGGTGTTTTATTTTTATTTTCGTTGTTAACATAGATTTCAAGTAGCTTCCTTTAAAAGCCCTGTCAAAAGCTTGAAGAATTGGACCATACAATTCCAGAGCAAAGGCTGCAAAGGAAAATGGACTTAAATGGTCAGCTTACCTGAAGAATGGGGCTAGCATTCAGGGAGGGCTGAAAAGCAAATTGCATAGATACATTAAAAGAGACCTGGTTTATCTCTAGTACAACTGTAAGAGGAAGACTATTAAAATCTTTGCATGTTCAGGAATGAAATCTTTGACAGGACCTTTTAATCTTGTTTGTGCTCCATGTCACAAACTTTGCTGATTCTAACAGAACAAAACTACTTATTTTTACTTTCCCATAGATGACACCTTATCTGGGCACCCAGACTGTGTTTATAACACAGCCTCAACCACATGAGTTTCTTTCTTCATCTCTTCTTCTGGTTGGTGGCCACCTGCTACATGTTTCTTCAGTGTTTTGCTCCATGACCCAACTTCCTTCTTCAGAATTTGCCCAACAGGGCAAAGATACCCATGTCTATTTGATTCGAGACAATTTGTTACAACCAGCTCAGCATATTTATCTGACTTCCCCTGGTAACGTTATTGTCACCTTGGATCTGGAAGCACTAAGCTCCTGCTGGGACATCAGCATCTCAGAAAAGTCCTGGATTCTTCAAAGACCACACCCAGTCAGTCTTTCCCTCTGTGTCTCCTTTGATGGGCAACACAAATTCTGTTGTTGTGTTCCTCAAAGACCACAGCCCAATTTCAAATATAAGGTGGAGTTTGCTTCCCCCCAAATTCACTCATGCTGAATTCTCTGCCATACCAACTATGCTAACCAATAGACAATAAACTACTTTGGGTATCAACTCATATATTTTTCTAAGCAGGATCCCAATACTTAAACACAATGACTAAAATACTGCAGTGATTTCAGTATTGCCATTTCTGTGAGTGCATTAGAAAACTTCCACCTGGTGCATTTCTTAATAGCTCAGCTCTTGCAGGGAAAAGATTAAGTAAAAAAAAAATCCTTAAATCCTTTTTTATTTTTTAATCTTGTGGTTTAGGGTGTAAAAATGCAGCAGGACATAACTGGCAATTATACATAGTTTGTTGGGTTTTTTTAAATCTACATTTTAAGAAAAGCTTAAGAATGAGAAAGACAACTAAAAAACCCTAAGGATTTGGTGAAATATCTGGATTGTATTTAATGTTAGCAAGGATTCATGCACAGTATTATGTTCTTTATTATTTTAAAAGTTACTTTATTCTACCAGCACAGTTTTGGGATTATTTTTAATGTATTAGCACGTAAGAAAACCTCCTTTAGAATCATGGCCTAGGCAGAGGAGGACAATGTGGTGGGTTGGGTTTTTTTGTGTTTCTGTTTTTGTTTTTTTCTTAAACTTTGGATGACAGAACTGTAGGAACTACAGAACAGAAGGGCAGATAGCATGAAGCACATCCCAACAAGCAAAGAAAACCTCTCAAGTCAAGTGTGGGTTGGATCTGGTCAACAACGAACACTGAAACTGTGGCTTATGTGTCATATATTGGTTTCTTCATTTGCTCATGTTGGGCTCTTTGTTGATGTGCCTAAGTAAGAAGGTGACCAAGAAAATGGAAATCTTCCACTTAGTATTACCGTGCAGTGGGTTTGTTCCACACTGTAACTTGCTGTGCTGTGAGGTCAAGCACAGTCGTCACTGCCACCGACCTCCCAAAAGCTCTCCCCAAGACTACTCCGGCTTTAAGCCATCATCTACCCCCGTAATCATTTCTGCTTGGTTTTACTGATATAAAAACATTGCTACACTGGTCAGAGCCATAGGATCAATAAAGCAGAGGAGGAAAGAGCCGCATTCCCATCTGCCTCGTTCATCACCGGCAAACCTGGCAGCTGAGTTCCGCTGCCCGAATTCCATTTTTTTACTTGACAAAAAGCGTCTCTTGGAGCCTGCTGGTGGAGAAACCTGAAGCCTTATATACATTAAGGCAACTGAACTGATACTCTGTCAGATGAAGAGAACCTCTCTTTATCTGGTAAGAGTTAATGATGATTTATTAGGCAGAACAGACAAGTCCAAGGACATAATTGCAAGGACTTGTCAATCAGAAAATTCCTCCAGAGATTTGGACTAAGCTTATTTCATACTTTTTACTTAGAAGACATGAGAGAACAATGAGACTTCAGTTTGAAGTACTTCTCAGATAACACAAAGCTTTAGAAAGTTAAAAGGTTAGAGGAAAAAGGACCTCTTAAGACCTGAGTACAATCCCACATCAACACAGAAATACCACTAAGGAAACAGGTATAAGTGAATAAACATGAGAGCTTGTAGGGAAGATTCCTGATGAAAAGGGAAGTCTGAAATTAAATCAACACAAAGCATACGGCCTTAGATGTCAATAAAAAACATGACAAGACACCCTCAAATAACTGAATTCATAATCTCACCATGTAAATTTCTGACATTCATATATGAGACTCATGGATCTGTTGACCCATCAGCGTAGAGGTCTTTGCCCGAAAGTAAATGTCTTCATTTCAACAAGTCACCCTGGACTTCCTTTGAAGTCAAAGGAGAGAAATAAGTATTTTAGGATGTGCTGCTCACTTGTGTTAGCACAGCAGTCAGGTGAATCACCCTGTAAAAACATCCACTCCTCTCTAGTGAGCCAAGGGTCCCTCAGCCGAGTAACATGTGTACACCACAGATGTCTGAAGCTCAGAAGGATGAACCCTCTTCAAATGACCACCCCACTATTTCCCAAAGGCTAATTCGTGGGAGGCTGAACATGGAATGGGAGAGATTTAATAAGCCTGTCTGACTTTTAAAACTGTCTTGCCTGTATTTTAGTTTTCATCTTTCTAGATCCATAGCTGTCGCTACAGGGATGTTGAAAGGACAGAGGAGCAGTACCCAAGTAAAAACCCTGTAAAACAGGATTTGAAGGAAGTAGGTGCTGTCTGAGATTTGCTTCAGGATGTGCAGCAGATATAATAATGGAAAACTAGCTCCATTTAGACTCCGGCTAGAAAGCACATGCAGTTAAGGACCATCTCCTTTGACTGTGTCCAGACTGGCAGTTCAGGAAGCCCAACTGCGTCTGGCAGACCGCAAGTGTAACGCTTCTCGCATCCAGTAGCCTTGCTTAAGGCTCACTTCTCATATTCATTTTGACTGATCACTCTCTTGCAAGAAGGATGTGGCAGAAGGGTAGACAAAGCAGCATGCCTGCAGCAGTAGCATTGAAAGTTCTTAGCTACGAGTCTCAACAGGAGGAGAAACCACCAAATACTCAACTCAGACACACGCGCCCCACACCTCCAGCGCTCTGCAAGGCTGCGGCGGTACAGCTGCTCGACTCTGCCTGCCAGGAAGATGCTCATGCTCTGCTCTCCCAGGAGACTTCTCCAGCTCTCATATAATCTCTTCCTTTGAAACAAGCCTTGCAGACAGCGAGCCCGTGAATGATTGGGGAGTGGGAAAGCAGCATTAATCACCTTTAAAAAAAACCCTCTTATGTTCTAGTGACGACAGTCTGTACAAAACCAGAGCTGAGGCTGCGCCATCCCTGTTTGCTGCGATTTATAGCAGAGCAGCAGGAACTTGCTTTGGGCTCCTGCAAGGCCTCTCTCACAGAGCGTTTTTAGTTTAGAAAGCCAGAACAGAGTTTGCCTTCCCTGCTTGAATTACAAATATAAGCTTTCTCTCTGTTCTCCCTTAAAATAAAAATGGACTCCATGGAAGAGTCCATTTGCAAAGAGACTTCATTTGCAAATCTTTTTTCACTCCAAAATATAAAGGAGGTGAACCCTACCTTGCAAGAGACACACGTTACAGGATTTGAAGTGAATAGAAAAAAGCAGGGTGTCCCACCACAGATGCTATCTATGTTCTACAGTCTGCAACCATCCAAGATCTCGCTCTCAAGAGACAGGACCTAACGCCCAGAACAGCCCAAGTCATAAGACAACTGTTTGACATTGATTTCATTTCCTTGTAGGACAGGGTTTTCCCCTCAGAGCTACCTCCCATGACAGCCCTGCAATGACAGCAGTTGTGAACTTCCCTGCAGCTGTGGGGAGCACAACCCTTCCCTTGCAAATCGGAGCTCATGGCTGGCTCACATTCTTATTATGGGAAGCTATGGTGGCCCCATCACCAGCTCTTGGGCCAAGCTTCTCTAAAAAGAAAAAGAGCTCATTTCTACTCAAACCATAGTATTGATGTGTTCACACAATGCTACACGGCAATTAAAAAAAAAAAAAAGAAAATCAGTAAAGGATGAAACCAGGCACACACTTTCCTCCATGGCCTGTTGGATAGAGGTATTCTGTTGTGTCTCTCTCTCCTCTAACTGGATTTACTTGTGCAACCTGAACATTTTTAATATCATTTTTATGTCTGTAATAGAGATTTTCTTCTGTCCTTGCTCCCTGCAGTTACGCAGCCCATTTCTCTTTGTCACTTGAGCAGAACCATACCTCCATGGAAAGTTTATCATCACAGAGAGTGAAAGGCAGGGAGAAGAAACACCCACTGTTCAAACTAATGGCTCCATTGACTGATGCCAAAACGCAGCATCAGCTTAGTTCGATTGCCCCAGTGTTTGCTGCAACTGGACAGAAAGTCTCCCCACTCCGAAAGATGGTTAATAAACACACACTCCTTCCACCTTCCAGTCAGTGGGCACTTAGGGTTCCTCGTGGGAACACTAGTCATAATGTTAAAGCATGAAAGCAATCTGTTCATGTCTGTCTACTCTGTGACCACCAAAGGCGAGACCAAGCTACAGGAAAATAACCCTCATTACATGTGGGCCACATCTATTTGCCTGCATTGCCTGTAGTTAATGTTTATCATTATTATTGCTCCTCACCACACTATCAGCTAATGACACCTTGTGGGAAAATCCCTACCAACCTCAATCATTTTTATAGAACACCATTGCTTATTTGAAGGGAAATCTACAGGGGAGAAATCTCACTCCAGCCAGCCTCCAACTGATGCTGCAGATGGCCCCATACACGCAAGAGGGGGAAAATGCAGTGAACCAGCCTTGAGGAAGCAGTTTAAGAGCTGGGCACTTTTGCTGGACCAGCCCAGCTTGTGTTGATGAAACAGGGAGCAGAAGGGAATTCTCTTAGCAAGAAGCATGTTGCTCACAAGCCTGGCTTAACAGGGAGGGCAAAGACATGCCAAAGGCTATTTTGGCCTTTCTGCCTGTGCTGCAAACCTTAGTCAGTCCAGCAAGGCCCCAGAGTGACCCTCCCATCAGGTTGTCAAAAAATTAAAATAAACCACCTTTAGCTCCATAGTTCAACTCTGTGCTGTATCTCCTGAAAGCCCAGTGCAAAACACCATGAAAGCCTTTCGACAGAAACTTTCCTTTCTGGAAGGAGTTTAAGTTGTTTGGGAGATTACGTAGAAAGAATGAAATTACCATGTATAGGTAACATCACGTGGGCCATAGCATCTGCTCCCATACATTTAATTGCTTCAAGGGAAGATAAATTAGTCCCTGTGATAGTATTACATAGGATGATCCTTCCAAAGAAGAAGATCCACACTAGTGGGTTTTAAAAGTCTATAGGACTGTAAAGCAACAACAAAAATTATAGGAGAGCTTGTATATCTTCTATAAAGAAGATACTGCTGCTGATCCAGGTATAATAAAACAGCCTCCTTCTTGCCTGGCTGGATCTGGTCCATTACTTTTTACTTAATGTTTTTTTTATTTTTATTTTAGATTTAGTGCACATTATAAACACCTTGCAAAGAACGGATGTGCAAGTACTGTGATTTAACACCATCGGTTCTATAGCAGCTGTGCTGCGCAGAAGTGGAAAGTGACAAAGTCATGTATTGTACAGCACATTTGCTTTTCTCTCCCTTTTTGTTTAAATTAAACTCTTTGTATAAATAGTCATTCTGTCTGATTATATAATCTCCCACATTTAGATTGTCTGTGTTGCAACCATGGCAACCCCCAGAGCTGAACGCATTCGGTTCAAATTTCTTTCTAAATTTGCTGATGAGGGTGAAGAAACAGCTTTGGAAACCCTTCTTAGACAACCTACATTTGTTCTTTGCATGTAGAGCTCAGTCCAGCTTAGACTGATAGGACCAAACACCCTAAATAGGTTAGGAGCAAGTGTCCATCCTATTCCAGTTTAACTGATTGCATCTCTAATACTAGCTATGGATAACAGCAACATCATCAAGGAAAGTAAATACCTATACTTTGTTTAATTAAGAGAAGTTTAGTTCTGTAAAATAATTGAGCAGTGATGGAGCTGGAGAATGATGTCTCCGGTGCGCAGAACAGGCAGCATCCTCAGTAGCTGTGCAGGTTTTCTTGCCTTGTCTCACCAGTGTGCTTCATTTTTGGCTTGGAAAAACAACACTGAAGCTAAAAAGTTCCAAAATTATTTTTTTGTGTGGCTAATAAACTATCTGAGGGCAATGTTAACTGTCTTGAGTGCTGATATTTGGTCCTAATTTTCCACCTGCAGAATGTGACTCACTGGTCAGATGAAAGGGAGCAGCTTGGCCACGGATTTATGGAGACTTTGGCCAAACTGCCCCAACACAGCAAGAATTCCAGGTTATAGTCTGCAACTGACCCTCTGAGACAGCCAGCCCCCACCTCTTCCCACTGCTCTGCATTGAATTTGCAAAGGGAAAGTAAAGCAAGGCCCCACATTGTGTGCAAAGCAGAAAAAGCAAAAGTAGATTTTAACTAAGAAGTTTAAAAAAAAAAGTTTAATTAGGTAAGTTTTCTAATTAACCGTCATGATCACCTACTGTATTTTTCTATTTATATTGTAATTCTTGGTATTTTCTTCTAAGGGATTAATCATCAGAATCAGGTCCTTATTTTTCTTGTGGCATAGATACCCCAGATGAAACATGTAGTCAGATTTTCAAGTAACGTTACTGCCAAAATGCCCTGTACTGGTCACAACTGCCAAAGTGTGCCATAAGCAAAAATCAGATACGGTGATTTTGCACTTGCATCACTTCCAAATTTGCTGGAACTGAAATCCTACTGTGTTAGGTATTGGATAAATCCTATGGTCAAGCAGGAGAATTTATGCAAGAAGTTCAATTGTGCATATGCATTTGCCCATCTCCCTCACAGAACTAGCAAGGCGAGGCTTTTATGGACATTGCCAGATATGACCTGAGAGACTGCAGACCCATTTTTGGTCTAGTTATAAATCTGCCTCACAGTCTAGAGACTGTTATCTTCGTACAAATATGACAAGGACTATAATCTAATCCAGGAAACAGAAAAAAATATTCCTTCGTATTCTATTTAAATCTTCACAGCAGCAAATGCAAGCAAGGGTGCCACACTTATTTCAGATATTTTAAAGCTTGTACAGTGTTTAATCTTTTGCTTCAGTTGGATATTTACAACAATAAAAGGCCCAACCACACACAGACAATCCATGCTACAATTACACTTACAAAAAACAAGTGACACTCAGTATCTCATGTAGACACTGATTTTGATTGATACTTAATCAATGGTGATGCTAATAACTTACTTATATCAATTAATTTCTTTGCAATTATATTTTAATTACTAGTCTGGCTATACCAAAGAGGCCTATAAATTGTGTGACAAGAACCTATATATTTTTTTGTCTTATGCTGACATGAGCTTTGACACCATTAAGTGCTGGTCTGCATGCTGCAGACTGGAGGGAGAACAGATATTAAATGCAATAATTAATTATGTGCATTTGAAATTGAATAGGAGAAAAACATAAAAAAAAATAAGGTCGCTGAGCTTGTACATTAACAGTAGCTTGTTGCTTTAATTTGGTTTCTCAATGATGCTTTCTAATTCCTTTTTCATTACATGAGGAGAAGGGACATGTTTTGCTAGAGCTAATACTTTTATGGAGATGCTGGACTCATTTTAAATGTGTCTGTTCTCCTACCTGTAGACGATGGATCCCTTTGTTATCTTCTTCCTTGCCTGATAATCCCATGGAGAATTTAATAAACTCAAACATTCAGGGGAATAACAGTAGCAGTGTTAACCTGACATATTCACAAACCCACCAGGACTCAGCATAAGGTGAGGAAGGTGTTTAAATAAGCAAATAAAAAGCCACCTGAGCCTCCTTTGCAGAATAATGTAGCAGAAGCTTCTCTGGGAGCCAAGTAAACAAATGAATTAATAGAAGTTTTAGCCTCTCATTGGGTATTATTCACGCTTCTTTATTAGGTTGCTCCCTGGAAACCTAGGTAAACTTTGACTGTGACTTCCTTTTTGGTCTTCTGTGCCCAAATCACCCACTTTAATGTAATCCTGGAAACCTTTCAAGAAGTCTGTATTCACAGACCAGTCTGCTCTGATTTCCATTTGAAAGGGCAACTGGTGCAGATCATGGCTGGAGCAGCTCCGTAGGGTGGCCGTAGCTGATCTGAGCTGCGACCATGAAAGGGCAGAAAGAAAAGAGGCAGGAAGGCTTGTGTTAAACTAAAAAATGCATACTGGGTATCCAGACTCATGATTCAGGAGAAAGAGTTAAGAGATGACCTCCTCCCACCTGAGTTTTGGCCGATGTCACTGCTTAACCCTGCCCAGTTTGCGACGGCTTACAGGGAGAAACCTTTACCACTGCCCTGGAGCCCCGCTTTGCTGCTTCACTGTTAGGAAGTAAATCCTGCTGAGTTTAGGGACATTTGCTGGTAATGCCTTTAGTAGAAATTAGGCAATGTAAGGCCACTTTGCCCTGTTGCTGGTGACTTTTTCTGGACATATTTTCAAGCCTGTATCCTTCTCCCTGCATGTAAAGCGTTTGTCAACCGCCAACCTGATCCAAGGGTGTTTAAAGGCAATAGTAACAATATCTGTGTATGAGTGCTCTGAATTTAGGTCTACAGCATTTGTTTAGCCAAGCCACAGTAACTATTTTAAGCTTTTTACATAAATGTAATCTCTCCAATTTCCCTTCTATCTTCTACATTGCCTTGCATCCCCACTAGTCTGACACCTTCCCTTTTTTGGAGAAATTCAATTATAAGACAGTATTATAATGACACTTTTGATATTCCTGTTACTTCTTTCACTTTTTCTTACTACACATGCACTTTGCTATTGCATGACCAGTGCCTTCTTACTGCAAGCCTCTGTGAATGAGATTACCTTATACAGTGCATTTGTCATCTGGTCTATTGAGGTAAATGGAGAGGTAAGTAGTTTGCATAAGTCTAAGCATCAAAACTTAATGCACTCTTTTGGCAACATCTATATTTTTCTATACATATGACAAAGCAATCTTATGATTAGCTACAGAAGAACACGCTCATTAGTGTCCCTTGGGAAGCTGCCCTGCATTTCAATGTGAGATGGCTTACTTCTCTTAACAAATTAACTAGTAAAGAATATTTCACTGTGAAATATTTCAGTGGTGCTGCATTTTGCTGTCTGAATTTGGATCACTTCAGATTGCGTCAGATGTGCTGGCAAAGATTCTCGAGCGAGCACAGCTCAGGTAGAGACTGAGAACAAACCGCTCCTGGGGAAGCAGAGGAGAGGATATCACAGGACTTAGATGCCGAATTAGCTCAGTACCCTGACAAAGGAATCACAGAACCAAAATCCAGCTATATGCAAAATATAAAATAAAATATAAATAAAAGAAGTGTCTCTTGCTGTCAGGAGCTGAACATTTTCTGGTAGCAATCAGCATGGTAGAGAAAATACTGAACTATTTCCCTACAGTTTTTTCCCCCTTGTATTCATTCCAGAAGCAGTAATAGAACAAATGAATACAATTACTATGGTAATTTCCTATTTTCTAACTACATAGAGGCCATTTGGATATCCTGGTATCACAATAGTTGGTAATTGTTGAGTTCTTAATGGCTTCTGTAAGGTTGGCCCAATAACGCTGCAAAAATAAGTAGGCAAAGAGCATAGCTGTTTAGACATTCATTGCTATTATGAGTAGACCTTACAAAAGGAATTAGTTTATGTAACTCATATTTCATGAAGGCAAATGAAATTTCAAATGTCCTGTAATTATAATAATTTTTTTCTGCTTGATGTTTAATTACTCTACTTAATGAGGCAGCAGTACTATAATGGACAGGTAAAGCTCCAATGAAATTGTCTTTCTCTTGTAATTTGGTTTCTCAAGGAGGACAGAGGTTTCGGCGTTTGCAAGCAGCACGTGTGGTGGGTTGACCCTGGCTGGGTGCCAGGTGCCCACCAAAGCTTCTCTGTCACTCCCCTCCTCAGCTGGACAGGAGAGAGAAAAAATACAACTAAAAGCTCATGGTTGGTCGAGGTGAGGACAGGGAGAGATCACTCACCAATTACCACCACAGGCAAAACACACTTGACTTTGGGAAAAAATTAATTTAGTCTATTACCAATCAAATCAGATTAGGAAAATGAGAAATAAAAACACATCTTAAAAGCACCTTCACCCCACCTCTCCCTTCTTCCTGGGCTCAACTTCACTCCTGATTTTCTCCACCTCTTCCACCCCCAAGCGGCACAGGGGGACGGGGAATGGGGGCTGTGGTCAGTTCATCACACCTGGTCTCTGCCGCTCCTTCCTCCTCAGCGGGAGGACTCCTCACCCTCTGCCCTGCTCCAGCATGGGGTCCCTCCCACAGGAGACCGTCCTCCATGGACTTCTCCAACGTGAGTCCTTCCCACGGGCTGCAGTTCTTCACGAGCTGCTCCAGCCTGGGTCCCCCCACGGGTGCCGTCCTTCAGGAACAGGCTGCTCCAGCCCAGGTCACCCACGGGTGCCGTCCTTCAGGAACAGGCTGCTCCAGCCCGGGTCCCCCACAGGTGCCGTCCTTCAGGAACAGGCTGGTCCAGCCTGGCCCCCGTGGGGTCCCAGGTCCTGCCAGCAAACCTGCTCCAGCCGGGGCTCCTCTCTCTCCCCACGGGGCCACAGGCCCTGCCAGGAGCCGGCCCCAGCACGGGCTGCCCACGGGGTCACGGCCTCCTTCGGGCATCCCCCTGCTCCGGCGTGGGGCCCTCCCTGGGTGCGGGTGCAGATCTGCTCCCCCGTGGAGCTCCATGGCCGCAGGGGCACATCCAGCCTCCCCATTGGCTTCCCCCGGGGCTGCCAGGGACCCTCTGCTCCGGCGCCTGGAGCCCTCCTGCCCCGGGCCGGGGGCTGCAGGGCTGTTTCACATTTTCTCACTCCTCTCTCTGCCCTCAATTGCACAGTTTGGTTTTTTTTTTCCCCTTCTTAACTCTGCTCCCCCAGAGGTGCTGCCACTGTCGCTGATGGTCTGGGCTGTGGCCAGTGGCAGATCCATCTTGGAGCCGGCTGGCACTGACTCTATTGGACATAGGGGAAGCTTCTAGCAGCTTCTCACAGAAGCCATGCCTGTAGACCCCTGCTACCAAAACCTTGCCACGCAAACCCAATGGAATATCACAGAATCACATAATCACTAAGGTTGGAAAGGACCTTCAAGATTATCAAGTCCAACTGTTAACCCAACACCACCATGTACCCTAAACCATGTCCTGAAGCACCATATCCACAAGTTTTTTGAACACTTCCAGAGATGGCGACTCCACCACCTCCCTGGGCAGCCTGTTCCAGTGCTTGACCACTCTCTCGGTGAAGAAATTTTTCCTAATATCCAATCTAAACCTCCCCTGGTGTAACTTGAGGCCATTTCCTCTCGTCCTATCGCTGGTTACTTGGGAGAAGAGACCAACACCCTCGTCACCACAACCCCCTTTCAGGTAGTTGTAGAGAGCGATGAGGGCTCCCCTGAGCCTCCTCTTCTCCAGACTAAACAACACCAGTTCCCTCAGCCACTCCTCAGAAGACTTGTGCTCCAGACCCCTCACCAGCTTCGTTGCCCTTCTCTGGACACGCTCCAGCACCTCAACGTCCTTGTAGTGAGGGGCCCAACACTGAACACAGGATTCAAGGTGTGGCCTCACCAGTGCTGAGCACAGGGGCACAATCACTTCCCTACTCCTGCTGGCCACACTATTTCTGATACAGGCCAGGATGCCGTTGGCCTTCTTGGCCACCTGGGCACACTGCCGGCTCATGTTCAGCCGGCTGTCAACCAGCACCCCCAGGTCCCTTTCTGCCAGGCAGCTCTCCAGCCACTCCTCCCCAAGCCTGGAGCGTTGCATGGGGTTGTTGTGGCCGAAGTGCAGGACCCGGCACTTGACCTTATTAAATCTCATATGGCTGACCTCAACCCATCGATCCAGCCTGTCCCGATCCCTCTGCAGAGCCCTCCTACCCTCCAGCAGATCAACACTCCCACCCATCTTGGTGTCATCTGCAAACTTACTGATTAATTAATGTCACAGTTTCCATGATTTCCAAAATGTGATTAGATGTGGCTATACTGCTTCTGCCAATCACTGCTCATGTCACAGAAACATGAGTTCAACTGTGCATTAAACTCTTGTTCCTGAAAATACTTCTGTTGATGTTGATTATAACACAAA
Source organism: Phaethon aethereus (assembly GCF_964289735.1). Lineage (NCBI taxonomy): Eukaryota > Metazoa > Chordata > Aves > Phaethontiformes > Phaethontidae > Phaethon > Phaethon aethereus. The sequence continues at coordinate 14,026,997 of NC_138592.1, forward strand.
TAAATGACCGCTAATGTGTGAGCAAGGTGACTATAATAAGAGGTCTGGGGAAAAAAGGAACAGTCCATTAAGATCATTTGGAAACAGCATTTAAAACTAAATGTATGAATATGTGAAAACATGGTTTAAATGAAACAAAATACATTGTTTTGCTTTTGGGTCCTTTAAAAAGTGAAGGGTAAACGGAAGTAGAGTGGTGGATCTAGAAAAGGACTTTGCCACCATTTACAAAATGGCAGGAGGAGTAGGATACAAGTCTTCTGGTCCTTTACCAAGCGTTAAAGGACTCATCCAAAATGATGGAAATTCAGGTTCAAATCTTCCATTGCACTGACTTACAGCAGCAATCGGACCCAAATGTTCCTGTGTTTTATGAGAGTATTGCAATCACAAGACTTGCAAATCTTCTGCCGCAGCTCTGTGCCTCTTGCTCCCTCCAGCCTGCTGACCAGGCACTCACGTACAGAGCCGTGCACTTCGGTTCGATCTCTGTCCAAATAAAGAACCTCTACTCAGCTATTATCCTCCAGTCCAAAGTGTCCAGTCATGGTCATAACCTCACCCTAAGACATAGGCCAAGACAGATGACGAATTCCCTACTCCCCACCCTAATATTGTCATTAAAGGAAAGCTTAGATGATATGTTACAGACCTACCTATTATGGCATGGGAGCTAGCACTATTATTAACTATGTAAAATCCTCATTGCAGGCAGTTGAGAAATGTGCATAAGCACCAAGATTCCTAAGGCAAAAAGATACTGAAGGACTGCAGACATTGATTTGTTGTGATCCTCTTCTAAAATGAAAGCGAAACAAAGCATAGGAATTCTCGAGTTGGAGAGCTTGAAGGTCAAGTGTCAGAGGAAGCAACAGCAAAAGTAGAGTAATCCTTGAATTTTCTGTTGTAATGCTGAGGGCTACATTAACACATTGTGTATGAGTCTGGTGATATTTGCAAAATGCCATATGTAAATATGAAATATGGTATGTATGTCTGTCTTTCAAAAATCTGTCTTGAAGCCCTCTGAGCTGTGGAAGGACCACACTGCCAACATGAACGGGGAAGACAGTCTTGCTACGCTCCAGTATTTGAGAAACTATTACTTAAAAAAAAAAGACTCTCTTCAAAACCTGCTGCTCAGTTACCCAGACCTAGGAGGAAACAACCTATTTATGCAGAATTTATCCATGCAACTGGCTGATATTTTAGCAATACAAGACTCTAATTTTAAGGCCATCAGAATTCTCCCAGGCTGCAGGTGAATCTAAGCTGCATAAATGGAGCCAGGTTTAATTTTATTTTGAAGTATCAAAACTGCTGACAATTAAACTTAATTGTATGAATAAGCTCCTCAACAGAATGCACCGCTGGGCTTTCATCCAGCCTAGCACTGACAGGAAAAAGAGAAATCTATATGCAAAGAGTCTGTCAACGTCCTGCAACCTGGGAGAACAGGGCTTTATCACAGTTTAATAGAAACATATAAGGATCCTGATCTTCCTGCCTGTCCAAGAAAACTTAATTTTTCTTTTTCATGCAGTGTTGTATTTAATTGTCCTTATCCTCAACAACCTGCTTTTCCCTTGCCACATTTTCTTGAAAGTAAATTTCTAGAAAAAGGATTATATCTTTTCATAAGCTTTAATTATTGGCTTTGGCTCTACTTGCCCAAACAACAGACGTGAAAAGTCTGAACAAAAAAAGCCCAATATATTTTTTCTGGATATATCCTTTCTGAAATATTAATGTTTTGTTCCCTCTAGGGTGGCATCTTTATTTGCTTTTTTTTATGCAACTGGTTTGTTATTGTATCTGCCTCTGGAACTAGAATTGCAGGGAGCAAAGATGTTCTTGGGGCCAAGGGGTCAGTTGTTTTCTATTTAATTTCTCTTTGGCTTATTTTTAATTTATTTTCCCTTATTCAATCACCTATGGAGATCTGAAGGCAACTACTCAGGTTGAATAAAACTAAATACCATTGCCAACAATTAGATATAACCTTAACATGGACTTCTGTAACACTATAAACCCACCTATTTTCATGCTACATAAAGTAGGCTTAGGGAAGGGACAGCTGACCAACATGGCATTGTGAAGCTCAGATTTTTTGTCCTGCGAATCAACGGATTTTTGTCTCCATGTTTTTTCATACGTTGTGATTTTATCACATTCTTATAATTACTAACAGGACAAGTCAAAACCCCAAACCAAGTGCCACGATGCTATGCAAGACTTTAGAAGCAGATTCTTGTGCTAATCAGTTTCTAACCCTCATGATGATAAATGTCAAAAATACCTATTTAACATCTGTGAACTCTGGCAGAACTGTATCCCTTTCCACCCCAACAAAGCATCTCAGAGCCCTCACCCTACAAGATACAGATCTTGATTGGAATATGGGATAAAATAAGGTCCAGAGGGGAGTTTGAGGAGCCAAGAGAGTGCTTGGATTCTGTGAGTGTTATAGAGAGCATTAAATACTCCAGAAAAGAGATGAAGGGGAAAAAAAACCCCAAAGCAAAACAAAACCCACGAAGTTGAAAATTGAAGCCTTTAACACAGAACATGAGAACGGTCAGTGACAAAGCACAAAAAAATGCAAGCCAGGCAAAGGAAACGCTGCAGAAGGCCAGTAGCTAATCAAATATCTAATCTGTTTCCTTTATACAAGCGTAGTAAGAAGTAGAATATAAGTAGTTGGGAACAGTTTACAATCCTGTTTACTCCATTGGCACAGGTAAGGAGGAGCAAGCACAGGGTCTAGAGCCAAATAGAAGCTATGAACCTCTACTGGAGCAAAACGACCGTAACAGGATGCTCACAGGAGCAGAAGCCAAAGCCAAAACAGCAGTAAATTTAAAAAACCATCAGAGCACCCATAGCTGGAAAAAAGTTAGCTCATTCCTGTTTTGGGGAGCCCAGAATCATGTACTTTGTGTATGCTGGTTTTAACTGCGGTAGAGTTAATTTTTTTCCATAGTAGCTTGCATGGGACTATATTTTGGATTTGTGTTGAAAACAATGTTGAGAACACAGGGATGTTTTCATTATTGCTGAGCAGTGCTCGCACAGAGTCAAGGCCTTTTCTGCTTCTTTGTGTGTATTTTGCACTTGTGTGTATTATCTGATATTTTAGTAAGCTTTCAACTTTATTTAAATGTGTTTTAGAACAAATCAAAACCCCTAAATTGATTCATGAGCATTTACAACATTTTAATTACAGAGTGTGTTTTTGAATGATTTAAAGGCTGATGAGAGCTTGAAGCAGCCCAAGATTCTGCAAGGAAATGAGAAACATGACATTTTGAAAAGGAAACCAATTTTCCTCAACTTAAACTGTTGCTCGTATAAACCAAATTATAAATATACTCTGTGACTGTAATGCTACAGAGGACTGCTTATGAAAATATGATTAGTAGTGCAATTTTCTTAGGTTTCAGCTGCTTTCTTTTCTTTGCCGGCTTTAATGCAGGAAAAATCAACATCCTTCCTCCTCGCCCACCCATCTTTCTCAATGAAAATAAAACAACAAATAAAATTCTGCAGGATAGCTTGGGGATATCCTGATAAAACTCTGCTGTACAAAGAGTACTCAGGACAGTGATGGGGTATGAAAGAAAATATATCTATATAATGTGTAAAGAAATTTGAACATGGCTATGATCCCAAGAGTGTGCCTCATCCAGTGGCACAGTCTGGCTTGCAGGGAAACAAAGACCAAGGGATGTGGCAACACGATCTAGCTTTTCCGGTCCAAAGACCACCCTACGCCCCTATGGCAGAGGGGCATCAAACGGGGCAAACGTTGAAGACATGAAGAACCTATTTTTTAATACCTTCTGGCAGGTCAGGCACATCATCAATGAAAACAGCAACAAAAGGACCACCAATAAAATCTACCTTGAGCTGCAGAATACTTAACTACCCATCAATACATTTGGTTGCATTAGGACTGTGTGGGATTTGCAGGGCACCTGATGACTTTGTAACACTTCTATACATCAGTGATTTATTCCAAAAGCTTGGTAGTTTTGGTGTTAGAAAACTCAGCACTCTTAAATTTCAAGTTAAAAATAGAAAAATAATCTGGCTAGCCCCAACTGGATATTAAAGATCTTGTACTACCTCTACTGAGAAATTGGGCTTTATCCTTGTGTAAGTAAAGGAAAAAGGAATGGATTCATTGTCATTCTTCTTGCACAGATAGCATGTATAGCACTTCACAAAGGCAGCACATAAAAGTAAGATTATTTTATTTATCAGTAATGATGGGAAGGAAAAGGCAAGAGAAGTACTTGCTTGTAAGTGTGTGGTAAGATGGCATTGTGCGTAAAGTAGTTTCTTGGAGTTCGGCAGGCATTTACTACAGAACTACTTTCTTCTGAGTGCTATTTCCAACAAAACATGACCATCAGTGACATACGTGAGGGTGCTGAAAAGCTGAGACTTTGGAAACTCATTTGGGAGAATGTCCATCAAGGCTCATTAGAGCCAGTCCCTGCATGGGCAGGGAAGATGGTGGACCCGCCTATCCACTGGCACACTGCATTTTGTCCTTGACTTTATGTCTTTCCACAAAAATACCTCGTGCCGGGAGCAGCAAGGAGACCCAAAATATAGAGCAGCGGTATCCTTTTAAGTCCTTGTTTTGTTTTTTTAACATTTCTCTTTGTTGCTTCTTTTCTTTCATGGTGCAGTCCTGGAGAAACAACAGTATAACTTCCCCCATGCTTAGTTTCTAATGTGTATTTAATCTCTCTGCATTCAAATGGTAATAAATTGTTAAATGTATACCTTCACCAGTAGGTGCCTGGTGTGTATAATACCTCTTCATTAAACCCGTGAGTGAACTGTATCTGTGGTTTTTTTAATATTGATCTCTTTAGCTTTTCAAAAGCAGTGGCACACATCGTAATTCTAAGCTCCCAGCTGATGACTCATTCTATTACTCCCAAGCCCATGCAGAGCAAGGCAAGAGACTGTCTAGCTCTGTAGCTCTGCTGGATAAAACATTGCGTTGCACCAGAGCTTTGTGAGGATTCAGAGGAAGATATTGCCAAGGATGAAGCTTCATTAAGACGCAAAGGTGGCAGCTGAAATGGAAGGAACGGTAAGCCCCTCCAGTCCTTCCCGGCCTCAACCTGGATTCACCTTCCCTGTGGCATCTACGTGCCGCTCGCTCCCAGTGTGCAAGTATTGAAATTACAGCGTAAATAAGTTGGATTTCATCCCAAGTTCTCAACTTAGATCAACTGGCATAGCCACATTTACAATGATTCTCCATTTTTGCTCTTGCAGAGTGATGCAGCTCTGCGGAGAGGTTGCAGGGAGCAAGGCAAAGTCCTCCCTCTCTGGAAGCCGCAGCAGGGATGATGCACAAGGGGTCTGTGCCAGGAGACCTCGTCCAGGGCAGTCAGGTGGTGACTCGCACTCCTCACCGCTTGTTACCTGTTACAGCTACCTGACTGTCATGGGAATCACAGCAAACCCAGGGAAGGTGCTGAGGTCATACATGCAGCTCATCTGGACCAATGCAGCCCAGAAGGGGATTAATGCATCGGAGCTTTACCAGCTTTGCCCCCCATGGCCAACATCTTCTGTCCATCTCCGCCTGGAAGTGTCACACACGGTTTAGTACAATGTACAGCTGACCTGTGTAGGAGAGGCTGAGCTGTTCTCATTGGCTCGGTGAACCTCTACAGACGGAGGGATGAGGCACCAGTTTTGTGCCTGCCAAGTTTGTACCTGGTCTGATATGACCCTGAGACTAAAGAACCTTACGGCTTTTTGTTGCCCCCAGGAGACCCTTAAAAAGAACTCCCGAATATAAAAATGGAGAAAGAAAATTAATGAAGGTCATAACTACAGTATTGGGGACTGTAACTAAGAAAGGATTCTCAGAAACAGGGATTTTGAACGTGACATGCTGAAGAAATTCATGCTCATTTAAACAGAGCAGTTGCAAGTGTGAGACTGCATATAGACAATCTGTTTCAAGTGGTTTGGACCCTGAGAGGTTATTGAATACTGCACGCTACCAGGTGTGAAGAGAAATTAAAGAAAATATCACCAATGGAAGAGAGGAGCAGAAGAAAAGTTCCAGCAGAGCTGAAATGATCTGAAAATATGGAAGACAATCAGAAGGGATTTATACAGCAATGCTGTAAATGGAAGGGAAGACATAGTAGATACTTTTCTGACAGGAATAGGTCCTTACAAACTCTCAGTGTAAGAGTTTCCTGCTCCCTCCTGCTAGCTGTTTTCAACTGTAAATGAAAACTAAGAGGAGAACCAGAAAAGTTGTAAAGGAACTCAAGACTTGTCCTTACACTCCGTATGCATGAGCCATGTCAACCTGTGTTCGTAACACAGGACCGATTACTTTCCATTCCTTTTCCTTAAACAAATCACCCTCTTTTTTTAAATTAATGAAAACTATATATATTTCCATTATTGGACACACTTGCCCTGATCTAGACTTACTGTTTGCTAAAATACAGAACATTAAGAGGAAACAGGGAACTTGAATGTTTAAAGCTTTAAAGTTTAGAGAGAGAATAGAGGAAATTCATAAAAGTGCAGAAAGACACACAAAACTCTTACTGCTGAAAGAGCTTCCACATCTTGATTTGTTATAATTACTTGGAATTTTGAGTTTAATCATTTTTGTTTGTTAAGCTAAGTTCTGGCTGGGAAAGGAGGATATATTATTAGGCTTCTTCCTTGAAGATGTTCAGTTTCCAAGATACTAGAAATATGGAGAGACTTCCAAAGACAAATTTCAGTTAGGGACAGACAATTAAAACTGCATGACAGGATAAAAAGTCTCTTTCAATCACTTTTGGCCCTGGTAGTATGTGAATACTATAGAATTAGCATCAAGTTGGCAACTTTCCTTGGAACATTTGACAGATAGAGAAAAGCGCTCCCTCCCCTGTGATCTCCTCCTAGCCAAAGCCTGCACTGCCCGTTCCTGGTTCCCCAGGTTGTTGTAGAAGCCCAAAGAGTGTCTTCCAGGGAAGAAAAAAAAAAAAAAAAAAAAAAAAAATTAGAGAGAAGTGTTTTTTCTTCCTAGATCTTCGTGTCCTCCCTGGCCAGATCATGGGAGTCTTCTCAGTCATATGCAACCTACATCCAACACATGTAACTTCTGCTCCCCCAGGGAGCGATGCATGGCAAATCTCTCTATAAAGCCGTGGGCTATGTAGCTGCCTGTGAGCATTCACTTATGGCTCTTGGAGAGCAATCAGCTATGCAAAATGACAACCATCCATCACTGCCTGTGCATCTTCAGGAAAGAACTGAGAAAAACATGATCTTTAGTATTTTAGTAAAGAAACCACATGATAAACAAAATCTCTGAGCCTGCATGCAACATAACCTGGCAGCAGAAACACCGTATACCAGACTCCAAACTTCATCTGGAGAAGCGTGTATTCTGAAAACAAATCTGGGGAGAGTTACTATACACTGGAACATCCCCAAGATCCAGAAAAAGAGTGAAGTTACCAGGAAAATAGCTGTTTTGCTTTCTTCAAGTCTGGGCATAATGTAAGACATATACGATATCACAGCACTTCCACCCGGCAGGAAAAGGAGTGGATGAAAGAAAAATCATCTTAAGCTTTGGATGGTGAAAAAATACATATTTTTAAATAGTTTTTTCCAATAACACTGCAGCCAGTATATATTTCTGTGTTGCTCTAGTCACAAATAATTTCCGAAGGGAAAATTTTAATGTGACAAACTGGATTTCTGGTATTGGAATGAATCTGACTGGAAGAAATGGGTAAATCAATAAACTAGCAAAACTCCTGTGTGTGAAGAACCAGAAATTGCCTACAGAAAAGTACTCTTAGACATGCTGGTTCTCTCAGTAGTCCAGTCACCATGGCAGCTTCAAATCTGCAATACTGGAGGTGAGGGGTGGGAAGGGTTATATGTGTAAAGAAGTTTCTGCAGTATACGCTGGGATGTAAGTTTACAGCTGTCTTCTCCATAGTAACTCCACAGTTTCATCTGAAGTAATTTCAAATGTCTTACTCAACAGTGGAAAAAAAGGGTGAACTACATTGCATTTACCAGGAGGTTAAAAGGGCACTTACAACAGAGCAGCTAATAAATTGCAGGTCCATACCCTTGCTCACCCACGGTGACACCTCCAGGTGCTCAGCCTCCCTGTAAAAGAATAAAACGCTTCCTCTAAGTATACTGCTAATTGCAGTAATTGGAAGATACCATCCTGAATGCTGAACTAGCAGAAGCTCCGAGTTGGCCACATGAACATCCCCTAATGTTCAATTAAGATAAGGCTTAGTATATTGTTCAGTCTGCAATGGACATTTTTTTTTTTTCTTTTGCTGGGTTGAAGCTTTTGAAATCAATAGAAAATGAAAAAAATATTAATATAGCCCATCATTTCAGCTACAATGGAGCCCTATTAAACATCTGCTCTTCACTCAGCCCTTGTGCCTAATTCCATCTGCCCAAGCCCACCTTTTCCTGAAACCCTTTTATCCTATTTCATTTCTCCTTAACATTGTTGACTGGAAAAGTCTGTTTGACACGTATCGCAGGAGTAGGTGTGCCAGGCAGCAGTAACGCGGCTGCAGCACCTGCCTTCCTGGGACGTGGAGGTGGGGTTCACGCAGGGCTCTCTGCCGCCGGAGGGGACCCCCAGCCCTGCGGGAGCGGTGGGTACTGAACCGGGCAGTTTTGAGACAGATACCACCAAGGGCAGGGGTTGGGGTTGTTGCTTACAGGTGCTCCCTTGGATGCCCTGAAACTTTCCATGAATTTTGGCATTACTTTGGAAAAATGGCCACAATAAAAATAAAAAAAAAAAAAGCAGGGTAAACCAATCTGAAAATACTAGTTCAGCTAGACTTTTGTAGTGGCAAGTCTAGGGGTTTTTTAACATCTACTCAAAGCGACATTTACTCTCCAGATTTATTTCAATTTTATTTCAAAATATGAAGGGAAATCCGGTGTTTGAATTAATCTTTCAGCCCAAAATGATGGCTTTTTCTCTACTCTCATTCACTGAAAACGTCAGCACATCTTTTATTACAGCTCCACCCCAGATGATTATTCCTTTCCACTTTACAAACGTGGCCAAGAAATCAGCTATTTTATAAATAGCTTCATTTCTTCCAAAGCCTCAGACCATCCAAAAAACAGAGCCAGCTCCACAATTCCCTCCCTGCTCCACAACCTGCTGTCCCTGCACAGAGGCACACCTCCAGAGTGCCATGGGGTACCCGCGAACACCCAAGCAGGAGATGACAGCGTTTCCTTGCTGCTCTCCTGTGACCATGCCACGACCCATCAGTTGCTCTGGTACTTTACCAAAAATCCTTCTATTTTTATATGAGGATTGTTTGCACTTGGCTCTTCACCTGGATTGTTTTCTCTGCTCAAATGTAGTTGCGTTTATCAAGACAATTGGTGCTTTTATGTGAAGGGAGCATGGATACGTTTCTAGATCATAAATTTTAATCCAAAGTCTCTCAGGTACTCAAGGATTAATATTTAATGGCTGTTCTATAATATAATTTCTACAGGCCAATCTTTCATCTTCAAAACTTTATCATCATAGACCTACAAAATTTAGACTTCAATATGATAACAATACTTTATGAACACAGTGATTCATGAATTCCCTAGTTGTCTCCTACAGGCAATGATGGTCTTCCTGTGAGTCTTAAAAATGAGCTAATACTTTTAATTCTCTATTATCTATTCAACTTATATTCAGTACTATTGAGCTTCAAGTGTGAAATGCTAAGAGGAGCTAGATCAGTGCCAGGACAAGATGATAAGTAATACCTTTGCAATTGAGGTCGTCATCCCAAGATTAAGAGGAGACTGTGATCTAATTCCATCTGTTAGGGGCCTTGGGATTCCGTGTCTAATACACTAGAATGCTTGAGATATCCTTATAATAGGAATTTTGGAGAGATCTTCAAGAAATATATCACCTTTCCCATTGGTTAATGAATTTTGCTTTTTTTTAATGTCAGCCAAATACTTCATAGCTAAGTGTGTAAGACTTACATACAACAGGCACAGACAAGTGGCCATGGACTGGATTTTTCCCCATGCTTTTCAGCTGCTGTAATTTATATTTCCCCACAAATCATAAGTTTGCCTTTTCTCCTTCCTGTCTTTATCTGTGAAGAAAGGGAGAACATGACTGCTCCAGGCTGCCCAGAGAAAAAAAAAGGACAAAATGCTAAATTGACTCATTCTGAAAATTTCACATTATGCCTGGTGCAACAGACCTCTTGAGAAGCGCAGGTGGGAAGCAGCCAGCTCCAGATGTTGGCTCGTTCTTCTCCCCACGAGGAAGGCAGCAGCAAGTACTGCTCTCAGTGATGGTGTTTGCTCTAGGGATCGAGAGCGCTCCACCTACCGCCTCCTTTCTGGTCTCTCGACATAATGCAAGTTAAAATCTTGCACCACAAAGTGTGAAGAGCTGCCTAAAGGACAAGATACTGGTCACAAATACAGTTTGGCACCAGCTTGTGTTTCCTAGTTAAAGACTTGATTACTTTCTTAACAGTAGTTACTCTTCCCTTGCTAGCAAATAAACCCATTACTCACCCCTGAAATGAGTCGTGCCAGGCACCCAAAAATTCTGAAGAGCCTCATCTTGCTTAGATTTACAGTAGGAGTGTTTCCATCAGTTTTCAATAAACAAACATCGCAGATAGAGAGTGTTAGTACTGAGAACTCATTTCTAATCTAGAGTGAGATTATCAACAAATCCAGCTAGTAGAGGGTAAAGATGCTTATACACTGACTTGTAGTCCACATACCTGCTGCAATCATAAAAAAAAATAAATGCCAGCAGAGTCAAGGCTCAGGTCATGGTGCCTCTATCAACTCACCTTCCTTGAACAGAGTGTATCCATGTGAGCATTTTGGTCCCCATGATCTATCAGGTCCACAAAAATGTACATGCCTTAACTTGTGCCTTCTGGGAAGGCTTTTCTACGGATATTATTTGAGCAGGTATGTACAGGTAATCTTCAGATTTCTCTGGAGGTGGGGAACACAAGCCTCTGTGGGACAGTCATACCCACACTAGGCGCTGAACTTTGCAGCTTATTCTGATTTTTCAGTACAAGTCTGACTGGATTTTGGTAATTTGTCCCTCCCCAGACTGCTCCACTAACTCTCGTGGAAACCTGCAGCATTTAACCTTACTTGACCAAAGTTAGAACATGACGATGTGAGCCCTTGGCTTCCTTACAAGGTCAGAGTTGAACGGAGGCATTTGCCAGTTTTACCCAGCTCAGATCACTGACAGATGGGAAAAACCCTGACATTTCATTCCTGAGCATATTTGCGATGCACAGTCTTTCTAATACAGCAGTATAAAACAGCTGCTTCCCTTGTATGTTATCAAGGTTCTTTGAACAAAGAAAATTGTATCTAAGTTAAGCACACAACATCACCTTCAAATCAGGAGTGACTCTGATGCTCGCCTCCGTCCAGAAAGCCAACAGCAACCTTACTCTTAAAAATATGATGATGACAAAGAGTGAGTTACATTTGTTTAAATTATAGTTCTATTCCCTTCTAGGTTAATGACCAGGCGGGAGTAATATTTTTGGCTAATTGTTCTTTACACAAAAGGTAGCACATCTCAAATGAAATCCCAACTGCAAGTACTGGCAGTGATCCTCCAGGACCGTAAGTTGCATGTGAAAAAATCCTTTCTTTAACAGCCATGTTCATTAGCTCCTTATTTCTCAGATAGCTATGAGCTTGAGCTTACCTTCGAAGCAGAAAGGCATTACCAAAAAACATGAGCTTTACTTAACTGCCAGACCATTATCTCTACCAGCTGCTTCCCTTGCTGAGGAGATACCACAGAACAGCAAAGGCACGTGCTCCGTTCCCCAGACTGCCTTTGAAGGATGAAATGTCGGCTGTCAAGTCACCTCCTTTTCAATATTTGAGGTTTGATTGTCCCAGTGCAGGATGCAGAAGCTTATTCTAGCTCTCAGAGCATCTCAAGAACTTTGGGAAACGGAAAGTGGAGGCAGGTAAGGAACAGGCAGTGCCTGTTCTTCCACGAGAGCTGATCCTCAGGCCTTCACGAGGAGAAGGTGAGACAACAGAATAAGGAAACACCTCTCAACACACACTTAAAGATGTTCCTTATCCTTATTAATGTTTTTGCGAGAATTACTTGTGTCCCAAAGTCAATTACAAATTCATCAAAACCACCTGAATGAGCACAGTTGGGGCCAGGTGCTCATCTAGTGATTCCCCTTTGCGTTTCTGCAGGTTTCTTTGGGATGTGTTTTTCTGTAACATCTATGTCTGATGTTATTTTTTTTCTGTGCGCATAATATTCTTTTCATCCCCCTCAAATTTAATTTTCTAACTTGTTGGCTTTATCACTTAAAATTTTAGCAGAGGATTTGGGTGTGCTGCCGACAAAATAATAATTTATATTGTATCAGTCAGTATCACTCCATTGTTTTAATCTTTCATAATGGTTTTTCTGCAGCTTCCAATTTTCCTCAGAATAAAACAAATTACTTAGCAAGTGGAATATCTTCTTGTCATAATAATTTAATATTAAAATGTCAATAAGATTTGGTACACACAGCAGAGGGCACAGAGGTACAGAGACAGAGCAGAAATGAAGTAAACTTAATAAAGTGAGCGAGAAGGTACAATAGGGATTGAGTCTGGCTCCTGCACTTGATATGAAAGAACCTTTTTATCCTGCAGTGCGGTACAATCATTGTGTAAGCAATAATATGATTGCAGGAGCACTTATACCCGCTGCCTGCCCGCTTACGCCCAGCTGAAGTCCAGGACCAGCGCACACCCCTGGGGCGGCGTATCCTCGCCGGGGAGCGCTGGATGGCGACAGCACATGGCACGTCGGGGCAGATGGGGTGAAACACGGCGGGGAGGGAACGGCCAGAGGCTGATGATGCACCCTGGCCTCTGCCCAGCACCGTCAGAGAGGACTCTGATAAAGCAGCTTTGCAGTTTTTGTGGCTTGTAGGTGGATGAAGGCACCAGACTGTGGTTCAACATCCTGATCCAGACATTTGGTCTGATCAGAGAGTCTGATCCTTGCATGTATCAGATCAGACCTTAGCACCCAGTGTCATTTTGATGCAGTCATGGAAGGCCAAGTTCTCCTTCTGATTCAGGCTTGCAGATTGCACTGGCAGATGAAAGCCCAATGCTCTGGATTTATCTAGAACATAATGAGTTTCCTAAAAATGTCTGGAAGTCTCAGGAGCAGATATGTCCTTTCCCTCAGTCCGAGGTGGAAAGGACATGGTTTGGGAGCAGTCCTGCTCTTCCTTGGGCAATTCCAGGCATCTGCAAAACGAAAGGGCAGAATAACAATCACAAAACCAGAATAATTCAGGTTGGAAGGGCCTTTAGAGGTTAACTGGTCCAACCCCCTACTCAGACCTGGGCTAACTTCAAAGTAGCATAAAATCAAAAAGGAAGCAAATTTGCATGAGCATCAGGAGCTTATTATCTGGCTCTGTTATGTCCCAGACTATAGGAAAGCTTATATCTAACCACTCTTTTTTCCTCCTGCAGCCGTAGAAATGGGTGTTGCATTCAGTAGCTGATTCTTTCTGCACAAACATACCACTGTTTGAAGTCCTTATTTTCAGCATTTAATGTCTACTTCCGTAGAAAGGGGCCATAATGACGTACGCTTTAAATGCTCAGTCTTTTCATAATTCTTGGGAGGGAACAAAAAGATGAGGTAGAGAAACCAAAAGGCTATGCTTGCCTCGTTTCTCCCTTTTCACAAAGGAGTAGCTTATGCCATAGCTTTTGCCCTGCATCGCAAGTAAGCAACACTTTTATGATATTTCAACCAAAGGCCAACCAGGAATTAGCTGAAACACGTCTCGCCCTCTCCTACAGCTTTCCACGAGCAAGCAGGAGGGTGCTCGAGCCACACAGGAGGGCAGCAGAACACCAGGCAGCTGCAGAAATCTTCCCACCAGCTCAGAGCACCAAAAAGTTTGATGAAAGTTTGTGTTCTTCCACTCACAATTTTTACAAGGAATGAATAAGGAAGGTCCTCCATCCACTCCAGGAAGCTTTTCCTTATTAACTGCTGCCCTCCTATGTGTAAAAATAAAAGTGGTAAACAGCAAAGTCCTTCTAACAGTCACAGTATTAAATATCAGGATGACTTAACTGTTAACAGCTATGAACGAAACTGCTAGAAAAGGAGGATTTTTTGAAGCCTTGTGGCAGTAGAAGGCTGTTTTCTGCTGTATGATTTGTTTCCCAGTTCTCAGTCTGTACCAGATTAAAACCACTCAGCACTTTGCTTGAGAGCTCATTCAACAGGACTAATTGTTCTGCTAATAGGAAACTGATGTTGATGTTCAGCCAATATTTTCCTATCCTCCCTAGCGAGCACTCCCTGGCTGCCACCAGGAATCCCTGCCTCTTTTTCTATCTACGTGTTAATGCATCTATCTACATCTTAAATTCTTGTTGATGCTCACTATATTTCTCCCTCCCTCATTCAAATTTTAGCTCAGCAAAACTGCCATAATATAGCTTTTATTTATCAGATAACTATCATTCCTTCATTGCTTTTCATTTGTTAGCTCCTTTCTGGTGTTGAAATAACTGAATGCAATTTTCTACATGTGCCCAGCTGTTCCTTTATGAACAATATTCACATCCTTTCTCCCTTGCTATCCTTCTGCTTATTCAGACCTAACCGTATGAGACACTTACTTGCAGCCACGCTGCATTGCCAAAAACATATTCTCAAGCATCAGCTATTTTGGTCTTTCCATATTGCCTCTTCCTGCTGAGTGTATATTGTGTATCCCACCTACCAATACCAATCAATACCACCTACCAATCCAACCATCCATTGCTTTCATCGAATCATATCTTGCCTCATTTCTTTTCTCTCTTGGTCCATCAGTGTTTTTACCAGGATGATTTTCCCATTGTTGTTTGCGATGCCTTCCAATTTAGGTATCATCTAGGAATTTAATTAACGTGCTTTTTACCTGCTTTTCCAGGTCATTAATGGTGCTTTTGAGCAAGGCTGGACCTAATAAAAGTCCCTGAGGTAATCCTAGTACAGCTTCCCCTAACTAGACGTTGCACACTGATGCCTGTTGTGCACTGCTAACAGCTTTCTAGTTACTTCTCAGTCCACGTGAAATGGCTTACCTCCAAGGCAATTAAAGTGAGCTACTTTTCAAGTGAGCGTTTGTAAGCCACTGTATAAAATTAGTTACTAGAGTTCAAAGTGACCAAATACTCTAAAGTTTTGATGCAGCTGCATTTTCGAATTTAATAAAACAACTAGCCCAGCAAGTTCCTTTTAGTAAGGAACAACACCCACTCTCTCTTCTGTATCACTCCTCTACCCTGAGATTTGTACAGGTCCACTTATCTATTGTGCATCATTAACCTGAACGTGAGCTTCCTACTGGGGTTTTTCAAGATTTCTCGTTCCTGTCTGCATCCTGCCCTGTCAGGTCCTGTCTGGGAGCAACAGTACTTTTGGCTAAAGGGGTATGACGGGTTTCTCTTCCAGAGCCACCACCGCCAGCCTCTAGTGCCTGTGATCGCAGCACATCGTATGTTAAACACGCTCCGATGGTCCCTCGTGTATCCACAGCAGCCTCACCCCGAGCAGATTTGGTTCAGACGTGTGGCTGTGTTCAATAACACTAAACACAGACTGAACCTTACATCCCACTCCCCAACAAATTGCCCATTGGCAAGACATTTTTTCAAAATTTAAAAGTTACCTATGCAGAACCATGTCTAAAACCTCCCCATTGCATGCATTGCGTTACTGTTTATTTTCAAAGGATTGCCCTATATGTGAAAAAAATGGCCCTTAGCTCTTCTCTCCTTCTGCAAAGGACTGAAAAAAAACCCCAAACACCCAGAAATTATTTGTAGGATTATTTAGCAAAATTCTTTCAAAATATGAAGTGAGCTGGAAATGACTTAAAAACTCCATAGAACAGGATTTTTAAATAAAGTATAAATTACACACTATTATCTACCTATCACACAGAGCAGTGTTGCATCCTGCAGGGTACTGCATGCTCATTGATGGGCCAAGAACTGTATCTAGATATAGCTACCACCAATTTTTAGCAAAGCCTAATGAAGTAGTATTTGTAAAGCACTTGGGACCTGCAATTAAAAGTATCACTTTTTATTATTTTCCATATTATAACACTTCGGGGCAAAAAAAGCCAGTCTGGTAACCAACTGCAGAACAATTAAAACCAAGTATGTGTCCATGCAGAATCAATAGAAGTGGGTAATTATACATTGCTGACAAGAGGAACGTGAGCTAGAGATGCTGCACATCTGCCTCGGCTCCGTGGCAATCCCAAACGGCGTTCAAAAAACATTTCAAGTGGATCAAAGCTGCCTCACGGGCGTTACACAAATTCACCATCATAAACACTGAATAATACATTACATTAATCTGATTGCTATTGACTGTTACAGTTGCATAGGTGACCTTGGGCGTACATTAATCAAAGGGAGCCATTCATATTTCCATCCAGTATCCTGCAGCGATGAGCAAACTCATCTCAAATCTCTTCTTGTCCCTATATCTCTTACTGTTCTGTCTGATGCCACTTGGAAATGGAGGCTGGTATTTGGAGGAAAATGGCTTTTTCTACCCTCCCCTCTTTGTATGAACACACACGAATGCTCCAATACAGAATAATAAAAACGTGCACCTTTTTGTTCCCCCAGTGCTCTCTGAACCCAATTTAGC
Source organism: Phaethon aethereus (assembly GCF_964289735.1). NCBI lineage: Eukaryota > Metazoa > Chordata > Aves > Phaethontiformes > Phaethontidae > Phaethon > Phaethon aethereus. Next base: position 14,043,798 of record NC_138592.1, read on the forward strand.
AAGTGTCGCAATCTTAAAGAGCATTCGAACTTCCGAGTAATTGGTTTCCCAGCAGAAACTATAACTAATCGGGGACGCTCTTTGGAATTTCACCAAATGTGCTTATTATTTACCCTGAGAAATGAGGCATCGTCAAAATAAAAGATCCCCTTGCTTTCATGTACCTAGCACAATGCAGTGTGTATAATGTGTCGCTCACATGAGGTGCATCAAGGCTTAAATCGGAGAAACCAATCTCTCATCAGTTCCTTTTCCCTTTGTCATTAACACAAGACAGTGAATACAAGAAAGAGCTGACAATGTGTTGAAAACAAATTGAATAGGTATTGCTTTGCTTGCATTGATTCTCTTATCCCTCCCCCAAGGCTATGAGACGATACCTAGCGTATTATATTGCAAAAATCTCCTGCACATGCTGTCTGGAGTGCTGCCTCCTGGCCCAGGCTGGTCTTTGAGTATGGAAAGCCTTCCCCTGGGGTGTGTTTAATCCCAACAGCAGGGCTCTCTCAAAGCTTGGTGTAAAAAATATAAAATCTGACTAAACTTCAAAATAATCTAATGAGCTGGGTTTGATATGGTTTCAGACCATTTGCATGCAAATACATATCTTTAACAGCCATATTCTGTTACCTGAGAGCTAAGCATGACAGTCAATAATTTAAGGTAAAGGACTTAAAGAGGCTGGGATTATTTCCCAAGCAAGTGTTGTAAATGCAGACCCATTTATATCTAAGAAAAAATCTAATCAAGTTATGGTCATACCAATACTATATGAATAATTGGTTCCACAACCACAAGAACCTGCTTTTTAAATGCTTGATTGAAAGATAAATAAAATTTTAAAAAATCCTGCAATGCTTTTACTAAAATTCTCCCTGTGCCTTTTCAGGGAGTGCCGAGAGGGAGGTGCTGAAGAATACCTGGGCACGAAGGAGAAACAAAGAGGAGCAGGCTGCAAGTTTACTCCTGACAGTCAAGCAGTCCTCCCTCCTGGCGATACAAAAAACCCACAGAACTTAATTAAGAAGGCCCATTTTGTCTACAAAGCCTTTTACGGTCCACGGCCTTTGCTCGGATACACTTACTTTTTCCATCAGTCACATCAGTACCTCTGGGCTGCTGCAGAGCATCGCCAGGGGACCCCCTGGAAGCTTTCTCCGTTATAAATTTTTCACACCAGTTCTATTACCTGGAGTGGACTTCCACACCATAAGAATACAGCCTGATCCCCCCCCAGACCTTTATCAACCTTCGGTGCATATGCCATGATGAAGAAAAATAGTTGATGTAGACCAATCTTCCTCCCTTTTTCATTACGCAGCAGCTCTTCAGCACGTAAGAGAGAGTTTCAGGACAAATTAATGGATGTTTTAAGACATCCAAAGAGTGGTCTTAGAAAGATGCATTGAATTTTTTAAGGAGAATCTCAAGGCCATACTAATCCCTTGGATACAACTATGAAAGGCCATTGAAGCTGGAAGAGAAATGTTAGTTGTTGGACTCCCTTGGGAATGAAAACTGATTATAGAGTTTTGATGTCTTTGTGGGCTTTTATCCAAACGACTCAACACAAAATGGTCACGCATTGGAAATCACACTGCAAAAGTATTTTTCTCATCCCTACTAACATCCCTCCTCACATCCCACAAGGAAAACTTCATTCAGCCCCCACATGGAAGTCCAAAAGGGAGGTTTGTTGGCTATTGCAGATAGGGATGTTTCAAGGGGAAAAACTAACTCTAGGAGAGAGAATCTGGGAATTCATTCTCCTGAAATCCAGATTCAGGAAACAATTTTAAAAAATGGCTGAGGGCTGCAGCCTATGATGCCTGGTTATTTTGTACTCCTGTGAGTCAGACAGCCAGCTGATCTTTTCAAAATATGTTCTCCCTTTGCACTAAGAGAGGCTGGAGTTAAGGAACCTCAATCTCATTTACACAAGTTTAAAGCCAGCATAACTTCTGACTCTTGTGGGTGTTACTTTTGATTTATACTCATGACGCCAAGAAGAAAATCAGATCAAGGGAATATAAATCAAACAGAGATCAATACTGAGCATCAAGGTACTAATTCTATCTCCTGAAACAGCCCTTACAAGCTGCAGGAGACCGGGGGACAATTCCCCTGGTGCAGGCACAGCAGATTTATGTTGAGCTTTGGTCCTGGTGCAGGGGAGATGTTGGAGGTGGAAGGGAATGGGTCTGCACCGCACGCTATTAAGAATCTGTGTCTGTCTGGGCTGTCAAACAGTCTGTGGGCAGCTTTGGGAGGTTGTCATAAATCAGTGCACCCTTGCATTGGGGACTGTTGATGAGAGCCAAGTTGGTTTAAAATTATGTTTCACTGTGTTTTGCCTCCAGGAACCACTACAGAACCTCAGCCCCGCAATTCTGCTAATGGAAGGACCGGAGAGTAAGAAACAATAGGTAGCTGAGAGCTCTTCCCCAAAACCCAACTCTGCCAAATGACATAGCAATGTTTTCTTCTTCTACTTCCAGCGATATGACGACAGTAAAGCTAGTTTTTAAAGTGCGCGGAGATGTTTCATGACTTGAGAAAATGTGCACTGGCCGGAAAGGGTCGGGCCACCAGTCCGTGGGAGGGCACGGTCCAGCGGTTCAGCATGCTCACTAAGCAGCCCACAAAATGCCAGACAGATGTTCACATGAGCCAACAGCTTGTCTGGTGGAGTCTTAATTTGTTTTTAGGAGACATATTAAAAAGGATGAGGCGATTTGGCTGCTTTATGCCAGCACTGGTAAATGTGACTATATATATTATAAAAGTCTGAAATCAAAGGTCTTGGAAGCAGAGGAGCGGGAAAGACATCGAAGATGGGCGAGAATTTTTTATGTTAGAAAATTTTATGACTTATAGATCAAAACACACGTTCTGCAGTTCTTTACTTTGTAGACATTTGCAGAGAAGTGTGATTGAAAGGGGAGATTTGTTTGGGGGTGTATGGGGGGCTGCTCAGGAGAGATTGATGGCATGTTAAACTGCAATAGCCGGTAGCATAATTAAGTAATAAAACTCTCCAAGCAGTAATTATAGGACATGTCAAACAGACTTATAAGGCAGGAGGCCAAAGGCCAAGTGATTAACCATCTGAGAAGGGTAACAATTCCCTAGAAACGCCCAGCCCAGAGTGCTGTTGCTGCAGTGAAATATAATTTAATAAATACCAAAGAGTAGGACCAGCTTTACGTTTCAACTCTGAGCCGGTGGCAGTGCGTCCCATCAGTCTCCCAGTCTACATGAAAAAGAGTCAAGGGAGCGGCCCAGCACCCTCGGTATGAGGCTGAGCACATGATTTCTTGCTCTGTGCCTGTAAAGCCCAGCCTTCCCTTGACTCACCTCCTCAGAGCTGGGCTGTGGTACCTGGAGGGACCACGTCTCGCCTGTCCCGGCACTAGCTGGTGCACACTGAACCTTTTGATTTTGCTCCTGACAGGACCGGGAGTGCTCAGCCAGTTGAAGATGAGATGTGATTTCGGAAGCCATTCTTCATTGTCTGGAATGGAATTGCAACAGTCTCCTAGCAAAGGTGTCTTACTTGAATGTATCTAGGATATCTACTGAAACACGCACTGAGGATAATTCCTATTGCTGTAGATTTCACACAGAGAAGTTTCTACTTCATTAGTTCCAAAGAAATAAAGGGAAAAAACCCTGATCTCTATCTCAGTACAGAGATATATAAAATGGCATTTTTCTCTGAAAGTTATTCTGTCTGCTGCTTCAGGAGTGGAGGCAGTAAATCCATTAATAAACTAAGATAGAATCATAGAATAGAATCATAGAATCTTTGGGTTGGAAGGGATCTTTAAAGGTCACCTAGTACAACCCTGCTGCCATGAGCAGGGATGTCTTCAAGTACATGAGATTGCTCAGAGCCCCGTCCAACCTGACCTGGGATGTTTCCAGGGATGGGGCATCCACCACCCCTCTGGGCAACCTGTGCCAGTGCTTCACCACCCCCATTGTCAAAAAGGTCTTCCTTATCTCTAGTCTAAATCGACCCCCTTTTAGTTTAAAACCATTACCCCTTGTTCCATCACTACAGGCCCTGCTAAAAAGTTTGTCCTCATTTTTCTTCTAAGCCCCCTTTAAGTCCTGGCAGGCTGCAATAAGATCTCCCTGGAGCCTTCTCTCCTCCAGGCTGAACCACCCTCTGGATACAACCATCCAACAAATCCACCCAACAGTCCACCCATCAGACCCATACATCTCCAATTCAGAGAGAAGGATGTTGTGGGGGACCATGTCAAAGGCCTTACAGAAGTCCAGAGAGACGACATCAGTAGCTCGTCCCTTGTCCACTGATGTGCTCACTCCATCGTAGAAGGCCACTACGTTGGCCAGGCAGGACTTGCCCTTGGTGAAGCCATGGTGGCTGTCTCAAATCACCTCCCTGTCCTCCATGTGCCTTAGCAGAGCTTCCAGGAGGATCTGTTCCATGATCTCCCCAGGCAGAGAGGTGAGGCTGACAGGTCAGTAGTTCCCAGGGTCCTCTTTTCAATCCTTTGTAAAAATGGGTGCAACATTTCCCTTTTTCCAGTCACCAGGGAGTTCACCTGACTGCCAGGACTTTTCGGGTATCATGGACAGTGGCTTGGCAACTACATTAGCCAGTTCCCTCAGGACTCTGGGATGCATCTTGTCTGGTCCCATAGATTTGTGTATGTTCAGGTTTCCCAGGTAGTCACAAACCTGATCTTCTCTTACAGTGGAGGGACTGTGCTCCTCCAGTCCCCATGTTGCAGTCCATCCACGTGAGAAGTGTGGGAAGAGACACTGCCAGTGAAGACTGAGGCAAATTAGTTCAGTACCTCAGCCTTCTCCTTGTCTGTTGTTATGTTTGCCAGTCTTGCTCATTGCGGGGGTGCGCTTTCTCTGACCTTCCTTTTCCTGGTGAAATAACTGTAGAAGCGTTTATTATTCCTTGCACCCCTTGCCAAGTTCAGCTGCAGCTGCGCCTTGGCCTTCCTGACCCCGTCCCTACACAACCAGGCAGCATCCCTGTACTCATCCCAGGATCCGTCCCTGCTTCCACTGCCTGTGCGTTTCCTTCTTGCCCTCTAGTTTGACCAGATGCCGTATAATCATTCAGACTTCAAGAACTCGTAGTCGGGCTGAGCTCAGGACCGTGATGGTTTTTACCCGTTATAGGTTAGTACTCCTGATATATACTTGGACGCCATTTATAGAGATGCCAGTCTTCTGTTGAGCATTGCTACCCCACTGCTAAGTATAGATAAAAGGTCTAAACTAGTTGCTTTTTAATTTCATTTTATGTGCCTTCTGCTCAAGGAATAGGAGTTCTTGACTTACCTTCTTTAAACGCTTTGCTATTTTTTGTATCTCTCTGTCATCACCCCTTATTCCTTTAACATCTAAGATATATGGTTCTAATCTTTTAATCTCTCCACATACTGCAGCTTTCCATTCCCTTAATCATTTTCACTGCCTTCCCTAGACCTTTTTTATTTCTGCCATATCCTTCTGCAAGACTGGAGAGCAAAGCTGAGCGAAGTATCCATGCTGAGGTGTCACTTCATATAAAAGCTATGTAACAATTTTGTACTATCATCTAGCTTTTTCTTAATGCAAACAAACATTTTGTTTGCTTTTCTGGCCACTGTTTCTTATTGAATAGGTGTCTTGTTGGCAATGATGCCTTGCTCCTCTCCTGACTACCTAAAGTTAATTTAATACCGACTCCACATATGAGTAGTTCAAATTGTTTTCCTTTTCCTTTCGGTATGCCTCACCTTATGCTTACTTAAACTGAGCTGATCCCTGAAATGTAGTCCACTTAGCTCTTTAAGAGACTCCTGAAATGATTTACAGTTTTATCGGTGCTTTTGGCAATCTAAATCGTTGTTTTGGCTCAACAGTAGGGCTGGTTCTGGAGCATCACACCACTAGCCTTATCCTGACACGGTCATTACTCTCTCCTTCATAAGAGAACCGATGCCCATGCAGCTGCTTATTCTCCCAAGAAACGTTTGTAGGAGACTATTTAAAACCTCGTTGCAGATGGAAATTTTTGAAAGCTACTGCCTTCTCTGCTCTGCTGCAGGAACACTAAGAAGTGTAATAGATTGGGGAGAAATTTTTTTTTTTTTTTTACAGAACAGTACAGTTTTGTCCATGAGATAACATTAAGCAGCATTTTATAATTTCCGTATCTTTAGTTCATTTACTTGATTAAAGTGAGTATCATTTCTGTTTGCTTTCCAGGTGTTTCCTAATATGAGAAACTTGTACATATTATGCACCTGACACTGCTTCGGCATACTGTGCGCCTGACACCGCATAAGTAAGCTTGTGTGTTCGCCACTGACTTACGGTATAACCTCAGAGAATTAGCACACTTTGGCCCCGTTGCCGTATTTGGATAATGCAAATTGTGGTATCGACCTTTTTTTGTTAAGCACATTGAACCCATTCACAGCAACTATAATACACAGACCTTTTCCTCTAACCACGCGGTGCATGCCAGTGCTAGCACATCCTTCTATTTTTGCGTAAAATCCGCGCTTGCATCATCATAATACCAATTTTCCCTTAACCCTACTGACTATAAATAAGCATCGGTGATAGAAGGACGCATATTTTTATTTGCCATTTGAAAACATTCGTAAACACAGCGTCCAGGGAGGCTGTGTAGGCACAAGAGCCTGCCTGTAGACTTCTATGCTACCTCTTATACTATTTCCTTACCGTGCTTGTGTGTACGTGCGTAAGAAACCTTTTTCTCCTTCTCTGATCTCTCTTGGATCTTATTAAATGCCGCACTCTCCAGTCCCTTGTTGTGGGCAAGGCTGGTGAGGATGGAGAAGGTGCTCCTCCTGGGTCTAGCGAGGGTTTGTGGCAGAGCCGACGGCTGCAAAAAAGGCAATAATTATTCCTGGAACAGCAGAGGGAAGGAAGCGCTGTAGTGTTTACCTCTGTGAAGGTAACTGTGGATTTTTTTATGTGAGAATGAGGAAAAGGTTCTTTAATAATGCAAAAATAATAGAAACTCAAAATATTGTCATCATTGCCTGCTAATAACCTTACAACAAACCTTTTATGAAATGTGTGCATATACCATGTTTCCAGCTTAAAAACAGAAACATAAACACCATCAAATGGAAACTTAATTATATAATACTGTTTAATGGCTGTTTTTATGTTTTGGTTGTGTATTAAGCAATGTTTCTGAATTACCTATCTTCGCAAGTACTCAAAAAATTAAATCATTAAATCTATTTCACAAATGTGTAAACATGACAAAAAGTCTGCAAATACAGGAAATTTATTATGGGGGCCAAGTGCTTCACTTGCATGGTGGACACTCTAAATACCCAAATAAGTCTCAAAACTGTATTTTAGGAGGTACATTTCCAAACAGGGAAGCTTGCTGAGCCTCATGCCAATGATTAGGGAAATAGGCAAGTGAAAATAAAAGCAAAGCCTTGTGGAAATATATTCCCACCTCTAGAGCCAGCTGGAAAAGAAAAATGGCAGTTAGTGGAAACGGGCTTAAAAATTCTTCTGAGACTTTCTGAAACTTCCCTTCCTTTCTCTTTTCAAGCGCAGAGGGACAGAATGTGTAACCCTGTGCTCCTAGCACTTAGGAAACTCCACGTGAATTTTTTGGTTTCTGGGAAATGGTGGAGTATTCAGAACAAACAAGGAGTTTTGAAAAGACGGATTTTCCTCTGAAACGGAAATTTCAGGTACACTAGCTGGCTTGTAACACTTGGTTACTGGTTATTACAGTCTAAGTGCTCCCCCGTGTGTTTGCTCTCATCCTCTTGCTATAATTTTGGCTAGACATTCCCTACGAGATCAAAAAAAAACAAGGGGGGGGGAAATCAGCAGATTTCAGCAAAATTTCTAGCTCATCTCTGTTAAATACCAAATGTCTCTGAGAAAAAAAGAAAAAAGACCAGTTATTCAGGGTTCTTAGTCATGGTCACACTTCTGTCTGTCTGGTCTTTCAGGTATGGGTCTCTGAATTGCTCCACGGGTTGATTGAAGCAGTTTAACTGCAAACTCCGGTCTGTGGGAGATGGAGGAGGTGCTCGTGGGGTTGCCATCCCCAGCTCAGATGCCCCAGAGCTCCCTGGTGACTGGAAACAGCCCAGAGGGAGGGAGGAGGCATGGGAGCGCTTTGCCGCTGTCTTGGGGCTTGGAGAGCCTCTCCGGGGAGACCCCGAGAGGAGGGAAAGCCTCTTCCTGCCAAGAGACTGGTCCAACTTGCCGAGCAACGAAGGAAGCATCATAAATTGCACGCGCTGGTCATCTGTGCCACACCCAGATGTCTCAGTAATCCATCAAAAATTAAGTTGTAACTGATAAACTTTCTGGGTTTTTTAGTTTGCTGCTCATTGTTAATTATGGCTTCAGGGCAGCCACATGCATTGGGAAAACATGAGTGGAAAGTTTTCAAGTTCTGATGTAGCGTCTGCTCTGGAGGAACAGAATCCGTCTACAAATTCAGGCTAAAGTGCACGCTACAAGTTACCTGACACAGGCGTAGGTGAAAGGTATATATTTCTGAATTTTCTCACTGATGTTCTCCATTGATTTTTCTGAGACCGCCTCGGCAAATCATTTAAACTCGGTGCCTAACTTTACTCATGCCTTCGATGAGCAATATATGATATAAAGCGACTGCCTCCCACAGACCCCACGAGTCTTTAATTTATGTTTGCAAGGTGATTTGAGCTGTTTCGCTCGAGAGTCTGTAACTGTAAGATGTTATTAATAATTCAAAATAAACAAGTGGCGTGAATGAGCCTTGTACCTGTGAATAAACATTTAGATTTGTAGCGAACATTTTTCACCTGTGAAAATAAAAGTCAAGTTTGCAGCTCCCGGTCCTTTTACCTTGGAAAAGTCTTCCAGGGTCTCTCCCTACCCAGGCACTACGAGTTCTGCTTCTGTCCTGCAGACTCCCGCTTCCCGTTCCTGAGCACGGCTTTGCAGTGGCTAATCCTTTCCCTCTGCAGGGTGTTACATGGATAATTGTGCAGATACTATATGTCTTTTAGCAGACTTACTGGAATATCTTGCACTACCGTACAGCAGATCTCTTTTATTTAAAAACTTCGGATGGAGTATTTAACATTCCTTTTTTTTCTGACATTCTTCAATCGATCCACTTAGGCGAATTCCTAAGCAGATGCAAGAATACATTTTAGTTGAATTTCAGGGGATACTTATTGCATGTTAAATACCACTAGGCAATTATTTAATGAGGTTTAACAAGTATGTAATAGATAGATTACTTATGACCTAGATGTGAAACCTCAATGAATATGTTTAATCAATTGGCATTCAATTAACATACATTAGGCTTTTCCTGCAGCACGGTGCTTTATTTTAGCTGTCTGGCTAACAGAACAGACTTGCATACTTGTTAACTACTTGCTGTCCACAGTTTTAGGTCCAACATTGTACCTGTAATAAAAAAAAAATAAAAATTAATTGCAATCCTGCTCTTTGTGAGTTTATTGGCCTGTAATTACCCATGTGGTGCATCAGTATACTCAATTATCTTCTCTGCATTCACAACTGTAGGGACCTTTCTATGCCCCAGACAGTTGTGACCGTACCTTTTTTCTGATTCAGCAGAAGAAACTAGCTAGTCCCTTCTTTTGAATTACAAGATTTTCACTGGCTATGAAAAGATAATATGGGATTAAAGTGGAATATAAATGAGCATTGCTGATGGATGTCCTAGGGTGGAATTACTCTCTTGAAACATCACCAACAATCCAGAAACTCCTCTGCATCTCTGCAGTGCTACAGTTTAATTAAAACTTAATAAGGAACAACAAATTTGTATGGGTCTTTGTCCAGTTGTATTCATTAATCTAGTGTAACTTGTGCTTTTTGTTCTCATCAGCAGTAGAAAAATTGCCTCTCCAAAACTTGTCAGAAGTACATAAAGCACTATTAAATAAAGTTGAAAGCCGGCTTAGCCAGGAGAACTGATGAGAAAGGAATTAATTTTCAGCACCATTCTAAAAGTGCTACAGAGGCTGTGTAGCATGTGATGTCTTCGGCTTCCTGTAGAGATTTGGGAACACCCTTGCCCTACCTCCAGGAGTACAAACAGCTAAACCATTTGCTTCACCCTGAAAAGAGCTGAGGAAGGTAAAAAACGTGGGTAATGCTGAATAATATTTTCGGTAAACTGGTTATCTTTGCCACAGAGACCTACAGTTTACTCCACCCAAGCTGATACATGGAGCTCTGCAATGCGGTTCCTAAACGCTATCCTTTGGTCCCAGTCTAATTCCCCATCTGACTTCACGGGCTTCACATCACCGCGTGCTGCACAAGGAATAACACAGAATTCTTGGAAAAGGGAAAATGGTTTTGTGAAGGCAGAAGCCACAGTGGGAGAAGTGAGAAAACAACCCAAGTCTTGGCATACCGCTAACTGGCTTGAGAATACATAAAATGCCAGTTTTGGTTCAATTCCCCGTCTTTCAAACAGAAGAGGCCTCGGTGCACTCTGAGGGAAGAGCTGGAGTGGAGGTTAAAATACTGCAGAATCCTCACACGTACTATCTGCACATCAATTAAGACAGACCATGTGCCAGAGGAATAGCTGTGTGCCTTTGTCCAATTTTAATTCATATCTTTATCTTGGAGTAGGTTTCTATTTGGAAATTCTGTGACTCTGGCTAATTTGCCGTGTTCTGTACTTACAAGCACTGCTTTCTAGCACCAAATCTCATAGTTCCAGGCAAACTTTGGTGTCAAGATATGAAGAGCTACAAAGCAAGAAGATACGTTTTGTTCTTTTCTTCTGCAGAAAGGACACCCTGCAAGATTAAAGTAACTGGATTTTGATCAGCATTTCCCATTTGCACTGGGCTCTTTACGAATTGAAATGTAAAAGGTCAAAGCTCCAAAAGCATTTTTCATTTCTAAAGAGGTTTGTTCACCACTGTAATTTAATAGCCATGCCAAAGCTGATAAGATTTTGGAATCTGTTCATGGCGTGTATTGATGTCACAGGTCAAAAATAAAGGCTTCAGTGTAATTTATTTCTCCAAGCACAGTGAAGATAATAACTCAAGCGCAGAGCAATATGTTAAAACTAAATTATATTCAATAAAGATGACATGCCATTCTTCTAAAAACTAAATACACTTGGCTCAATTTAAGTGTGCTCATTAGTGTGGTATGGTGGCCTCCAAGAGGTACTTTGGCATTGCACAGTGGCCAACGTGCGGTTCTGGATCGAGGCTGTGGGGTTTGAGAGCACTGCAAGGGGGAGGAGGTTGTTCCTCCCTTCTCTGACGAAAATCTGACTTGAGGGAGCATTTTCCTGCACTGGCTTCTCCTGTTCTACTTTCTGCTGGATGGAATGATGCGTAAGAACAAAAATTCGCTCCTGCTATAAATAGGGCCTGTGCAAGGGGGAGGAGAACAGATGCTGCACGCATAGCTTCAGCTGGCACGCCGTGCTTTAACATGCAGCTGGGAAAGAAAATTATCGACAGAATAGGTACAGCAGAGACAGCCAGGTATAACGTTTCCTCTACTACCCAAACTGCATGCCAGAGTGATTTAAAGCATCTAACATTGAGGTTCAGGAGTTGGCCAACTCTTAGTCTTTCATCCAGTGACCCTGAAGGAGGAGGCTGGCTGTGGTGCTGTTCTCCCATGTGGGTATTTACCGCACACAGGAAATACAACGTTGTCATCAGCGGAGTGTTGAACTTCACCCTTACAGCAAAACAGAAATCAGCAAGCTTCAGAACAAACCCCGACACATCTCTCAGCTTTCACGCTTTTTTATAACTCTTTTAGCACATTGCTTCTGCTTGTAAGAGTTTCTTTACATGACCGAGAGTTTCTCTGAACGCCTCTCATTTGAGGCAACGAGACTTAATTTGGGCTACTTGCTTCTGACTGGATGCCACCGGATGATTTTAGGCAGTAGCTCTTACAGAGAATTTGTAAAGTCATAAAAAGGTTGTATTTGATTTCGGAGAATTTCATAGATCACCAAGGCTACGGGTTCAGTTCTTGAGACTCTTGTAAGACCTGAAGAGACAAACTACACCTAGTCCAGCATCCCAGTTGCAAGGCTATGGGGTTGCCCAAGCATGGGAAGCACCATCAAGGAGAACATAGGTTGCTCTGCTCGTAGCCTTGGTGGAGCCATATCCAGGGAGAAGCAACAACCCTCTGATCCCAGTATGCAGGCAAATACAAAGGATGCTGTACTGGATAAACCTACAGGATCGATGATGAGCCCTAAGATCCATAAAACAACATCAGCTGGTGGGCTTCTCCGGAGCTATACTTCTAGCAGCAGAGTCCTGCTGGGAGCAGCAGTACTTCTGTCCAAGTTTGCGCTAATCTTTAGGTTATATGGACGATTTAGGTTTTAGTACAGTGCCTACACAACTAATAATTTTCGGTAGTTTGTGTGTCGGAAGAGTTGCTTATACACTGGTATCCAGTTAGCTGATGTACTTTATCTAACATCACACACCTACAAAGAGCTACAGGGATAAGAGGAAGGGTCAGGTCTGTAGTTGTCTCCAGACTCTAATGAAAATCCAGACATGACTTCCTCTAAACAATGGGAAATTTCAGCTGGGAAAAATCAACCACTGTGAGGAAAAGCAATCAAATAGCTGTCTTTCTTGATTATGAAAATCAAAATGGTGAAAGACTGGTGACATTTACCCTGTTACCACAGCTCCAGTTGCAGAATGATCACTGGTACAGACTGAATGAGGCTAGAAGGAATCATAATTTGCATGGAAAGTTTTAGGATTAAACTAAAAAACAAATAAATTCCTAATTCATTAACAAAATCAACAGTGAAAGGCTGTCAGACAAGCACAGAATCAATTTCAATTTGAACTGAAGAATAAATCAGGTGCTACAAGGCCTTGATTTACAGGTCACACATCAGGAGAGCAGGATGCTATCAACCAGTAACAACCACCGCCAGTTTACAGGCAAGTAAACTTAAAGTCAGTGCAGGTGAAGTCATCTAGAATATGCGTGAAAGAGTTGAAACAGCAACATCAGCTTCTCCAAAATACCCTCACAAAAGCAGCGGAAGTTCTCCATGAAAAAAGAACAATGCTGGAAAATGCCATCTGAGTCAAGACAAGAGGAAGGAGATGGATCATGAAGCCAAAGTGGCTTTTCAAAGTGGTGACAGGAAAACACTTCACCTGCTTGCTAAGGTCCTTACTGTCAGGTTAGAGCAGCTGGAGCCCCTCTTAAGGCTTGAAAAAGAAAGGTTTTTAACAGCAAAATGCAAAAAGTGAAGTGGCCAAACCACTTTTTAAAAGCACCAAACAAGCAGAAACTACGTGAAACTATTGACTTTGTCAGATAAACTTCCAGCATTAAGAAAAACAACAGTGAAACACTGACAGCAAAGTCAACAGCAGTTTTCTTGAAGTCCATTAGTGTTACCAAAACGGTGACTATTTGCTGGGATGAAAGCACAGAGACAAACACCTGGCTGCTCTGCAAAACCTGGGGCCAGCAAAGCTCTGCAAGGAAGGAGAAAAATGGCAATAGGAAAAAAGCAATGTTTGGTGAACTAAGAAGGTCTTCTGCAGTGTCTTTCTCAGCAAAATAGAAGAGTTGGTTATGGTAAACCCTGTGGGAGGAGTATCATATTTTGACCCAGAAGACCATATGTTTACCACGCAAACAAATCAAAACAGCATTGATCGTAATAAAAAAAAATCCCAATAATCAAAGCAGACCACTCTTCAGGCTCAGGGAAGCATCATCACATAAATTCTAGATTGCAAAAAGCACTTGGCAGTGTCCGTTGGGATATCTGGGATATGTGGAGGTGTAATACAACACAAAGAAAGATGTGCCCTCTGTCAGATGCCATCGCAAGGTCAGGGTTAATGCAGTGGCAGCTTGTTTGCCTGATGCTACAGCAATGCTGAAGTCAAAGGTGTGTCCTCCCACACCTACTACTTGGCATTGCCACCAACTTCACTGCAAGAAATAAAAAACAAGTTTCCTTACGAAATATGCAATGTGCTTTCAACGATAGCTATACTAAAAAAAATAATCAAATATTGTAATGACAGCATCATTCTTGTAAATGACAGCTTAGCCAACACTGAAATGAGGACCAGAAGGCTATGCAGAACTGTGGGGAAAATACTGATAATATTCATGTTGAAAATAAGCCTAGCAAGAACTGAAGTAGCTTCAAACTCAAGAACAGCTTTGGAAGGTAGGGTTAACAACAGACTTCTTTGCATATGTTGGCAGCAACGATCTCCTGCGCCATGAAGATTTCAGAAAGGAGATAATGCTGTGAACTAGAAGATGGCCATTGCTTCTGCCTAAAAGGTCCCCTCCTAACTCTACTCACCCTCTGTTCAGAGGAGAAAACTTCAGACATTTAACAATATAAGCTACAAGCAAAGGTAGGCTGGACGTAGGATGTCTTTTAAAAATTGCTAAGGAGGCCTGGAATCAATGCAGCGGTGAGAGAAAAAAAACCTGTTGCGGTGAGTTTAAAAATATATGGATGGGTAGGAGGGGTGGACAGAGCAGGGAGCATCTAGAAGTAGCGGAGGAGGAAGGAAACAGTTCATGAAAGAAGCACAAAGCAGGAAAAGACGGTGATCACAAAACGTCTGAGGAAGGGCAAATGCGAAGGGAAGCAACGTGGAAAGCAATTCTGGGAAAAGGAGCTGAGCAGGAAACGGGGCAGCTGAGCCGTTTCAGAGGTGTATGTACGCACAGAGAGAAACAGGACAAAGAAAACTGGGAACTAATACTGCTATCAGAAAATGAGGAGTCTGTAGTAGCGGAGCAGTGCTGCTCCACGGGCGGCCGTGGGGCACTGCAGGCAGCAGAGCACACGCCGGGGTCAGAGCCGCGAATCCCGCAGGAAGGGGAATGGATCAAAACTGATTTTGATCATTCTAGCAGGACAACCTGGGCGAAACACTGAAAGCGATAGTTCTGCCTTCCCGACACGGCTCAGCTTGCGCTGCGGGGTCATCTCACGCACTTTTCCTCAAGGTCAGGAGGAAGCAGAGTGCTAGGTTGTATCCCCATTATTAATGCCCATAACGCCATTTGCCTGGCTTGCTAGCTCCAAGACGGATGATCTGCGAGTAGATCTGAGCAACGGGTTTTTGTGGTTCGCCCGTTGGTATCACAAGTCTTTCCGCCTCTCCTGCAAAATCCTCCTGGGGGTCAGGCAATGCGGAAGGCATGCCAGGCTCTCACGCAGCCGGTCCTCGCCGGGAACGTGCGTTCCCCTCTGGTCTTACCGCTCCGCAGCTGCACAGCCTTGGAGCAGCTCCAGCTGCAAGTTAGTATAAATTTTCTATTAACTCAGCCTATTTCTAATAGAACAGTAACAGCAACACTACTGGGTCAGACCAACTGTCCATCTGGCCTAGTTTCCTATAAAGAAAAAGGTTTAAAAAAACTAATCGGTGGAGTTGCTTGGTACAAGGTGAGGGGAGGTGGGTGAATGCATTGTGTTAAATTTCATAGGTTTCAAGCCATTGACTTGAGGGTGAAATATATTTCTGCTACCCATTATGTTCTGCAGCAGATTCAGGACCATTCTGCAACTAAACTGTCAGATGAATACTAGTGAAGGTTATTAAAAATGTGTTTCTAAATAGAATTTTTCTCTTTGCTCGTCAACCAGCCACTGGGCAGATGCTTGCGTCGCATGGAAAGTGAACAGAAAGAGCCAGAACTCCAACAAACTGACTTCAGGAAAGATGAGAAAGGTGACTAATTTCAGAGGAATGATGTAGCTCCGCAAGACTGGGGTTGTTTTAGGCAAGGCAGGGGCAAACTCCAACAGAGAGCTGAGGTCTCCTACCCCCTTGTTTTTCTACATGCCGTTAATTACCCGTTGCAGTGCTGTGGAATTCATGAAAAGGTTTTGGTGACCCTGGACCACGCTTGTAATGAGGAACAGACGTCAGCGGGACTAACGCGCGCACGGCAGTTAGTGTTGTCTGCCTGCAGAGCCTCCGGCACCCTCCAGCCCATGGGCTGTGCCTTAAAGCCCCAGCTGAAACCTCTGTGAAAACACTCCGCGTTTACATGCACGGCGCGTTTGAGTGCCGCTGCCCTCGGTCTCCGTCGCAGCGCGGGTCTGACGCGGGCGAAGCCTTCAAAGCCTCTTTCAGTCCCAGCGAACTGCAATAGATGTAAGCTCAGCCAGCACGCCCACGGTCCCCACCCATCCAGCGCAGCCCAATTACGCCGGGCACGAGGATTTCGGCTTTTGACTTTCGGAGGGCACTGCCACCCCTGCTCAAATCAAAGCTCCCGCAGCGAGCTCGGCACCCCCAGCCCGCGCCGGTGCTGCTGCACCGGGGGAGCAAACCCCAGCAGAGTCTGTGCCTCAGCTGCCAGCGGCCAGGACGGTCCCCGCTGATAAACAGCACAACCATCCCCTGCGCCGGCGACCGCGGCGCTGGTGACGGGCTAATGGGAAAATATCACAGGGCATAAGTATAAGGGCATCCTTCCCACCGCTAGCGGCTCATTATGGCTCTGACCTACGGGGATCTGGGCTTATTTCTGTAGCTAGTGGAACTAGTGGTTTACATATAAATTATCTGATGAATGTAGCCTTGTTTGCTGTTCATGAATCATTCATGACCCGAGCCTAGATTTGGCAAAAGCGTGCATTTTCTGCAAGTATCCTCTGAGCCCTTGGAGGAGTGCTGAGCTCAGGGGTGTGCAGAGGCTGCCCAGCTGGGCTGTTTGCTACGCACGGCCTGCGATCGGGCAGGTAACTCTCGCGATCCGATTTCTGCCTCCTTCACTGGATGGCTTAACTGTTTAAAACCAGGTGGAAAATGATAAATGCCGAACAGTAGTTTTCTTCAGGCAGGAATTCCCTTGCTTACCTTCAAAGGTGAATGTTTTAGGAGCTGCACCTGTTCTTCAAACTTCCCTATAAATAAAAATCTTCTTTACATGCACCTGGACTGCCATTACACAGCATATTCCAGCCCACAGCTCTCAGGGAGCCCGGTCCTTCCCAAAAACATCACACAGGAACACGTTCCCTGGCCCTGACATCCAGGTCCTCTTGCAGCTGCATTAAATAAGCTTTGTAATACACCATTCACACTTCACCTTACACGGCTTCACCACTTCTTGCTATACAGACTTTCCTCTAATTTCAAGCCTAAATTAACTCCTGACTTATTTAAACGATTCGTCCTCATGCCCATCACTGTTATTTCTTATCAGTAGTCATTTTCTCCTTTGGGTGTTTGCCTCCCAGTACGTTCCACCCCCAGTCTTTACCTAACTAAACAGAGCTCTTTTTTCCTCTCTCAAATAAATAGCCCGTGCATTCCTCTGATTGTCCTAAATGCCCTCACTGGACTATTTACCGTTTGAATTCTTCATTCTCACACTTGGAGGAAGAGGACAGTGCACACTGTTCTGATGAGGTCAGACCAACATTTGTAAAATTGAATTAGTTCTTCCCTAGACTTCCAGCCTTAACTGGAAAACCTACTTGGTATATCTGATAATTTTTTTTCTTGAAACCATGCAATTGGCGCTTAATAGTTAACCTGTGACATCCAGGTACACTCAGTCTTTCTTTCTCAGCCTCAGTCGTTTCTAACAAATAGCTGAAACTCTCACTACTGCTCCATAAGTACTTGTCTATACATTATACATTATTTTATTGTATCCCTTTTCTATTACTTCAGTTTTCAAGGTCAGTCTTCCATTAACAGCCCCATGCTGGTTTGCATTGACAATGCTCCTACCACTCTGTGAGCTTTAAGTGTCATTGGCACGCTCATACGTTCCCTTCCAAGGTCAATATAGAAATGAAATATGTTCAGTCCCACTCCTGATCCTCAGGGGTGGTTACTGGTAACCTCACTTCAGAGTGATGATAATTCCCCTTTCGGCGCTCCCTGTCATTGGCTTCCCTTTAGCCCGCGCTGTACCGACTTTACAGTTCCTGTATAAATTCTCAGCACTTTCAGTTGAGCTGATAATTTCCCATGTGGTACTATATCAAATGATGTCTTCGGTCTAGATAGATGAGATATCTTCCATTTCCTTTGTCTAGAAAAATCATTTATCTTATCAATTCTATCACAAATGGACATGGTTTGCCCAGAAGAGTTTAATCGTCAACAGGATGATCGTAACTGCAACAGCAAATTGGAGAGCGGGCTGTGCTCCCCGGCCGTTCTGCTGGACACGCTCACTTGTTGAGAGGACCCTAATTTCAGAGACAATATTTCCTGCACTGTTACCCCTTGAAATGACCCACTCTGCCAGTGGGGCTGTGAATAGACGTCAAGTCTCGATCCCGGCTGAAGGCAATGTGAGTGATGTATTTTCATACAGCAGGCAGTTACAGCCCGGCACTCCGAGGAGAGGAGCCAAAGCATTTCCCTGTATTATTTTGGTTGCTGTTATATATCTATTTATTTATTACAAGTGAAAAGGTGCATGTTTTTTACACAAAACTGGTATGTTTAGTGCTTTCATTTTATGTTTTGAGCAGTTAAGCTATTCAGCGTTCTAAGGGCAGTATTGGTTCTTTATAACTCTATGCTGACAATAGGAGTCTAAGATAATGGAGCCTAAAGAGAGAGGTTTTTCCATTCCCCCATTGTTTCTGAAATATGGAGCGGTCAAATGCACTCAGTAGAAGGTTTCTATCAGTAAATCATCAGTAAAAGTGCCTTTAAAAGTTAGATAGAAAGGCTGTGGGAGGGAAAATGGTTTGAGGTTTTGGTAAAAACTCACAAAAGTTTTGTGGAAATTCCTTAAAGGCACTGGAGCAGGTTTTCCCTAATTGTGATATCAAAATGCCTTTCCCATCCTTGTCATTCTGGCGCTTTGGATCCATTTCAGCAAAGCTCTTAGGTAACGAGCACTTGTATTAATTGGAACAGAAGACAAACATGCTTAAAGTTAAGCGTGGGTTTAATTCTCTGCAGGCTCTGGTCTCTGCTGGGAATGGAGAAGCAGATGTCTATGGGAGCTGACAAAAGGGGTGCACTTGTCCAAATGTCATCCTTCCTGCAAAGTGATTAAGGGATGTTCATTAATAAAGGGCTCTGCAGAGCGTAGTCTGAAATTCAGATCCGTCCCAGAAAGGGCAGGGTGCAGCCATGCCCCGCGGGCCTGAAGACATCGAGTTCGCAGAAACCCAACGCCGCTCAAGGGAAACTGCTTCAGCCCCTCCCCACCCCAGTATTCACACAAAGAATGAGAACCCGAAAAGGAGTATTTGACTTTTCCTCTTCTTCTGCACGTCACTTGGCTTGCGCTGGCAGAAGAGCGAAGGGTTAACACGAGCCACGCTGTCCAAGCACAGAGGTTGTGGAAGGCTCATGCTGTCCCCCGCCGGGTGCCTGTCTCTGCTACAGGATATCCTGAACGTACACCACAAATATTTTCTCCATTTCTCAAGTTCATGATCTTCACAAAATCCTGCCTGTTGATTACAGCCTGAACGCTCGTCGTTTCCAGACCGCTAAGAAGTCCTCATGGTTCTTGGGTGTCTGGTGTAAAATTCCTGCTTGTGCACATTCCCTGAAGTGAGTAGCAACTGGGGACTTATCTGCACATGCAGTTGATATGTCACATGCATATGTTGATGTCACATGCAGCTGGTGAGGGGTCTGGAGCACAAGTCTTATGAGGAGCGGCTGAGGGAACTGGGGTTGTTTAGTCTGGAGAAGAGGAGGCTGAGGGGAGACCTTATCGCTCTCTACAACTACCTGAAAGGGGGTTGTGGCGATGAGGGTGTTGGTCTCTTCTCCCAAGTAACTAGTGATAGGACAAGAGGAAATGGCCTCAAGTTGCGCCAGGGGCGGTTTAGATTGGATATTAGGAAAAATTTCTTCACTGAGAGGGTGGTCAGGCATTGGAACAGGCTGCCCAGGGAGGTGGTGGAGTCGCCATCCCTGGAAGTGTTCAAAAAACATGTGGATGTGGCGCTTCAGGACATGGTTTAGGGGACATGGTGGTTCTGGATTAATGGTTGGACTTGATGATCTTAAAGGTCCTTTCCAACCTAGTGATTCTGTGATTCTGTGATTCTGTGATATGATCTTCTGCAAAATCTGCCCGTGGGCAATTATGCACTGAAAGGGCAATTACACACACGGTGACCCAATTTACATACAAAATCTAGATTATTGCCAAGAATTGCATGTATATTTTGTGTTCAATATTCAGAAAATTGGGCCCCAAAGCCATAAACCCTTTCTTCTGCTATCAAATCACTTTCTGCTTCTGCAACGAGAGATGGAAGATATATGAGTCATATCGGAAAAAGTATTATTATCAGAAAATGAGTATGACCACATCAGGTCAGTGTAGGTCTGTCCGCACTCTCGCCACATCCCTCCCAGTTGGAGGCATGAAGAAGACCAGCACATCCCAGGGCTTGCCCAGCGTCCTCTCCCAGCCACCCGTACTCCATGGCTCAGTGACTTTCAGAGTCAAAGAAAAGATTTTAGTATTTAATACCCTGGATGATTCACTAATACATGGATTATTCTTGCAGATAAAAATTCAAGTATAGAATAAACTAATTCCGTTCGCTCACATTTGTCCATATCAGTGGACAAATTGATATGGACGTCTGATGAGTAAATATGCCGCAGTGAGCAGATCCCTTTTCCTGCCTTTGCACCTCGGCAGGAGGGCTGCGAGCGCGGCTGTCACTGCTGCGTCTCGTAGCACGTGTCCATAAGGACCTCTGCCAGACAGCAGGCTGTTGGAGCCAGGTAGCAGCCAGCCCTTCTGCAGACCTTCTGGTGGGGCACCTTTGGCCTTGGTTGCAATAAGGACCAGAGGCAGAAACAACTGGTTTCAAGGTGTTTCTGTGCAGGACTGGTGGGAGCTGCTGGTGGTCCTGCGGCTCGCACCGCGGCGGCCGTACTCCCGCGCCAGGGCTGTGCCTCGGCGTGTGGTGGGGTGTTGAATCCCCATTCCACCCACTTCAGAGTTCCAAACGTGGGATTTGAGACAAGTTTGTTTCACGACGTGCAAAGACATCTTCCTGACAAAATAGTGACATTTTTAGCATCCTGAAATTTTTAGCATCCCTTCCCAGGAGACAAAAAGAGGGTGGGGGGAAGCAAGGAAGCCAGGCAGCAAAAAAATATTTATTATTTCCTTCATAAACTCCCTGTTAGCAAGGCCGAGAGTGCCTTCCTTGTGTGACAGCCCACAAAACACCTGGCATGCTCTCCATTGTCACTGAGATGAGGCCAATAAACTTTACGCTGGTAAATGTTCTCATTTAGCCAGTATATTTCGATAACCCCACTTCCAGCTGTCATAGGTATTCAGATTCAAAAAATAAAGCCACCCTTTATAAAAGTACATTTAATGAGAGTTTAATGTTCACGCAGTAAATTCGCAAGCAGCTGGATGTGTTTTTAAGTTTCCTTGACACCTTTTATTTGTTTAATACATAGGTCTATAAAAGCCATTCCTCTGAGCCTGCTAATGAGCAATAGGGGACTCGCAGCTATTTAAAACCTGGAACAAGGCATCAAAATGAAGAATGCAGTAAAGGCTGCTGGAGCAGGGAGCTCCAGATGTGACAAGCAGTGCTTTATGGCGCAGGAAGATGGAGCACCAGGCATGTGGCTGCAGTGTCACACCAGCCATGGGCTTGCTTGCAGGACCCCGGCGCCCAGCTTTCCATCGAGCGGAACGTGAGCTAACGAACTCGCTTCTTGTGGGTGCTGATGAGCTTGGCTTTTGCCCAAGTTGCAGTGGGAGCCTCAGCATGGAAGGCTTAAGGAGTTGGGGGAGAAGAGACAGGACCTCTACGAAGGTCTCGATGAATTTGCGGTAGACTTCCAACAGCTCCAGCCGGGCTCTGAAACGTCTCCACCACGGAGGGCTTTCCTGTGAGCGAATCTCCCACCTCTCCCTGCACCGTGCAGCTCAGCCCAAGCGAGGCGTGACCCCCGAGAGCCACGTGGCAGGAGGGTCAGCGACGGGACCAGCCCGCGGCAGCGGCGCAGGCAGGCGCCGGGTGCAGGATCGGCTCCCACCACGCAGCGGTAGAGCTGCGAGCCCTCGCAGCCGGGGGAGATGCTGCCACGGAGAGCGCTGGGGGTCCCCACCGCCTGCCTCCACCACCCTGCCCCTCCTCGGCGCTGGGGATGGCGAGGCTTTGCAGAAGAAGCAGCCATAAGAGAGCAGTGCCTGCCCATGTACATCACGTTATGCAAAGTAAAGAAAACTCCGGGGAACCAGCTGAAGTTGGGGAAGACTTTCCTCTGAACATTTCCCATCAGAAAGATGAAGATACTAGTCGAAGAAAAGATTTTTCTAATATATTTTGGTTTGAGAAATTTTTTCAGACAAAGAAATCCTTAGGGAAAAAAAATCTAAACCAGGGTATTTATTCTTGATGTCTTTGAACAAAGCGTTTTAAAGTTATATAACAACAACACATCTATTTTATTTTAAAAGAATTTAAAAATGGATAATGAAAGTCTTTCATTTAATGAGAAAGATTTTTTACTTTAGTATCACTAAATGAATTTTATAAATCGCTTCAGGTTGATGTGAAATGATTTTCTTCTACATTTCTTTATTCAGGTTATGCCACAGATAGAAAAATCAGTTCTTTGCACATCTTTACTCTTGAATTTATTGAATTCCTCTGTGAAGATGGAAAGGATGGGAATCCTTGCGAAGCGAGTAATCCAGATGAATAGTGTCTTCAAAGTCAATTACCACTGTGCAGAGATGATACCTACTTCTCTCTCATCTGGGCTCTCCAGCTCATTTTTTGCTCTCCCCAGAACTTTCTGAAGTTTCTTTTTATTCTTTCCCAGGCAAACTACCAAGGGATCCCTCTGTTGTGCATATGGATCAATTAGAGCAAAGAGTATTAAAACAAGTCCCAAATCCCAGAATCGTGGAACTGCAATATAAAATAACTCTACTAATACCTTCACACCTTGGTCCATACATCTTCTTTATGAGGCAGGTTGCTGACAGCTCTAGTCCCATCTGTTTGGGACTCACCAAAAGGGGAGAACAGTTCAGCTTTCCCCAAAAAGCAGATGGCTGAAAGGCAGCAGCCCCAAGCCACAACGGGGCACCCGTCCCCCAGGATCTCCTAACGAGTCACAGCAGGTTCCTTCTTGCATGCTGTATCAGTTTAAGGGAAAACACCAGTAACTGTGTTAATATCATGAATATTGCATGTATTACTGTTCATGAAAGACAAGCATTTAACTTTCCTGCATGCCTGTTGGTTTAAAGTAGGAGAGCTGACTGCAATGCTGGTCTCTGCCTGTCCAAGGTACCTCTGAGTAAGAGAAGCCATGACTTTAAAGCACCTGATCCGCCGGCTATAACTGTCCACCATGGGCAGAAAAACACTATATTACTTCTTTCCCAATGTTCGTGTCCATTATATGCCTTCCTCTTTAGCCTGGCAACGTGCCGTTACACTTCCTATCCTCTATTGCTAGGGAGATAATAAATAAGGCCAATTATTCTTATCAGAGTTGCATTAAGCATGACTGCTTCCTCCAGTGCAATGTAAATGCCACTTTTCATTCTTTTATGATTCTTTAGCCAGTTATGGATCCATGTCGCTGTGCTTATATCAAAGCCAGTTTTAATTTATTTTGAGATTAAAATTTTATGAGAGATTGCATCAGATGCTTTTCTAAAATTCAAATAGACTACGCCCACCACATTCCCTTCAGCTAGTAACTGTAATTCTATTTTAATAAGATATTGAATTTGTCTGCAAGATTATTATTTTTTCTGTGCAAACCCAATCTCAAAGAAATATTTATCTCCTAATATTTGTTTCAGATTTAGGAATTCGGTGTATGGGAACTGGCTGTGTCATTCTTTCTCCGTTTTTCTGATGAGTAGGACAATATTGGTATTTCTCCCTTCTTCTGGTGCTCCTCAGCTACCTATAGTTTCTCAGAAATAAGGCAAGGCAAGTAAGGGACTCCATCTGATAGTTCCTTTATCATCTTGGGATGCGTACCATTTCTTTTAGTTTGTCTCTGTGTGGTTTAAATTTTCCAAGGATTTCCCTAATTTGCCTTATGTCTTTTTTTTTTTTCCTTTTAATTTATTGCTCTCTTTTCATTTACGTTTAAAAACAGCTCTAGACTGAATCTGGATCCACTGCACAGACCTACGTGTCACATATTCCACCGCGTATCCCCGCGCAAACCCATGTGCTTGCACAGGGACACTCATCAAAATGCAAGCGGAGTTTTGTTCTGCCAAAGGGATGTCCCTTGGGCTGTGCCACCTGTGAGCTCCAATGCTCTGAGGGACGTCTCCATCTCAAAACAAAGATGTGTATCAGCAGCAACGTCACTCCATGATTGCCTCTCGCTGCCTGACAAGAGACTGTTTTAGCTGTAACATATAGTCTGATGCTAGGATGTACATCCCCCTTGCTCTGCAGGGGTTGAACCGTCTCTTTCCAGACAGATGGAACATTCACCGGTGCGGAAGGATGTCCGTAGCCCAGCCCGTGGCCACCTCATACCCGATTCCCTGTTGCCTTGATTACAGCAACATCTGCCTCATCTTAGTGTAATCTCATCTCAGGTGGCCAAGTTGTTTCTGTCAATAATAAAAACAAGTAGCAGAGCATCCAATGTATTATTGATCAGATAATAAATATTTTACTGTTTTTCAATAATTCAACATTGTCTTAAAAAAAAAACAAAACAACAACCCAAAGCCCCATGAACAATGGAGAAAATTCCCTGAGTCCTGAGAGGGCTTTGGGAAGAATGTAAAAAGGATAAAATCTGTGTTAAAAGCAGACGTGCCTCTCTCATTTTAAAAAATGTTTTCAGGTTCGATAAAATAGTAGAGGGTTTGATGCACTTAATGATTCGCCTGAGCTGGTTGGAAGGGTAAAATATCTTTCCTATCTCAATAATTTATCAGAAATAATGTTGCAGTGTGAAGTATACAAAGGGCTGCGCCCTGACGGAGCAAAGCAGCGACTTATCCGCTTCAATACCGTGTTCGCAAGCGACTGTTTTTATGTACTACCTCTTTCTTTCCTTAAAGAAATGGCGAGCTCCTTCTCTTACACTATAGTTTGTGTCAGACCTACTTATTTTTACCCCTAGGTGAAAAAACCCCACTCCTCTGCTGCCGATGGCAGCGGGCTGTAGAAGCAGACGCCTGGGGACAGTTTGCCGGACACTAAATACCGGTATCGCGCTCGCGGTGCGTTTTCTGGCAGGCGTAGCTCTTCGAACCCGTAAGGATCACGGGAAATACGTTTCTACTCTGAAAGGCGACTTCGTAAAAAATGGCACCAAGGAATTCCCTGTCGCTGCCTTTTGTCACATTTGCCCCATTTCCAGCTCCACGGGGACGGTTTCCCCGGCGCGCGGCGCGGCATAGTCGTCCGTACCTGATAATGAAGCTCCTTGGCTCTGAACCAGCAATTCGTCAAAACTTCAGCGGTGACTTTATTTAAACGATGCCTGCACTAGGGCAGGATTTTGTTTACTCCCTGAATTTCTACCTCACCATTGTGAAATTATGGAAATACTCTTTTTTTCCCTTGTTTTTCTGCAAGAATTGTTTGCCTCAGCAGGATACACACTGCGAGGAAATAATGGGAAGAGGCAGATCAAGATGTGCAGCCAGAGGTTTCTTTCCTGAGGTTCTTTCTCCGCTCTGCCCTGCTGTTCACGGCACAATAAACTTTGCTGTCATGAACCCAATCCGGGCCCGTTTCCAGGGAGAGCGGGGCTGCGTGCCTGGATTTAGAGCCTGGCAAACTGCGGGTCGGGTGGACTCGCCGGCCGCGCTGCAGGCGGTGGTCCAGGCTCCGACGCCCGCAGCGCGCTTGTGAAGGCTGAAACCACCGTCGGAGGGTAGGGCTGAAACTGCTCATCCTCACCCGAGCCTGGATCACCTGAGAAGATCTTGGGCCTGTGCTAAGGGGGTGCTCGTGGCTGTTGGCGACGGTTTTCTGTGCAGAGATAACGCGGTGCTAATCTCCCGTAAAAGAGAGAGGCTCCATCACAGGGCTGATGAATCCGGATCCCTGTGAGAAGAAGAGGGGGGATTTACAGGCGTCATTCTCTGTCCTCTCCCAGTTCTCTAGCCATCACCCCTCTTTCCATGTTCATAGTAAACGCTTGTGTAGCTCCAAGAAGACACCTCGACCCTGGCGGATGCTACAAACCAGTTCGACGCTGCGCAGTTCAGCTCCGGCAAGGGTGCGAGCGGAGAAGCCGTGACAGTGCTGGCACCTCCCGTGTCCCTGGGACCTCATGCCCCGCTTGTATGAGCCCACATCAAACGTTCATGCTGCTGGGGCTTGGCTGCTTTTATTATCCCTCAGCTGGAATGAAGTCAGCTTTGCTCTGCCCAGCCATTCTTAGAAAAGTAGACGCGGTTTGATTTTATTTTAGATGCAGACATTCAGTTTATTAATAATTACGTGAGCTACAGCAGCATGGACGAGACCCAATTTCCATGAATGGCAAGCTCATTGAAAAAAATGGCCTAGGTGGGGGATGAATCACCATTTCGGTATCAGAGCGGGGAGGTTCAGACGAAACGCGTTACTGATGCTGATTCTCTCCTCGCTGAGCTCCCGTTCCTAATGGAGATCAAAGATCCCATTAGAATGATTTGATGAAGAGACAGTCCCTCATTATAGGCTTCGAACAAGCTGAACAAAACACATTAAAACACCCAGGGGCTGCTCTTTCTCTCGGCACAGAACCCGGCTCTTCCTCCGGCAGGCGTGTGCTCATCTGAAACATCCCAAGAAAAGATTTTATAAGCTCATTTCCAGAACTTGCCAGAGTTCTAACGAACCTGTCCTGCTCTCTGACATGGAGGAATGAATGCAGGAATAGCTCATTAGCTTAATTAAAAGTAAACAAGTGGGAAGAAAACATTTTGAAAAGGAGTTACCAAGACATTAAGGTTGTGAATGTAATTTAAATAACCAACTTCTATGGGATTCAAGTAAGAATTCAAGTATTGGAAGAACTTGGGCTGTGGGGGTTTTTTTACGCTTGCACACAAGGACATCAGCCATGCTCTTCCTACTAACCCCGAGGAAAAAGGCACACTCAGAAAGGACCAGGAGCAAAGCATCAGACAGGGGTAGATGTTCATTAAAGTCTCCTATTCAAAGCAATCTTGTTGTCACTGACTTCCAGGGGAGCTGCTACATCACCACTAAAACCTCCACTTGCCGGCCAAGCAGGTAAGTCATCTTTCCAGCAGCATTAATGCAGCCTACAGCAGCTGGGAAACATCTCTACTAGTCAAAGACATCATCTCCGGTACTTTTCTTTGGCCACCATGTAAATATGTGTATATTCTGCCATGCCTTGAGGTCCCGTAATATCAGGATCCCCCAATATTAGATTAACCATATAACAGACCAGCTAAAAATCAAGAGGTGTCTTTCCATGGCAAACGTATTTCAAAACTTGGTGTCGTTCTGCTTTGCAACACTCTTCACTTTCTCCCCATATAATCAATATTCCTGGAAAAAAAATAAACATATTTAAAAAGTCTGCTTCAATTTGTCGGCCAAAATCGCTGGTCTTCATCAACAGAAATTTAGCCTGATGCACTTTTGCATTTTAATCTGTGGGGTGTTTTAACTGCTTGCTTCGTCTCCTCTTGGTGACTGGAGATGTCTTTCCCTGGAGAGGAAAATCCTTGCCGTTTCCCGGCTCCTGCTGTTCTGCTCCTACCTGGAGAGAATGAAACAGAGAGAAATTCAGTGCCAGAAGCCTCCAATTTGTTGCCCTAGTGCAGCCCTGTGGCTGCAGCCTCAATCAGCTGCACACTAAACACTTTAGTTAATTGGCAACAAATGGGGAGATGCGAGCTGATTGCAATAAATATTTTATTAATTTTAAAAAACAAAAGGTTGCATCCCTTCTAGCCCAGTTTGATTGTGCACAGTCACACATATTAATATGTAATTGCCACATCAATTGGCAATCGTGGGCTCAGAAGGAGCTCATTATGAAAAATACTTATGCATGTTTCCTCAGCAGGTGTCAATCAGCTTCGTGCCATTGAGATCAATGGAGCTAGGCTTATTTATAGAGTTAAAGCTCCAACAATTCACCTGGAAAATAAACCCTACAGTATGTTCTCATACTTCAGATGGGCAGAGGAAGAACAATTTTTTCTCTGCATTTTTATTTGCATAAAAATACAATTTTATTTATACTTATATCTCACCTATGCTTAGAAACAAGTTGTTATTTTTTTTGCTGTGAACCCCTCAACTAAAATACAGCTATTCAAACCCAATAATGTTATAGCTCTCCACGACCCATGTTCGCCTTCTTGGTTTCAGGGGATATATTGCAGACGTCAGCCGTGAGTTGCCGGAGCACTGCCGGTGAGGCCGGTCTCATTTCCATCCCAGGCATTGCTGCACGCCGCACCGGCACAGCACGGGGAATATTTCTGGTTGGGGGGATGCGAACTCACGTGAGGCTCTTTCCATCTCCGGTTTCGAAGTTTTGATGATAAAATCCAAGGTGGTGTGTGAGAAACACGTGTGGCAAAGTAATGACAAGAAGTGGTTGAATTACTCATGGAGAACAAACTAGCGATGAGGCTCAGGAAGCCTCTGCGAGGTACCTCCAAGCTGATGGAGCCTGGTCCAGGTCAAGAGCAGCTCCAGTTGACTCAGCACACTTCTGCTGAGGGGAAACTGGTATCAGGATCAGGCCCATCACCTGCAAGCAGTCGCCAGAGCTTGTTGCTGGAGCCGTGTTTCGTTAGTAAATGTGGTTTTCATTTTCATCAAAATGTTGCACAGGAAACCGCTGATTTCCACAACGTTTTTGATGGGGAAAAGTCAAAATTAAGTGCTTCTCTCTCATTTTGATAAGGAATAAAAATCACATCATTGTCTTAGCTGACTCGATTAAATTCTTTACTTTCTGCCTGATTCTGATGTTCTCATATTTTAGAAACAGAGAACCACAATTATATCACAAATTTTATTCTGGTTTTTGTAACATTTTTATTCTATGGAAAAGGTAAACATTTTTTCCTCTCTTTGTTTTTTAATTCGAGCGTTTTCTGTAGAACAGAAATTCTGTTTTCTGACAAATTTGTTGTGTGGATGTTATGAATAATTTTTCAGGCTGTATTTTCTTCATAGGTTGTTTACTTTGACTACTTACTCGTCGTTTCGTGGGATATTTGAGTTGTCACTGAAGTCATTTTGGCTTTCATTCTGCTCCTGGAACAGAGGACAAATTGTTTAAACAGAAAAATAACAAATGATGAACAGAAACTAAAGAAATGTAAATAATTCATAAATACTTGTTTCTGCTCGTCCTGGCGTTCGTGCACGGCACAGCCGTTCTCAAAACAGCTACACAAACAAAAAGCTGTTTGTGCAATGATGCTCACATCCCTTTTTCCGTCGCTATTTGTAAACAGCAGCCTGAAAGCGGAGCAAATAGTTGTTACCATTTATACTGAAAGGGGCAAGATAAGGCACAGCAACAAATATTTTCCCATCACAAAAAAGTACGATTAGCCCGATCTCGTTAGTATTTTGTATCAGATATAAACTTCAGCTTTGTGTGAGGACTCAGGACTCACAATGTGTTGACCTGCCTGTTAGTGCCACACATCTTAAGGTAACGTCATGAGGCTAAATTTATCAGCTTTCTTAAAAGTTTGTGGGTGGGTTTTTTTTCTTTCTTTTTTTTCAGATGGGATGAGTGTTCTGTTAGTACAATCTAGGGTCCCAGGATACCTGAGCCAAAGGCGTGGTGAGGATGACATTTATAAGGGGCTTGACTGAAGGCAAAAGAGTAGCTTTAGATGATGAAAGAAAATAACAAAAAATCTTCAGTTAAGCCATAGAGGTAGAAAAAATATCCATTGAGGCATTACGGTGTTTAAGGAGAGAGTGCATAAAACAACTTCTCGGAGAAGGAGGCTTTGCAGGAAGAGCCGAGCAGGTCGGGGCCATGGACAGTTGTGGCTCCCTGGTGTGTGGGGCAGGGCAGGACCAAGCTGGGTTCATGGCGAGGGTTGCTGTGCAACTGGGAGAAGTACCCGGCTTGTGCCAAGGAAGGGCACATCAACCCAACCATTGCACTCCCCAACACAACCTCTCTGGGAGATTAATGCCAGCAATGATGGTCAGCGTTTCCCAGGGATGCGTGGCTCCATCTGAATTTCCAGAAGCATTGAATTTGTCCATGAAATAGAGCCAGACATTCCTCTTGGCAGCTCCTCCACCTTTCCCACAGTGCTTTGGCACCTCTGAAGCAGATATTTGTCATTGCAGAGCCGACCAGAACAGCACCGGCTGCTCCAGGCTCCCAGGACCTCACACCCGGCAGCTCAGATGGACCCTCCAGGCACAAAGCAGGATCTTCTAATGGTGGTGCCTGTGCCTGTCCACCAAAAAGGTGCGCCACACCGGCCCATGCCAGCGGATGGGTCCAGAAGGCACATGCAGAGAACTCAACTTTTTGTCTAAAGCTGGACTTGAGTAAGTAGACAAGGAAGAATAAAGTATTTTAGACTTTTCAGTTTGGCATGAGGGCTAAGGGTTTCTCCCACCATATTGCAATCTCCATGTTGTCAGCTGAAAAAAAATTGACTATAGTAGCTAGATGCGAGTGGATAAATTTGGGTAACTCCCTGGAGCCAGCTCCACAAGTGACCATACACTAATAATTTACCTCCAAGAAAGTACAAGTTTACTGTTGGCTCTGTTCCGACTCTTTTCTCCCTTAATTTTTCTTCTCTTCACCAGCACATTCAGTCACTGTACTTTTCTTCTCCTAAGCAAAGGACCATTATTTATATAACGTGAAACAAGAAGGGGAAGAGAAATGGGTAGCAGGAGTGCCAGGACTTTCTCATACTATGAGTATAGCTCTCTGCAGTGTTTTATGGTAGGACAGAAAAAAACCAAACCAAAACAAACAAATCATGAGCAAACATCCTACTCCACGACTCTTCCAGTGGAGGAAATTTCCAGGGACGCAGCTGGGTGAACGAGCTTTTCCTGCAGCCCCTGATGTCACCCTGCGGAGAGACGCCAAGTCCCCTCACTCTTAAATCCCTCTTTGTGTTTTACCCAGCCTAATTGATTTGCTTAATTCCATTTCGTGGATCCATTGTGGGAGCAAAGCTCTGTTCCAACAATGTTAACAAGCCTGGGTTAGAAGTTAAAGCACCCACTAATGTGTTTAAATGAGTTTTGGAAGGTGCCTGGTTTGTATTTCGGTGGCAGCGACTGGCCAGGGTCAGCCTCAGGGTAAGGTCCCTCTTCCCGCACCTCAGCTTTGGCTCCGAGCTTCTCACAGCCTGCCAAGACCACCTGAAGGAGCTGAAGAAGTTCCCACGTACCTCTTGAGCTTTGCCCTTTGGAATAGTTCTGAACACCAATGATGTGGGTTTTCTCAAAACAGTTCTTCTGGGGAGGCATCTGCGTTGGGGGAGTTTATTGCAGCTGACCTCTCTCCTCCTGCCAAGAAATCCTCCCGCTGCCCAGCAGCTCCTTCACCCGCCCAGGATCAATTCTGCACAGATAATTGATGGCTCCTTCATCAAGCCTTTCTTCTCTCAGTAAATACACTTCCTCGTAGCCGGCATTAGCATGGTCAAGGGAATGCTTTGCAATCAATGGCCGAGGGTGAGGAAGTTTCTTTGAGAAAACGGTTGTGTTCGCAAACTTGGAGGCTTGCTGCTGGGGCAGAGTGTGCGGCCTCAAAGGAACAGCATTCGGCTTCTCTCGGGCTGTTTTATTCCTATACTTTTTGTGTACTTTGCATAATAATGCAATAGAGTTGACAAAAGATTTATTCCTGGCGCCTATAAAATGACACAATACAATGAGTTTTAAATGGAGAGGAGAAAAAAAAAATTCAAGAGAAAAGGTAATTATGCGGGCTCCTCTTAAAGTCTGTAACTGTTATGGACAGAAATTCAATCAGTGCAGAGGAAGCTGCAGAAGCATTCATTTTTTCTTTCTTTTTTCCAAGCCTTTTAATGTCCAGGCAACAGGGCACATTTAAAAGATGCCAGTTGTGCGTGTGCACAAGCATGCAGGCACACACAGGCACATACATCTGCACACGGATAATCGTCGCTATTCTTCTCCTTTATATCCACACACAGCTGTGCTGTTTTGTGATAGAGCACCACTTTCTTAAATAGAAATATTTTTATAGATTATGTATAATCTTAAACTGGCGGTGCTCAACCACGGGCTATAGCGTGTGCATATAGTTTATATAAATCAACAGCTCTCACAGAGCACATTTTGGTTTGAAGTACATGTTTGGACTGAAAAGGAGCTGTTTATACAAGCGCTGGGCACCCAAGCCTTTTACAGCATGCCTTGCTCTTTAAGGCCTTATCAAATTCTCACTCGGAATTGTAACAGTCCCCACAGAGGACTTCACATGGGTGTTTATCCTTTCAGAAAGTATTTCTGAGGCTTTACCTTGTCTACCTGCTGATATATCCTCTCAAGTACAAAGTGTCATCAGCTCCCATGCGGTGAGAGGGAAACCTAGACGCGGAAACCGTAATTGCATTGACTTGGAAGGTGTAGCCGGCCAAAGCGAAGCGGTGGAGCAGCCAGCTCACCCAGAACCGGGGGGAGAGCCCATGGGGACCGTCCCTGCACCAGCTGCCCGTGCCAGGGAGGTGCTGCCCCAGCGGCGGGTGCGCGTCCACCTCCGCGTCAAACTTCCCCAGCCCCATTGTGTCCGGCTCGCCACTCCCTACAAAGGGGACACCATAAAACGGAAACGTTGGTTTATTCCTCCCGTCAAGAGTAGGAACTGGCTCAAGCTGAGAAGGGTTTTGCAGAGCTGTAGACGTTACGCCAGCTGACCGGAGGAGCTGGTGCTGCTGCAGACCATGCCTTCGCCTGCAGCGGGCCGCAACGCCAGCCCCCCGAGACAGCCAAGCGCTGGGTGTGGGTTTTTGAGGCTTCAGCTTTCTTTTGGAGGTGGACCTCTCCAGGAGACAGTGCTTTCTAGGGTTGCAAGCAGATGTGGAATAGCTGGCTTGTCACCTATGTGCATACTTGAGCCTCAGCACCTTCTTGAAGGACACGTTAGTGGACTGTGTACATGGGGACTTGGGGGCTGTGGCCATCATGAGGCTTAGCGAGGATAATAAAATGCTTGGGGATCTCCAGCTTTGCTTTCTGAAGGACTGTCTGAGTAGGGACAGGCTTAAGAGTAGAGGATCTCCTCATGGTGTGTCTGCAGGCAGCTAACGCAAACCGAGAGCACCATCTACTGTTGTGTGTTGCAGGATTACCTGTTACTGACATGTCTGGGGTTCACTAAAGGGGCTGTTACTACAGTCAGGTTTCTTGACTGCTGCACTGAACGTTGTTCAATATCTTATTAGAGTTTACTAATAAGAAAACCTCACGGAGGAATGGATTTTTCTATTCAGCGCTTACTCCAGGTGCAGAAGTCAGCACTTACAGGGATACAGCGAGCCCCTCCTAACTGAACGTGGTGGACCACAATAAAGTTAATTTCCCGGGTACGATAACATGCATTATGGACCGTGCAGCCGATTAAAAGGATCATAAAAAGACCATAAAACAAAACACTGGCTTGTATTTTTCGGTGGAAGTAACATGTTTGAACAGCAACAGAAGGACCACGTTACCCTGCACTGCGTCAGCCCCGTGCAAAAGAACTTTTCTAAAACCAGCGTATGCATCGCCCGGCCCCGGGCTGGGTCCGTCGCCACCGGGCTGAGCAGAGCGACCTGCGAGCAGCAGCACTGGCTTGGCACCGCTGCTCGTCCCCATGCCTTTCCCCACAGATACCCCCAATTTCCCAGAAAACTCAACCTTTCCCCAGAGCACGGGAGAAAGGCAA
Source organism: Phaethon aethereus (assembly GCF_964289735.1). Classification (NCBI taxonomy): domain Eukaryota; kingdom Metazoa; phylum Chordata; class Aves; order Phaethontiformes; family Phaethontidae; genus Phaethon; species Phaethon aethereus. The sequence goes on from NC_138592.1 coordinate 14,077,736, forward strand.
GAACGAGTTATGAGGCGGTGGCCCACGCTTCCGGCCAGGCGGGCAGGGGTGTACAGGCTGATGGTCATCAGGACGGCTGTCCGTCTCCCCCAGCCAGCCCCCACAGCCACCCCCACCACGCGGGGTCCCCCGTCCCCCGCCAACACCCACACCCAGGGTGCCACGCGGGGACGAAGCGACAGCAAGAGTCAGACCGAAACCTTGCCGGGTGCGATGCCCCGCTTCGGGAGCAAAATCTTTCCTTGCCTTCAAACATACGAGAGAGGACTTTTGATTACTTCTTACAGTCCTTTCACTTTTTTTGACAGCTTCTTTGTGGGATTTTAACGTACGATATAAGCAGGGGCTTTGCAGGGCAGGGGATTCCTAGTATTTTTTTGGGAGGGTGGTGTTAGGTTAGTTGTTTCTCCTGGTTTAGATTTTTGCTCTCATTTGCTTGTGGAGCAGGATGCTATTTATTTATTTATTTGTGGGAGCGGGGGTTTTTGTCCTTAAATTCATATTGATGCTTTTAATTATTTTTGCTCACTGGTAGAGACTTTTGCAGGCAGCGTGCAGGCGAGTGCCAGCGGGACCCCATCACACAGGGGAGGACGGACAGGGGACGGATGGGCCCGTCCTGCTCCATTTCAGATCTTTATCAGAGACCTGGAGCAGGACAGAAGAACAGGAGAAGCCGAGTAACAGCCCCAGCTGGGAGTGCCTGGTGGGGCTGCAGAAACAGGAGTAAATCAAAGGAAGAACTTAGCCCTTTCTCGGTCATTAGACCACATCTGCACCCCGTTTTGGGCCAGCCAGCAGAAGATAAACTTCAGCACGGGCATGAGCATCGGGGCACTGATAAGAGACACTCTGCAGCTGGTAGCAAGCGTTGCCATTTTGATTGAGTTGTGTTTTATACCCACTTTGATTTTGTGTAATAAACAGCCAAGGCACAGATCAACTGGCCTCATTTTTACAGGGAGACTTTTAAACCCTTCCCTGCCAGATCAAGAAACGCATCATTTGCAGTCACAGTTATCTGAAATAAATTTATTTTGATGCCTGCTGTCGCAGAGAAGGTGGAGGCCGAATCCCAAGCACAAAGAAACTAATTCACTTCATTTTCAGTTTTTTTGCTTTCCTCTTCCACTTTGCAATTGCCCTGAGTTTTAGCAGTTCAGAAAGCGGCCGTAAGCGCCGGGGCCAGGCTGCAGGTGTTTTCCTCCCAGCCCCATCAATCTCTCTCAAGGGGGTCTCATTTTTCTTGCCGTTGCTCCCCCGTCCCCTGTGGACACGGAGCGGCGGGGTCCGGCGTGGAGATGAGCGCTGCCAGGGACCGGGCTGGGCTCACCTGCTTCACGCGACTTGTGACGGGTACCTGCAGCGCGACGGGGCTTTCGGAAAGCAATCGTTTCTCTTTTTATGTGTTCTTAGAAAGCAATTATCAGCAGGAGCAATGAATGCACTTCTAATTATGTCCTCGCTGCCTCACCCTCTCCTAGCCATGAACCGCTTTAATAGCAAAGGGCATCCAGGAAAAACAACTGCTTCATTCAGCGACGATTAACAGGAGGTTTTCCTTGTTTCTTCTGGGGGAACGTTCGTATTTTGGGCAGGGTGGCATTTGAATGCTGCACGTTTTATTGCTTTCACTTGCAAGAGCTCAAGCAGAGAGGCTCAGGTACGATGATATAGATGAGACAAACTAGCGCGACCTTTTAAAGCAAACCACTTACCTGTGCTGTATTTTGACCATAGTTTTTAAAGAATGGTGGAAAACACCTTTCAGATGTTACCTTCTTGGCTAAAAACAGTTGACTGGGGACTGCCGGCATTAGTAGAGGAAACGTGATCAAGTACCCGATTTGGAAGATGTGTCTCTTCTTCATCCAGCCTTGTCAAACAGTTCCAGGGAGACCACAAAAACATGCATTTTTTTAGAAGAGATTTACACTCCAGCTACCTGTCAGCTGTCAATCGGAAAGCAAACAACTCTGCAAGCAGCAGCCGTTCGGTCCTAGTCTCCTCCCAAATTCCTGCAAAGATCTGCATCCGTCTCGTTTTATCTCCTTCTCCGTCTCCTTCTCGTTTCACCTCGACTCTTTGCGTTTCGCAAAAGCGCCGCGGTGCTCAGCTCGTATCGTGAAGGCTGCGCCGCGAGCCTGCCTTCCTCACGCGCGGCTACGGAACCAGCTTGCTATTCTCTCAAAGTACTTTTTCCCTCCTCCTCCTCCTCCCCAAAAGTCTTTGGGAGACAAATAATACCCTCTTTGAAACGGCTCATCACGGATGTATCACCTGAGGATCTATTTCTAACAGAGATTCTCACTGAATAAGCATCATCCTTGATAGAATTTTTCAGGCGTTAGATTGGAAGCAAGCATTGATCAATGCAAGTTAAAATAACACTAAGCTACATAAATATGGAGCTCTATTTTGTAATTATTTGCAATACTTGACTATAAGCTTGAAAATAACACTTCATATCCCATAAGGCGTGACCTTCTCCATGTGCCAAGCACCGAGCAGCTTTTCTACAGGCGTTTCACGCTTTCCTGCAAAAAGAAGTAGCCCAGCCAGACTCAGGAGAGGGCATATTTTTGGGTGCCGGAGAAAAGTCACCATTTCTAACCTGGGAGCACATAAGAAAGGGCAGCTGCAGTAATTTGACGCGATATCCCGACCTTTAAGAAATGTGGGTGCACAAAATAAATTTAAAATGGGTTAATATCTAGATTGCCAAATGCCAGCAAATAAATTGAGCTTATTCTCAGCTTTGGTAAAGGGCACAGGGCGAAGCAAGGTGGGATGTGACGAGAGACTGCTGCGAAGCGGGGCTCCTCGCAGCCGGGCTCGGCGATGCCCGGCAGCAAACGCCGCGAGGATGCCGCAACGCTCCCCCGCAGCAGCACGCGGCTGCCGGCAAAGCATCTGCGCATCTTTCTTAAACCCCTCCGATTGCAGCTCTGTGGTGGCTGTTTTGCCGTCGCTGAGGCTGACTCGGTATAATTTTAAATCTAAAATACACAGCACACTGCCTTTTATACTGTAATTGATACTTCTCTTTTCCTCCGTGGATTTATTTTTTTCTTTAGTTGGCTCGTGGCAATCAGATAGGTCGCTTCATCTTCCCAGGAAAACTTCCAGTTCACTAGAACCCCCCTTTTTTTGTTCTTTTTTTTTTTTTTTGTAATGAATGCGAGTCACAGAGTATTTTATATTTGGAATCATGGTGTTTGTAGACACTAGTCAAACGTGTTCGGTTAGCAGGCAGATGTAAGCACTTGCAGCAGAGGAGTGAGATGAAGGGATGTAGGTAGACAGGGCAGACGCATGCGATCGTGAGACCGACCCTCCCACCCCTCCGTGTGCTCCTGTACTTGCTTAAAAGAGATGCCAGCGTTCAAGCAAAGGTGAATGAAAGCCAAATTCAGATGGAAACTGAGAGTAATTTGGAGGATAAATTTTTAATTAAAAAAGCAGCATTGGATAGCAAGTTTAGAAGGATTGCTCCTAAAAGCTTAAGGCTCTGTTTCTCTGCCCTCTATCTTTAGCTTTTTTTATCGATATGGAATGAGGAAAGAGCTTTTCCTGAGTGCGTTGTAGGAAAGCACAATTCATGCTATAAGCACCTTTCTCACTTCCATCCAATATTACTGCTAGGCCCCTTGAAATGTTGCAAAAAAAAAAAACAACACCCCACAAATAGAGCAGAGAGAGGCTATCTGCTTGCTAAATTATATATTTCAAACAGGGGGGACATGGATCCAGAGCTTCTAATTATTTTGCAGGGGTAATTTAAATTAGTTCAACTCCTATTTATGAGTGTGACATTTATTTCTTTGTATTGCAGCCATCCTTAAATGCCTTAACCCACGATGAATATCACTTTCTACCAAGCCAGACCTGCACAACGTGCTGTTCCCCAGAAAACATCTGTTTTGCTGGCCAGGGCTTTTCGCTCGACCCGTCTGCCAGTGAACAAGGGAAGGATAGGGCCCAGCAAGGCGGCATTTGCTTCCTGGCTCATGGCTACCTGCCTGCATGCAGCTCCTGGTGCCCAACCAGGCGTCTGCACAGCGATGCCACCGACCCACCACAGCACGCGAGGCCTTTTGCCTGGATGGAGATAAATAGGCGAGAGAGAAGACGCGAGTGTTGCTGAGTATATCAGCACCGAGTATATAAAGTGCGGAGCTGGAAGTCTTGCCATATACAAACTAAAATAATCACACTTCTACGTGCCCTTTGCCGATTCACAATGCGTATCCGTATGACAGTGAATATGTTTCGAACCCTTTCTTCCCCTTTATCTTGCTGTTCTGATAATCCAGCCTAGTAGAGAAAATCAGCCAAGAAGCATCTATGCGGGGCTTTCCAGGTTTTCTCTCCGGAGCACCGATGGCAGCTGAACGTACCGCTTAGCAATTCGCATCTGCCTGCGGTTTGAAAAGTTTAAGCTTTTGATTTGCTTTGTGTAGCCGCAAATGGATGAGTTTAGTAAAATAAATTACTTCTGTGCCATGACGCGATACAGACACCGCATCTCAGCAGGGGCCAGAAGAAAGTGTAAGTAATGGTTATGGCAGGAGAATAATCTGAAATCGAGTCTTCCCTAAGGTATGTGGTGTTGGAGACTGGAAGCTGTTACGGGTGAGAGATCAACATTGAATATATCATTTTGGAGGAATTTCTTAGATGACAGATACCTCTGCAAGATGTCACAGTCAGAAATCTATGAGATTTGGTGTAGCATTAATGTGGCTATCTGATATTTTTAATCACTGACATCCGTACGGGCAGAGATGAAGTAACTGGGGGCTACCCGCTTTGAAGTAGAGAAGGGCTGGAACACCATGGACTTCCCACTCATTTTTATAGGATGCAAAACCGGGTGAATATCGACATCACTGCCTTATTCTTCTGGGTCATCTGCCTCCGATTCATTTTATGGCGAGATATCCGTGTGCACATGAAGTGTTCTGATCTAGATTCGTGCTAAGGGAACTCCATGAGCCTCGGGATGGTCAGGTGAGGAGTGAACTTGGAGCATTTGGTAGCAGACACTCAATTCAAGGCCTTTGCTATGGATGAAATCCTGAAAATGTACTCAATACTGCACAGAATGTATGCTCAACCTGCCTGGAGAGAGGTTACAGGGACAAGTGCTGGAGGTGGAAGTGATGCAGCACCCGAATGTCTGCTCCGGCGCCGGGGTCACTCGGTGCTGCTGAGAACGGCTTCATTTCTGCAAACTGGCAGATGAGTTGCTGAACGTCAGGCTGGACCCGGCTCCGAACAGCACTAGGCAAGCGGGGAAGTATAGAGGTAGGAATAAGGCCGTTGTGATGTCTTTAAAAAAAAAGAGGATGAAATATAAAATAAAAGCGTTATCACATTGCTCTTGTGTACCTACAGATGACAAGTACCTTTAAAAATCCAGAATCTTTACAAACTCTGAGACTCTGGTCTCCTGTCCCAGTGCTAACTCCGGGTGCACCGATGGAAGTTTCTCTGCAATTACACATCTACGGCTGCCTGCAAGAATGAAGCCGTTCTTCTGAAACTTTGGGGTAGATAAATCAAATGGGGGAGGCAAAAACGATGCTCGAGTTTGATCTGACTTTAACAGATAAAAACCAGAGCAGCTCCAGCCAAACCAGGAGCAATTCGCCGAAATCAGATTAGCGAGTCGGAGAGCAGCGGCTGCAGAAAGCATCCCTGGAGGCCATTTCACGACGCCCTCGATGCCCAGCATTAGCCTCAAAAGCACTGCAGTCACGTCCTTCCTGGCATAGACCAAGATATTAGAGATCCAAGCAAATAGTAGAGCTAACGCTGACCGTCTGGTCTTAATAGCCACCCTCATGCCGTGGCCTCAGAGGACAGCTGATACAGCACAGGGTGAGGCATGACAAGCTGAACCTCAAAGATGAACCAGCTCGTTGATAAAGGACAAGCAAGCATTATATTTTAATGATAGTAGAAATTAGCACATCAAAATCTTGTGCTTTCCTTCAGTAGCGCAGAGTTCTGGAGAGGGAGGAAGGGGCTGCAGAACAGAGGGGCTCTTCTGTGTTGCAACACAAACACATGTCTGTTCAGCTGGTTGAAATTCTTCATCAGAAAACTTTATTTGAAGGGGTAAGGAGCTGCAGCGGAAGAATGATTAACAGGGACGCGTGGCAGTGCTTTATGTTTGAGCACACAAGCTTCGTGCAAGGTCTCTCCTTTCCCTTTTAATTGCAAGGTACACACAACAGGGGCCACCCACAGTCCAGATGAAAAAATATATTAGCAATGCCTCCTCAACAGTACTGCTAAAACACCTTCGGCGTGTTTCGCTGTGGCTCTTTCGGGAGAGGAGCAATCTCTATTTGAGTCCTGTGGCACAAAGCAAAGGCTGCTGGAAGTGAACCCAACCTGCCACCAAATATTTTTGTAACTATCACCTTTGTTTTCAAATCCCGCGTGGCATTAATTATCTGCCCATAAAAAAAATGAGGCGTACAGAAGCAAAAGAGCTCTGATGAGGGTTTGCTCTTTGTCTTACAAATCCAGATGGTTTCGCAGCTCAAGGTAAGTTGTAAAGGACAGGCAGGAAGATTCGCGATTTTCTGACACCTGCCTGTAAGAGCCTGAAGGGAGGGGATGAGTGGGTGGAGGGAAGTTATTGGTCGCATTAACTAATCTGCCAAAACTACCTCAATTACATGTATTTTTTCCCCTCTCTCCTACTCAACACACAAAACATGACTGATACAAGTTCATGTCTTGCCAGCCTATCTTGACAAGATGCAACTTTGACATCCTACAACTACTTTTAAAACCTGTTTAGAGTCAAGATTGTGGGGTTTTTTAAATTTATTTTTAGGCTATCCATTTAAAAGAAAACAACTGTGAATTCATTGTGTTCTCCAGGAAAGCAAGCTATCTGTTTCCAAGGTTAGGTTTCCAAGAACTTCACTCTCACTGTAGCCTAATGGTATTTTTTAATAAGAAATGGACACTTCAAAGCTTGAAATAGAGTCATTGTTTGAGCTGAAGCCCAGCAGCTATCACTACCGAAAAGGAATGTATTCCACACACTTTCAGAGGGAATAGGTATGCCCATCCCAGTAACGTATTATTAAATTTGCATTGCATGCCCAGTTGCTCCCTACACGAAGGTAGCTTGTGATATTTTATTCCTATTTATTTAGAGGAATGTCTGAAGCCAGACACTAAGAAAGAGAAATGACGCACAAGGTTTGAATGTCTATTTGGGTTGCAGTGATACGACAGCACCCATTGCTGGCTAAAGAATGAGACGCAGGTTTTGCAGGGAGGTATAATACATCTTCTGTTAGACAAGCAAACATTGATAGAAACAAACCAGAAAACCACAGACGCACAAACTACAAACAAAAAGCACTATGTGCAAACCACATATGACCCTTTCTAGCAAATTTATAAAGGCAAATAGATGCACAAACGTTTTGTTGTTTTATTCCAATGTGGCCCTTTTCGTACTTTTTACAAAGGATTTGCTAAGCTTATTTACCACCGAATGCTTCAGCCTGCTGTTTGCTCCTAGCAGAGCTGGGTTGTCTGGGATTTGAACTTTAAAGCATTAATATTGCTCTCTGATATGCTGATGGGGTTGCAAAAACGTCTTCTGGTGAAGGCTAACTGCTACCTGCTCAGAATTTAAACGTGGGAATCAAATGCACAGTGGGATGCACCAGCCATAAGAACTGTAGACAAATCTTTGAGGTCTTCCCTTAGACATGCCAGGAACATTTTTCCACTCAGCCTTGAAAGAGTCAGGATTGTTCCAAGTCATCCAAGTAAAGCTAAATTGTTGATCAGCATCCAGAGCAGACCTGCCTGGTGGAGGTTGCAAAAGAAGAATGGCTTTATTAGGGGCTGTCAAAGCATAAACCTGATCCCATGCTGAAGACACTGCTCACCATCTGTGCTAAAGAACCTGTGTGCAGCGGTAGGTTCGACGTCAGCAGGAAGATAAATAGGCGGCAGAGCCCCTCTGGGCGCGCGCCGCTGTTGGTTTGCACGGGATGCGTCCTCGTCAAGGAGCCGCTGCAGGGGGGACAGTCGTGTCAGCTCTCGAGGCAGCAGCTCCGTTGGGGGTTTAAGCTTCTGCGGACTCCTATAGCATGAGTTTTCCCGTTGCGCACTAACACCACGTCTTACCTGACTCGCTTGCACGCGGGAGAGGTGCACCCAGTGAGCCGAGCTCACGCAGGGGAGGCAGGCGCTGCCCCCAGCGACATCGGGGCGAGCACCGCGGGGTACTCGGGAGCACGGCCAGCGGCCAGTCAGGCTCCTGAGAATAAATGAGTCTGTGGAAGTCAGGGACCTCTTTGCTTCAGAGGGAAAAAGTACAGAAACAGCCCTGGAAACGCAGGGCTACATTTCCCAGAACTGCTTCTTTCTCCTTCCATGAATTCCTCTCCCAAGTAGCTTTTTTACAATTAAATGAAACATTTCAGGGCAGGGGCAAGTGCTGTCCTAGAATCACGCCACCTTCTGCTATTCTTCCGACTCATGAAGAAGGGAAAATTAAAAGAGCACAAACTTGCAGTTCAGAGAAATGCAAACATAACTGTCAAAGCCTTGTCTGTCTTCTCCTGGCCACCAAGACTGGGTAAGGGGAGGTGAGGCGTAACAGTAACCTTGTGCTGTTTTCTATTTACTGGGGTGTTTGGATGGTGTCCAGACAGAGGACATCAGATCCATAGTCTTCTTATCAGAGCAGGAATACAGTTCAGACCATCCTCAGTCCAATGCAGCAAAATTGAGAGGCAGGAACGTTCTGCGCAGCGTCAGGTGTGCCCAAACTGCACAATATGCATCTATCAAACCAAAAATGGGGTTTCACAACCTGGTCACTGAAAGGAAACCTTGTGTATACCCTGCGCTACTGGGGCTTCAGCAGGGAGTACTCTCTAGTTTTGGCAGGGAAGAATCATTCAGCCTGGTACTTCGGGACCTAAAGTGGTGTCGAGGATGCTGTCACGCTCAGAGCGTATCAGCATGGGCAGATGCTGACAGATGCCAGTTATCACCGTCTCCTCTCCAGAGCGAACAGATACAAGACAGCTCTAGACCAGATAATCCTAACAGTTATGTTCGCATGGCATGGAGCCCAAGGTAATACACCAAGCCTCTCCGTTTATTCATGCGTTGTTTATGTGTGTTTATAATCTTTAAACCATAGCGCTCTCCCATACTAGAAGATCCCAGACAGATGCGACAATAAGCTGAAATTCAAGACAAACAGATTGTGATGCGGAGAGACAGAGCAGAAAATAGTACAGGTGAATCACAAGTACTGAAACAAAATAAATGAATCAGTTCTAAATAGTCTAATTAATAAAGGTTAATTTATTTATCATCCTGGCTAACCTGATACCTCTGAACTCATAAATTAATGCAAAAGGAACAAAACACAAAAAGGGCAACAGTAATTGGAAAGCCTCAGTGGATACATTTTCCAGAAGCTTCTTTTTCTGCTACATAAAAAGCATCCCACGTTCATCAGTGCGGTCAAGGTGCACAGGCATGTTCACTCATCCTGATTGGCAGCAGTGTAATTAAAGGGATGTTAATGGATTAACTCTTTCTGAGTTAGAGACAGCTCTTTCTTCTCTTCCCTTCATCATGGAAGGCACCAGAGATGGTCACCAAGATCAGCCTGACCCATACAAAAAACGATGCCTCCATCTTACCCAGTGCAGTCTGCAGGGAGGAAGACTTCTTCACTCCCAGCAAGTCAAGCCTGGGACACTTACAAGCTGAGAAATAATCATTTACTGAGCCTAAAGTCATTCTACTGTAACATGCTACTACTTTTCTACACCTGTATCTACCCCCAACTAGCACAGTAAAACTTAGCATCTAGACTAGTGAAAATATGATGGCACTTGCTGGCTCACAGTAACTGTAAATGCAAAAACTCCCTACAGAAGTGCCATACACATCGGTTCTCCCCAAGGTACACAATCCCCCAACCCTGATGTCTAAAATAGTCACAGAATTGTTCCTTAAGACTCAAAACTTTTTAATTTGGGGGCTTCACTAGGTTCTCCCCTTCCATTTTGATTCCGAGTTAAGACTGATTTCTAATATATATAAACAGGAAAAGGATTACCTAGAAGGTCTACAAAAACTACTTCAAGTTGCTGATTTCTGAGTCTGTTGAGAATATCCTGATAGCCTTTTGATGCCCTTTCAAACTCCACATGCCCAGTGGCTTCCCCAGGAGGTACTTTTGCCTTCTATCAGGGAGGAAAGATGTGACCCTCGCTGAAAAAGCTTCAATAACAACCTACAACAGATGGCATGAAACATGGAGTTCAAGAAATCTAATGGGGGTAAAAAAGTAGAAGATGAGATTATACAGCAGAGGTCATAAAGTGACTAATTTTTTTAATAGTCTTTCTGGATTACTGTACCCTGTACACCGTAGGTGGCTGTGTTTCATTTCTGAAGGCATAAGTGGCTGTGACTTAAGTAGCAACTAACTGTGGGAAATGGCAGGAGAGCAAGTCAAATTGTTCCGTTTCAGATGGGCATGTGCATTTTTCATTACTTCTTTCCTTGACAATGCTGCAAGCGCTAAGGAATTCTTTCCTCTTTCAGAAGAAAAAAAAAAAAAAGAGACACTTGGAACTGTATTTTTCTGGTTCCAAAGAGATAAGTGCAGTATTTAGAAGTGAAGATAGACCTGGGAGGTCTGACATGTCACTGGGGAAAACAGCAGAGCAATTCTGGGAAGTTTTAAAGGTCACAGCTTAACTGAACTGTAATTGACTTTCAAACATTGATCCATTATTATTAGTGTTTGTTCAAAAAAAAATCAAAGGTTATTTGATTTGAAGCTATATTGCTGCTTTCAGAGGCCAGAAGCCCTCAGTTTGACTCCACTAAATATGGTCATTCCGACAAAACAGAAAACTTTATAAGCTTTTCTTCCAGTAATTCTCTCTTCCGCCCCTCGCTCCAGACTTAACTTTTCCATACCCAAATGCCTGTGGAGACTTTGCTTAGCTCTAAAGCAGCTTATACTTGACTTTGGCTTCTTCATTATTGCGAGTACTTTCCATTAACATCTTTCAGCTTCCCAGTGTAGAAAACAACCCCGGTTGTGAGTTCTGGGTATGGTCAGCAAGATTCTTCAGAAGTAGCTGCACAGTGAAAACATCAATCTTTTCCTAACATGGTTACTAGAGGTAAAACAGCTCCTTTCATGTTTTCTGTGTTCAGTTACATTGACCTGTGAGAAGCAATCATGAGTTGTGGCAGTAGCCACCAGAAGGTCTCAGACTTCCGTCAAAAGGGTAGGAACTCTTTCACATTTAATTTCCACTGGTCCAGATGACTATTGCTGACATCTTGAAAGAACAGACACACCACAGGCCGAGTGCCCAAGTGGGTTAGTGAGACATCAATTCCAAGTACTTATTCATTGACCAGTGAAGGAAGAAAGCTCTAGATACTTCATTTGGTGAACATCATTTAATCCTTTTTTCAATTACTGGGTAAATAAGAAAACAGGCAGTTTAAAAATTGTGTGAGACTCCATTATGGATTACCAGACTTTCTTGGAATAGAATTGTGATTATTAGTCACAGTCTTCATCTCAGCCTGAGGTTGAGAAAGACAACATCATCTTAGCCTTAAGCTCATAAGAAATCCAGTTTGCTGGACCCACTGAGGTTTGTTTCTTTAGGAGGTTAAGTTTTCACAAGAAAAAATTATGGTGCTATAACTTCAATTTCCTTTTTAAAAAGCAGCAATTTTCATATATGCACATGACTGTACCTGGGACTTGAAAATGGTCAAATGCTGCAGAAAAACTATGATCCACAGTGATTGAACAAAGAAAGTGTATGACATTCCCAGGACATTACTTAAAAATACAGCCAGGTATTGAGCATAATTGGTACTAACATGTATTAGTCCCCAGCCCAGGGACTGGTTTTGTCTGATTCCGCACAATAGCTAGCACACAAAGGTCCTGGACCTGCAGCACAACAGTAGTATAAATAATTTGGGCACTGACCATATGGAACCAAACCCAAAGCTAGAGCAAGCAGAGTTGATCTGCTGTGGAGGATGGAACTCTGCCAGCTTATGCTGAGGAAATGGCCCAAGATCTGATCATGTTTGTGGTAACCAGATGGTGTTTTATAATTTTTTTTCCATTTAAAGTTCTTCAGACTGGCAAGGGGAAAAGGGAGAGAGGAATGGTGCGTTGCAGCAGGTTGGTGGGTGGTGATGTGGAGTGGGGAGGAAACAGTAGCATTTTCCCAGCTTTATGGAGTATGACATAGAATGAAACAGCATTACAGACTAACCGTAGCGTTTGATACTCATGGACATGAATAAATATTCCTGCTATAGGATAGAAGCTTTTCCACCTTTCTGTTCCACTGAGGCCAACATAGGACCTGGCTGGTTTACTCCAGCTATAGGTCAAGTCTAAGTCTCCTACACATCCACCCTGTACCCCTCATCAGAGGCTACAAGGAGACTGCTAACAAACATGTGAGCCCATCACTTCTCCTGCATGTCGCTCCACTCAAACTTCTACCCACACTTCTCACATGGAAAGAGTGAGTAAACTACAACACTACTCTACTCCTATCCTTTTTCTTTAAAAGGAGTTTTACTTAAGTTGAAACACTGAAGAGCAACAACTCCACAAAGTGCAAAGAGGAGTCCAAGAAGCTGTTTAAGACTTTCCCAGTACCTTCACCTTTTGGAGAAAGCAGGCGGTAGCTGAGAGCCGTGGCTTTTCAGAAGAGAAAAGCTCAGCAGCAGCTCTGCCAGGCAGAAGCTCCCCTGGAGAGCTTGCCTGCTGGATGGATGGCAGCAGCCTTAGTACAGGGGCTGGCAGGTCACTGACAGTCCCAGTGAGAATGCTCATATGGGCTTGTGCCGTTCTCCACGTCTGTATGTGTGTGTGCAAACAGACACACATTTATAAAGCCTCAGTCAATATCGTGGAACTTGGGTCTTCAAACATTCTATTCAACAATTTTGCAATAAAATTAAAAGCCATTTGCAGTCAATCCAGCTAAGGTTTGCCAAGTGATTGTCACCTGAGTGTGTGTTGTGGAGGCACAGAGGTCCCTTGCAGGATAGCTTGCACAGATATTGTCATTCCTGGCCAATCTTAAACTTGAAAGAGCTGCCCAAGGTAGGCAGAGCAGTCAGTTACACCAGGACACCCCACATAGTCAAACCACCAAAACACAGCGATCATGATCCTGCCCGAGAAGGACCAGCTGATCTTCCAAATAATTTGGTTTTTATTGCTGAACTGGGAGTAGCTCCTGCCACCTCCCCCTCAGCTGAGGGCTGTAGGGAGCAGATTCGATTTCCACATTAACACCCCCAGCACCCATTTCCAACTGTAGAGAGATTTGCCAGGTGGCAAAAGCACAGTGGGAGCCACTTATTCAAAGGCAGGGAACAGCATCAATACACCCAGACGGAGCCTGTCCGCTTGCAGGGGAACACCCCAGAGAGCGTAGAAACCTCTGATACTGCTTCTAATGGCAGCCTTTGCCCCTGGGAGCCGCAGCCTTTATTAATGTAATTATAGCCAAAGGCAGTGAATGCTTCTGCTGACCTTGGTAGGGGAACAGAGGCCTTTAGTCACCATGGGAAATTGCTTCCTCCCCTGGTAAATGGCACATAACCCAGTACGTTCCCATTCCTGCAGATGCACCATCTTGTCATTTGACCAGAGAATATGTAAATCGCTGTTTGATGCCACCTCCTTCACGCTCACAAATCAGAAATAAAATCCAAGGATTTTCAAGTTAGTCTTTTGGTAAAGGAAAAATCAACAAAAAGTAAAACTTAAAATTATACTAGAAGTACACTGTCACATCTTGATTTACAAAAAGTAGTCATAAAAACAACCCTTAAAGAGTCCTAATTACAGCTATTTTTGAGCTCTGATTTAATTGTAATTTCATGCTTCAGTTCAATTAACCTAAAGGCATTCAACTTGGAGACCTGCTCTTAAAAAAACATTTCCATAAATTGAAATTCTGTATCATGGCAAGAAGCTGCCATTAACAATAACAGAGTGTCTTAATCATTCAAGGATGTTACCCACAAACTCCAAACTTATAACAAAAGCAGGTTCTACCCTAAGTCAAAAGAGCATTTCATAAGGTTACCATATATGCTTTGTAAATACAAATCTGAAAGAATTACCAGTCATGCTTGGATTTTCAAGGACCAAGAAACCTCCTCTCCAGACATTAGTCCCAGCACTTTATCCCCAGTAACTTTAAAATTGCACAACCACCAAGCTTTGAGTTTCCCATGTAATAGATCAAATGGCAGAAAGTACTAAAGAACATCCCCGGACTGGACATCTTGACTTGACTACTCAGTGCAGATAGCGAACAGAATAATGAGAACTGGTACATTACATAAAAAGATACTGAGACCCAGAGGAACTGCATGGTTTGGCCAAGGTCATTCAAGAAATTGTCAACACAATTATAGAATATCCTGGTGGCACTGAACCTACCTTTTCTGGGCCTGGCTATGGTGTGCTGGTGGTGGCCCCAGGACAGGCTGTGTGTCAGCCATGAGGTCTTTGGCTGGACTTCACTGCAGAGGAAAGTAAAACCCCCACCTTCAGCACTTCTCATCCCTGAAGACCTTGTTGGGGGTTTTTTAGGTCTTGCAAGTCAAGGAGACCTGCAAGACCTTTTTTCAAAGTACCTGCAAAAAGGACGGAAAGACATACAAGGTCATTTTGCAAAGGAGAGGATTGAGAATTAAGAAAAATAAATGAATGCATGAAGAGGCATGGAAGGCAAGTAGGGCAGGTTGCTTGCACCTACCCTGAGGACAGTTTTCCTTGGTGCAACCTACTGTGACTAGGCCCTGGGGAACTGTGTGCCACCAGCTAAAGGCCCAGAGAACTGGAGACCCTCCCATAGTGTGAGGAAATTAGACATGGACAGATGCTTTTAGTCAGATGACTCATCTTCAAGAAGCCTAAGGGCCAGAGTTTTAAGAGACATTATAATGCATTAGTCAACCTGAAAGTAAAGGCTTCTGTGGACCTCACTATCTTAAAATAATTATGTGATAGAGACGTGCCCAAGGTTGCACCGAAACTCGGCAGGGCAGAACAACCACCGTGTTCCTTACAGCCCCAGACCACCAAGTGGCTCTTCACAAACACCCATTAATGAGCGAAGGGGGATTTGCATGAATTTTACTGTGCTGCTCGCAGCTCGTGATAGCTTTCCATTTTGTAGTCTCCTACTGTTTAAGCATGCAAAACTGCCATAAAGCAACAGCTGGTGCTAGCAATATCTGCTCAGTCCCTAACACCACCCAGCATGTGCTGGTACTGAATATTGATGAAACTCAAATCTTATTACCATGTAGCACAATATGTTCCTTGCCTATAGATCCTCTTTACACAGAGGTTTCTCCTTACAAGAAAGCAGAGATGCAAAATGAGGATCCAGGTGAGGTCCAGGTTTAAAAAAAACCACTTAACCCAAGGTTTTGGGAAAGTCTTACGTAAGAGTCTTTCTTGGCTCTAAGGAGGAGAGCTGCTTACTGCAGGGGTCTAACCCAACTGCCAAGTGAACCCAAAGTTGGGGAATGTCAGGTCTTGGTCCATCTAGACTTCAGATTGCTAAGTGTGTCACATCATGTGTCCTGAAGACAAAGGCAGACTAACCACCTCAGCAAGAGTTTTCATGCACAGCAAATTTTTGTTCTAAAACCCAAAATGAAAGTCCCTGTTTACCAAATTCAGTTTTTCATTTTGATGCCTTTTTCAAGTTCAAAACTGGAAATAAAAATTATAATCTGTATTGGTCCAGAAATAGAAACACAAGTGTAAATTATAAGACAATGCTATTCCAGATATAGATAAATATCAGAGGAGTTTTACTTCTGGGAATTTAGTGAACTTAGGAGATCTATGCATCATTGATTCATTCTTTGGTAGTCGTCCAAACTACAGAAGATCCACATTATTATGTAGCTGATAAGATACAGTATGAATGCCCATATTCCACACACACACACCCCCCATCCAAAGAAGTTTGCAGAAGCAGTAAAAGCAGTGCTTTGAATACTCTGGTGGTCTGCAAGTCAGTAGAAGATGCTCTATAAAACAAGAAAAGATATGAAAGTCAGTGGCAGGGGAAAATACACATTACTGCCTTCCGGCACCCATATACAGGGCTGGTTCCCAACTGCTTGTAGTGATCACAAACAGCAACCAAACAACCCTCTCCTGCCTTACAGACCAGAAACAAGGAGGGAAGAGCCCTCAGATCAGGCCTCTACACTGGCAAAGGATCACCTTTACACAAACTATACCTTAATTTCCTTTTCTTTCACCATGCTTGTGCTGAAGCTTCCACACTACCCTGAGGCAAGAAATGCCGGTACTTGATTACCATTCCTGTTGGAAAGTTGCACTCAGTGGTCTAAATCGATGAAACCCAAACCCATGGTTTCTCCCATGAGTAGTGGGCATGGAGAACATTTTATTCCTCACCTCTTTGTTCAAAATAGTTTTAAATCCTAATCCTTCTCCGACATATTTGCAGCCAAGACCTTCTGTTTGACCTCATTTGCAAATTTAATAAGAACAATCTCTATCTCATCCTCAAGATCATTAATGAAAATACTGATTGACAGTAAACCCAGGATAAACCTTTGCAGACGCCCACTTTGTAAAGTCTTCTGTTCTGATAAGAAACAACTTTCTAGCATGGCTTTCCAACCAGTTTTGCAACCAAATGAAAATTTTCTTCTAATAAGGTTTCTCTACCTTGATTATGAAAATATAGTTGGAGAAAAGTTTTATTAATGTCAAGTTATACAATATCATTGCTTTTCTTTTGACCATAAAACTGGATTATACTGTCACAGGAGACAAATCAAAATGTTTTGAAAGCCATTTGTTCTAGACAAAACCCATGGGATGCTGCCGACCTCCTCATTATGTGCTAACAGTTTCATTATTCATTCCAGTATTTTCCTGGCAGCTAAAATTAAACCATTGGTCTGTACATGTAGCTTCCTTACCCCTATTTGAAAGAAGTATTTTTTTCATTTTTGCCAGGAGACATTACCCATACTTCATAAGGTCTCAAAAATAGTGGTGAACAGCTCCGAGTTTGCTCCAGGCTTTTCTCTACATACCCTACAGTGATTTTTAACTGCACTTTGCTGGTTTGAGAACAATCCACATTCTTTTTCTTGCATCCTTCTGTGTTGGCTGCCTGGTGGCAGCTGCACATTTTAGTCAAAGCTGAAGCAATTCAACATGAAACACTCTAATGTTCTCATCCCCAATCTTCCCTCCTCACCGAGGACCAGACCAACACTTCCCCATCTTCCTCTTGCATCTAGTACTTGTGCAGTAGCTTCTTCTCATCTTCTATATCCTTGCAGTCTCCTCATTGTGTGCCTTGGCCTTTCGGTGCTGTCCTCCCAGGCTCACACACTAGCCTTTTGTATTCCTCCTTAGTAACTTGACCCAGTTTCCATAGTCTGAACTGTTCTGCTTTGCATTTGTGATGACCAAAGGCATCGTGACTTAGCACTAATAAACAAAGTCTATTAGATGCATAGACAAAACACACCAGAGAAATCTGGGCCACAGCCTCCCCCAGCACACCCCGTTTCTCTGTGCATGCTGATCTGAGACTTTTGCCTGCAGAAAAATAGGAGACAGCCACTTTTCTCTGGGATGCAATTAGCATTTATTTGCACTAACGTCTGTAAAAACTGGCCTATGACTCAGCTGTTCTAGACACTCAAGGCACAGAGCAAAAAACTCTCTTCCTTAGATGATGAAGGTATCACATGCAAAATTGATGGGATGGCAGAAGGAACTGGGAGCAGATCTCCAGGCCCTGGGCTGGGAGCAGCAAGAGAATCAGTGAGACTATGCTGAGCAGTCCCATGGGCAAAATTCCCATGTCAGTCGTCTACCTGGTCTCAAGATTTGAAGGTGCAAAACAGCTGTTAAAGGCAGCAAGTAAAGGACCATCATGAGGAGTCTAGCAGGTCTTTACAGGCAGTTTGTCCAGCTGTGGGAGGTTGCTTAGGAGAAGCCGCAGAGATGCTTGTCAAGAGGACAGATTGGCATTGGGGAAGGGCATCTTCACCTGAAGAGTGAAGACGACATCTTTGCTGGCATTTTGGGAAAGGGAGCAGCAGGGGTGCAGGCAGAGGAGAGGTAGTCACAGCAAATTCTCAGAGAAATGTTTTTTCACCTATCTTGTTAACCGAGCAGAGTGGGGCAGGAATACATTTGCTGAGGCCCAAGGCAAGGGTAGGGCAGTAGGAGAGATGAAGTCACATTCCCAAGTTTCTGGCATGTCTGAGTTGGAGTTTTTTTTCCATCTGAATGAAAAAAAACTCTCGGTGAGGAGCAGAAAACAGAATTCACAGCACTTTTCCAGGTTTTCTATCATTCTGGAAGCCCAGTCAGAGAAGTAATTGGGGTTGGCTTAAGGATATCTACAAACCTGCCTATGCTCAAAGAAAATCTCCAGCAAACCTGCAATAAGTTGGTCAAGCTCCAGACCTGTGGGGCTATGAAAGTCTTTAATACCTCTCTCTGCATGCCTGGTAGCACCAGAAGGAACATATGAGCCCTAGATAAGCTAACAGGCACAGGCACCCTACTTGAATAGATGGAAGAGAAGGATTGAATTATAGAAGTGTTAGGCAGAAAGTTTGCAAAATTTAGAAGTAGCTGCAACATCAGGACCCAGAGGAAAAGCTGAGTCAAAGACCACAACAGGGAGCTGATCTGAATTATAATCATGACACTGGCAGCAGATCAAGGAGGAAGATGAAGGGAAGCGCATGGGGAAGAGACTGAGGGCTCTCAGCCACATGGAGATTGAGTTGATGGTTGCATCTCCAGAGAACATTGAAGAGACAGGACAAGGTCTTCATATGGACTGAAGGAGACACTACGGCAGTGATCAGGCAGAGATACAAGTCCTCAGCACAAAATGAGGAGCTGACTATTTCTTTGCAGAAGATGTTGTCCCCAGGTAAGGCCTAAGGAGAAGAAGGTGTGAGTCAGAGGTTGGCATCATCACTGCAGAAAATCAGCAGGCAATAGCACACTGCAGCCTTGACCCCGGGTTGTGCTGTTGCCAAATAACCTCAAGCCAAGAACAGGGACCCAGCATGACAACATGGCTCCACCAACAGCAAGTAACAAGTCACTGTAGTCTTAGAGCAGACGTGCATGATATCACAAAACAGTTCATTAAAGAAAGATCTGGAAGATCACACAAGTGACTGTTCTAGATAAATTAGTAAGAGAAAACAATACTTTGGTGAAAAATACAACAGATCATTTTTCTTACTACTGTAGAAGCAAAGATTAAAATCATTGTTTAGACAGTAACAAAGGGACCTGCTGATCAACAGGTAGCACAAGAAAAACCCCAAACAGGGATTATTCTGGTTTTGGCATGTTACATAAATAGGTTGCAACTTGTGTTATGCTTGTTACATGGCCAATCTATACCTCAATAAAAAAAACAGAAAAAGACAAATTCAACTAACTGAATTAACTAATTGTACCAATGCCACCCAGTGAAACCACATTGCTTCTGGCAGTCCCCAACTGGGGAGACCATGCACCTCTGTTCATCACCTATCTGCACCCGGATGGGACAAATCCCACACCACCCCCATGGTGGGAACATGGCCAAAACACAGCAGCTGCCGCAAATGAAGGGTTTAGACAGGTTTACTCTTCGCTGGGTGAGGAACTGGCTGGATGGCCGAGCCCAGAGAGTTGTGGTGAACAGTGTTAAATCCGGCTGACGGCCAGTCACAAGCGGTGTTCCCCAGGGCTCGGTCTTGTTCAATATCTTTATAGATGATCTGGATGAGGGGATCGAGTGCTCCCTCAGTAAGTTTGCAGATGACACCAAGTTGGGTGGGAGTGTTGATCTGCTGGAGGGTAGGAGGGCTCTGCAGAGGGTTCTGGACAGGCTGGATCGATGGGCAGAGGTCAACTGTATGAGGTTTAATAAGGCCAAGTGCAGGGTCCTGCACTTTGGCCACAACAACCCCATGCAACGCTCCAGGCTTGGGGAGGAGTGGCTGGAGAGCAGCCTGGCAGAAAAGGACCTGGGGGTGCTGGTTGACAGCCGTCTGAACATGAGCCAGCAGTGTGCCCAGGTGGCCAAGAAGGCCAACGGCGTCTTGGCCTGTATCAGAAATAGTGTGGCCAGCAGGAGTAGAGAAGTGATTGTGCCCCTGTACTGGGCACTGGTGAGGCCGCACCTTGAATCCTGTGTTCAGTGTTGGGCCCCTCACTACAAGAAGGACGTTGAGGTGCTGGAGCATGTCCAGAGAAGGGCAACGAAGCTGGTGAAGGGTCTGGAGCACAAGTCTGATGAGGAGCGGCTGAGGGAACTGGGGGTGTTCAATCTGGAGATGAGGAGGCTGAGAGGAGACCTTATCGCTCTCTACAACTACGTGAAAGGGGGTTGTGACGACGAGGGTGTTGGTCTCTTCTCCCAAGTAACTAGTGATAGGACAAGAGGAAATGGCCTCAAGTTGCACCAGGGGAGGTTTAGATTGGATATTAGGAAAAATTTCTTCACCGAGAGAGTGGTCAGGCATTGGAACAGGCTGCCCAGGGAGGTGGTGGAGTCGCCATCTCTGGAAGTGTTCAAAAAACGTGTGGATGTGGTGCTTCAGGACATGGTTTAGGGGACATGGTGGTGCTGGATTAATGGTTGGACTTGATGATCTTGAAGGTCCTTTCCAACCTAGTGATTCTGTGATTCTGTTTAAGGACCCAGGAAAACGAGCAGTGGCTCAGCTGCTGCTGGCACCAGCCTGTGGATTAGAAGTTGCAGGGATCTCTATTCATGGACATCTCTGTGCACCGTTTGGCTTGCAGCACATTTGGGTAGCAAGCACACAGCAGGGGGAATTTCTGACTAAATTATTTAGCATCTCTTGATCCAGTACTGAATCACTTTGAGGAAAAAATCTTCCTTTGACTTCAGAGGACTCCAGATCAAACCCCCTAACACTTTCATTTCTGAAATTAAAAATAAAAAACACAGGTTGACATGTGATTCCTGGATCTTTTTGTATTTTCTAGAATATTTTTTCAATGGGAATAACCCAGGTGTTTGCTTGAAAAGAAAGAAGGATCCCTGTGGCAAATATTTGTTCATTCATTCACTTTGGAGGCTTTGCCATCTGTTGGACATAACCACTTGAGATGGCAGCTTCATTACAACATTTACATTGTTAAAATACCATATCTTTTAAGAACTGTCCATATTTTCCATGACACTGCTGAAGCTATCATTAGTATTGAAGAACATCATTTGACAGAACAAGTTAAAAAAAGAAATTTTTTTCCCCTAACAAGACTCTCAGATCAGGAGCTTGGCACCAAAAATGCCCCAAACAGCCCTCCCGTGCGTGAAGCATCGTAATCGGAGGGGAAAGACACCAAGAGAATGCCCGCTCTCCAGTGCCTACATGGCCAGGGTAACACAATCCCTGCAATACAGTTCTGCCACCACCAGTAACATGCCATAAGCCTTGTACCAAGCTTGCGAAGCCTCGGGACTGAAATAGAGACATGGGATGCAGCAGAGGACACAAGTGTGGGCTGGTACAAGCTGGGGCACAGGCTGGCACTGAGGACCCACAGCTACAAACAACTCACTAATGGTCAAAGAAATACAGAGCTGGAGCTGGGCAAAGTTGGTTTTAGGTGTGAGAGAGAACACAGAAGCAGAATGTAATATGTGGAAAGGCCACAGCATATGATAAATTTGGACATAACACAGCTGCAAACCATGAAGAAAGAAGCAATGGTGTAAAGGCTTCTTTGCTCAATGAAGAAAAAGCAAAGGTGTAAAGGCATGTTAGCAAATATAAAGAAAAGACCCCAAGAGGACTCTAGACCAAACAAACCAAAATCACCACCAAGAACCTCATTCTTACCAAAGGACTCAGACACTGACAACTTGCTGTAACACCCCTCATTGCTGTCAGAATGAAATCACCAACATTAAGAACAAGGGGAGCAAGACAGGGATGACCATAAGCCCCCAAAAAGTGGCAGAGGCCAAGTGCATGTATGAACATTTTAATTGCATTATTTCTTTTTTTGTAACAGCCTAACTTGTCTAACAACAGTTAAGCTATTAAGATACTGTATATACTAGCAATATGTTCTTAGCTTTACTTACACATAAGGTGTCCTTCCTTTTTGCCCATAAAGATTTTGAGCATAACATCAGCAGCATTAATTTTGGAGTGAAAAGGGGTTCTGCACAAGTTGCCATTTATGTATCATTTAATGGAATTTGGTGACTACTTTCCCCTGATTGGGTTTTCCTATAGAGGGGACTCTCCCAGCCAATGTTGCCCACCCCCCAGGTGTTCTCCCTGAAGACACCTTTGCAAAGACACTGCCAGAAATCCTCAGTTCCTCTACTGAAGCCACAAATCAATTTTCTGCGATACCCAGCACCATAAAGCTGCAGCAAGGGCCCTGCGGGGAGGGAGGGGGGGTCAAGTCTCTGACAGGGTCCCTTATCCTACAGCACCACCTCGTGGGAGACTGCAGTTTGAACAAAAAACCCCCACACCAGCAAAACCACCAGCTTGGATTAAATCCACTTCCGAGAGTCCTGACACTCTTCCATAGCTTCAAATCCCCGCAAGAAGCTGCCGCGGCACAGCGGAGCCAGCGCTGCAGGGCTTGCATCGCCTCCCGAGCGCAACTAAACCAGCAAGGAGTGACAGGGAGCCCTTCACCATGGCACAGCCTCACCCCGAGTTTGTTTTCCCAGGAGGAAGCAAAGCATCCCACGCCACACCGCAAAAGCCATGCCCCTTCACGCGCCCACTCGGAGCGGGCGCAGAAGCGCAGCAGCTACTTAAGCCCATCTACCAAGGGCCCTATTGCAATTCCCTCCTTCACAGAA
This sequence comes from Phaethon aethereus, assembly GCF_964289735.1. Classification (NCBI taxonomy): domain Eukaryota; kingdom Metazoa; phylum Chordata; class Aves; order Phaethontiformes; family Phaethontidae; genus Phaethon; species Phaethon aethereus. The sequence goes on from NC_138592.1 coordinate 14,100,739, forward strand.
GGCCTTCAAGGGCGGCCCTTTCTGCTCTCAGGACACGCTCAATGGGAGGAAGGGCCTATGTAAGCCCCCGTCGCATGTGGTCATGTCCAACAGATGGCAAAGCCTCCAGCTCCTCAGCTGCAGCTACCTTCCTCAAGCTCCAACCAAATATCCCCGAAAAGTCTCCCCAGACAAAGCTGTTTCATAAAACCTCTCTTTGGGCAGTCTGGAAGATCTTACAGTGGACCCAAAAGCATACTTCTCCAGGATATAAAAGAAGTCTGGACCAGAGAAATTTTTCATCGTCTCCAAAAACTGTTTCTATTTGCGGTTCTGTTGCTTGGAGGCCATGATCAAAGTGGACCAGTTATTGCTTGAGTGATTCCCTCCATATTTTTAAGATCTCCCACAACAGGCCTGCTGTATGCCAAGGAAGAGGGGAACCAGGCTCAGCAGATGCTGGCGAGGGTCCTGCCCAGCAGCTGTGCCAGGCTCAGACTCAGGGCCCTTCCCTCTTCCCAAGGTTTCCTGGAGAGCATGTTGGAGGGTGGAATTACCACCTCTAAGAAACAATGTGAAAAACAGCTTTTAATTAAGTTTGACTTATTTTCTGCCTAGGTTTATGGAAGGGAGCAGTCATGCTTTCTGTTGTCAGCACCTGCCTGCAGCTGCAGAGGGTTCACTGGGATATGGGGGAAACCAGAGGAAACAGCACTCCTGGGCTCAGGTGCTGCAGGTCACCCACTGGGTCCCACCATGGGGCATGGAGACACCCAGTGTCTCCACCTTCCAGAAAAGCATCACCGAGGCACCACTTTTCCCAAGGGGCATCCACACCAACTTTCCTCCCCATAGAAACAGCTTCTACTGCCTTTTTAATAAAAATATCACCCTTCTTAGCCAGCACTGCAGTGAGAAAACAGTAGGAGTAGAAAACAGCTGCTATCTGCTACAAACATTTGACATAAAGCATATCGAATTAGCTCTACAACTCAGTAGCTAATGCCTCATACCTACACGACTCAGCAGCACATCGCCCTCAGTCACGTGCTGGGAATCCCATTTGGGAAACAGTCTGCACACGGAGGCAGGAGCCCCAGATGTTTGACTGCATCCCCCACACGCGTACCCAAAACTAGAATTTAGCCTCTGGCTTGCGACTGTAGGAGCCCAGTGCTTCCAATTCCTTTAGAAACCAGCCCCGAAGGGTTATTAGCATGCTCAATTTATACCAGCACATTGGAAATGTGGTGTGTCAGGCATCCATTAAGCTTTCGAGTATCCTGCTGAGCTTACATCAGGCTGATGTATTCTTCCAAGCAGAGCGAGTGAGATCTTGGTGGCGGGGAAAGCACTGTGCATGCTGGTCTCACAGCCAGTATCAGACTCGGGTAGCAGAGCAAACACCTTGGTCCGCCCGTTTAGACCTCTCTGAGGAGGGGGCCAGCAGACAGGAGAGTTTGCAGTGGTTTTATCCATCCTCACTGGATTCTGTTTGCACTGCAGTGACTCATGACCACTGCAAGTCCAGCCCTGCGGGTGCTCAGCAGGGCAAAAATCAGGGTTGGCTGTGCTGCTTTGTCCATCGCCTGAATTAACCAGCCCCTGCACTAAAGTTCTATTATTGCATGTCCTGGAGCCTGTTTTGCACAGATTTTCTTCTCAGCCATGAGAATTTTGTGCTCTCTTCCCACCCAGAAAAGGCTGACCTGCCCATACAGGGAGCTGGCTGCAAGCTTAAACCATCTCAAGAGCCCGCTCTCATGGGCTTTCTCCATTTATTTACATTTAAACATTTATTAACCTGTTTATCATACTATCAGCCCATCAGCCCCCCCAGTGCTTCCACACCTCAAATTCATAGTATAATCAAGCCTGGCTCATACTTCTTTGGGGGGAAAAGTGGCTAGGAGGCAAAGATAGAAAGGATTTCCTATCAGCATCCAGACCTTTGTGAATTCAAGCCCGACATGGAGACGCTTCAATCACATTTCAAAGTCTGCTGCGATCAGGTGGGAGACTAAAATTTCTACCTAGGCTGTTGGACTTGCTTAGAGCTTTATAGCACAGGCAAGATTAGAGAACAGACCCTCTATTTCAAAAGCACAAACTCTCAGCAATTAAACTGAAATGGGTTTTCCATTAATGAGCAGTAATTAGGGCTGCTGCTCAGAGCCAGGCAACCCCAGTTCCATCCAAAGGTGGTAGCTGTGCTCTTGTGCACCGGCCAACTCATTACAGTGGCTTTATTTGCCATCTTCAGCGCAAGACGGCATTGAAGGCACCTTACCTCATCCCCTCCTGTCACCAACATCACCAGAGCATTTCCCCCACTGCAGAGAGGTGCCAGGTGGGCAGGGTAGAGTGGCACAGCCGAGACAGGCAGCCTCGGCTATAAGTGAACTGGGAATCTACTTTATATTAAGTATTTATTTCTTATTCAAGCTGATTCTTTTTCACAGCATCCACAACTTAAAAGCGGGTTTGATTTTACTGATACTGTATGCTCTGAAGGCTTCACAATGCCTAAATCTTTTAAAAAAAATAAACCCCATTTTATTCAAGCTCTCAGGAAAAAGTGACGCCTGCATAAGTTGTATTTCTGAAGAGGCACTCTAAAGAAATCCTAACTCCCCTATTTAATACTGATTTGATACAAAGCTGCTGATCTTGGAAAAGAGAAGCTGAGACCATGGGCCAAAGAGGTGCCACCTCAGGGACAGCAGCATTTCCAGCACTGCTCCTGCAGTGCTGCAGTACCCACCTACTACAGAAGACAGGGAGAATTCAAAACTTGAATTCGGGGGGGGTTTGTAAGTGGGCCATTCTCTTTTGCCTGAAATAAATCCCCCTGAATTTTGAGAGCTTAGCCACAGCACTGGCTCTCCTCTGGATTTTGCAGCCTGAGCTCCACTCTGCTAATTGGAAAGAGTCTTTAAACAGGACATGAAACAGATTTGAAAGGTGAGGAGGAATTTGTAAATCTAAGGCATAGGGGATGGAGTGGTGAAAGGCTCCCTCACTGACCAAAGACGGCTTCTTACCATATTTAAAATTTAAAACTCATTTGAAGTTGTTGGTTTGTTTTTTACATATAGACAGTCATCTTCCTCACATCTCCACTCCTCTTCTTCCTTGCAGGAACCTGCTGCCCCAGTCTTCATTCCCAGCCTTTATTCCATCCCCACAAGAGGGCAGAAAGTTTCTTTACTGAGCCCGATCAGCAACAGCTGCCTGAGCAGCTTCATGCAGGAACCAGCCACCATTAACACAACAGGCCCTGGGCTCAGAAGAACACACACAACCATTTGCTGCTTCTTCTGAACCTTAGAATTTGTATCCCCATTCCCCCTAGAGGAAGGCCATGCTGAGCAAGATTCCTGGTCACCCAAGCTAACACCAAGCCAAAGCAACCAGGATGAGCTGCCCAAGGCTACGCATGGCAGCCACGTGCCAGAGGCACAGGGTACAAACCCCAGCATCTTGTGGGACTCCCTAAATAGGGGAGCAGCAGCACAGCAACCACGGAAAGTTTCCCAGCAAGAGCTATACCTCCTACTGGGAAAAATGCTCCTTGCAACACAGCTCTTCTCCAGGGCTTTCCACCCCAGCAGCAGCACTACAGGCACACACCTCCTTAGGACTGGCAGCCACACTTTGCAACCAAAAACATTTTCTCTGTATGCAAAGTTCACAAACCAGCTACCAGATTGCAGAGCTATTCCAACAGACCTCACACTTACCATCTTCTAGGAGGAAAACAGAAGTAGATCAGGACAACTGCAAAAAATCACAACAGGCTCATTTTTGAGAAGCTATAAGAAAGGGAGAGAGGCCATCCCCATCCTAGGAAGCACCACAGCCAAAAACTGAGGGAGGCTGGAGTCTGAGCTTAAATGGAGCTCCAGGACCACAGATGGAGGGTGTGAGTGGGGTCCCAGGTAAGGCTCGTCAGGGGTTCAGGCTCATTAGTGCACTCAGGGCACCTGGTAGTAGCTAATGAAGCAGAGGTACTGCTTGGATGGGTTGAGCCTGCATGATGAGTTCCTTCCAGCTCAGCTGATAGAGAATATTGAGTGAGGTATATTGGGAGACACAAGAGAAAAGATTAAACATGGGTGGTTTATCTCCTTTGCATTCACTTGCTGCCTCTATCCTGGTATTAAATGTTGGCCTGATATTACCTATTTTTAAAGCTACAAAATATAGCTTCAGCCTTTCTTAGCAGACCTTCCCTTGGAAAAGCATTTATGGCTTCTGTAACTCTTTCTTCATGCTCTTCAAGGCCTGCCCTGGGCTTCTGGCTACAAAGTCTTCTATGAAGGGTGAGTGCAAATACAGCTGGCCTTGTACTGGGGTCAAAGCTTAAAGCTCTGAACACTGCTATGGTTTCAGGCTTTGCTGGGTTTCTTTTTTCTTTCTACTAGATATATATTTTTTAAAGAAGCTAGGTATATATGCTGGAGACTTCTTAAAATCCAATTTGTGGTTGTGACATCAATGTACCTGTCTGACCCTGGAAATTTCAATGTAGCAGGAGGTAATAGCTTCTCAGGGGCCAAATTAAGAAATGGGAAGAATTTGTTTAGGTTTTTCTTTATGTGTTCCTGAGCCTTTGGTTGAACCATGGAGTTGCTATCCTTCCTCCCTCCCCAGCTTGGACCCACAGTTGAACGTCATCAGTTGTCTTTGGTGGCCGTACGGCAGACGGACCAGTGCCCACACCTATGCCCTCAGCTCAGCCTTTGGGCTGCCCTGACTGGTTTTTATACTTGTAATGTTGCTAAATGTTCTGCTGGATGTCCAGAAAAAAAATAATAAGTTAATAACTGGTATCCTTTAAATATCAGCCTTGTCTTTGCAGTGTCACTGTTTCCCTGCCACATCCCCATCAGCGAGATGGGAACAAAAGGAAGACTTTTTGTCTTGCTAACATGGTGCTGGTAGAGCCCAAAATGGGGTGCTAGTGCTCTGGGCAGTGCTTTAGCAGAGCTGTGGTCTCTGCCCCTCGCTGCTCCCAGAGGAAAGGCACAAAAGCACCCACAGTATGCGGCATGGGGATGCAAAATACAGATAAAAAACCTGGATGAAGACTGAAACAACTTTGGATCGCATTTATGGATAAGTGCAAACATCATAACACTTAGGTATAATGATGTACAAGTGCTCCTGTCTCTGCAGAGCACTGAAAAGTGTCGTTTCAGTAACCCGTTTTCAAGGAACGCCTTTCGCAGCCCAAAGGCAACTGCGCTGTTCCACATGGGCACCAGGTGGCAATGCAGCCTTGCCGCTCCCGCGGAGAAATGGGGCAGAAAACACCCCTTTGGATGTTCATTGCAGAGCTCTGCGCTTGGACGGACCTTGGTTTGCTTTGGGTTTTTGGGGTGTGGGGCCGGGAGAAGACTCATGGGTGGGAGGACTCCTCTGGCCCGTGGTGATGTCCTCGCCCCTGTCCCAAATAGAGCAGCTCCCGTGAAGTTGAGCCGGGGGAGCAGGCAGCCTGGGAGACGCCCTCAGCATCTTGCAGGGCCACTATGATGCCCTGACTCCCCAGGTAGCCATCTCCAGCCTGGAGAGCCCGTTGGGGTCCTTGGGCCACGCTGCAGTGGCACTGCGCCTGGTGCCCACGGGGTAAAACAGGATGTGTTGAGCGCTGCGTTGGGTTTCTGGAGCAAATTTCTCCCTGTTGCTCCTCACGAACACCCCCATCCTGCCACACTGCAGTGTCACCAGTGCTGGGGACAGCCAGGCTGGCGGGGAGGTCGGTGTGCTGTCTGTATCTGGCCCAAGACCTGGCCTTCCACTCCTGCGCTGCTGCCGTTGCAGAGCCAGGTTGCTCAGCATGGAGGAGAGGAAAGCTGTGCAAGCGGAGTGCAGCCTGGACCTGAGTGTGGTGGCTTGGCACCCCGAAAACAAGGGCTCCCCTGCAAAAAGCAGCTCCCAGGAGCACTGCTGCAGAGACGGGGGAGCACTGAGCAGCAGCAAAACAGCGCAGAGCCCCACTGAGCCATGCCTTAAGGGGAGGGCAGGCTGGGGGGCCTCTGTGCAGCTCCGGGACCTGCACCGAGGGCAGGGTGAGGAACCACGGGCATCACCAGTGATGACAGGAGAGCATGAGCTGCTAAGTCCACAATGCTGGAAGTTGGGCTTGGCTTGGCAAGAGGCTGCGGGGCTCGTGGCCAGGCTCAGCTGGCACCAGACCAGTGGGTGCCACAGCGGCAGCAACCCTGACACCGTTAGCACAGGAGTGGGTGCAGCTCAGGGCCGGGGAAGGGAAGTCCAGGGTGCATCTTGTTTTGTTCATCTTGCCTTTTTTTAATACCTTACTGTGAGTCAGTGAGATGCTGGTGGTGTGCCATGGAAGCCGGGTGCTGCTCTGATCCTAGGGTGCCCTCAGCATCTGGGAGGGCTGCTCTGGCACCCTAAACCCCCATGACCATTTCTGGATCCAGGACCCCCACCTCCAAACCCCGGTAGCCGTTGCGGTGGGCAACACCTTCGTGCTCTGTTGTGCAATGCTGTGCTGGTGGAGGATGCTGCTGACCCTGGAGATGTTCTGATGCTTGGCTCTTACTTGCTCCTCCTCCTTCCTCTTGTGAGATCCAAGCTGTTGGTGCAGGCAGGCAGTGCTTCCCACCCTGCTGATGCTGGATGGGATGCAGCTCAGGGCTCTGCAGAGGCTCAGGCTGGCAGAGGTGGGAGCGCCTGGAGCCTGCGGAGCCGCTCTCTTGGCCCAACACCAGAGTCCTCGCAGAGCCCCAGCCTGGGTACCTTCCCCAGGGGCAAATCATCCCCTCTTTCCTGTCTGGCCAGGGGTTTTTGCTGGCATCTGTCAGGCAGCAGCAAATTTGGGAGAAATCAGTATTATTTCTGCTGGGAAAGGTGGAAAACCAAGGCAGCCCCGTTGCTATGGTTGCCGCAGACTGTCCTCCATGCAACATCATGTCAAGCAGCTCTGCAAGCAGATGTGCCGCAGCTGGAAAGCAAAGTGATTCCCCCAGATGTGAGCATGGCGTGGCTGGCCACACACCCTGTCCCCTCTGCTCCCATGGCCTCCCCTGGGATGCTGGGGTGCTAGTTGTGCCCTTGGCTGCATGTCCCCGTCCCTGTCCCTATCCAGCACCCTCCCTGGCAGCAAAAACCCCACCAGTGAAAGCAGCGCTGGGGAGGGGGAGGCATGGCACTTACACTACGCAATGCATACCGGTGTTTAAAAACAGTGTAATCAGAATATAAAGTGCTTAATATCAGATTCAAGTATTGTTCAAATAAGGGGGGGTGCTGAATATTGGCTAAGCATTGCAACCATTTCTAAATCTTTTTTTTCCCTAAGAAGTTATAGGATCATCAGTTTACGGGGTTTTCTGGGCTTTGATCAATATCGTTTGGACTAGCACGTGGGTTCACTGGGTCCTGCTGCACCCTCGGGGGCTGAGGGCTCAGGCTCTGCCTCCTGCGTCCTCCAGGGCGCACTGCTCTTTGCTTTGTAGCTCTTTGCTACAAGGCTTTTAGCACCTTAACCCAAAATGCACCTGACGGCCTCATCAGAGCTCTGGAGCGAAGCCAGTGCTGTCCCTGAGAGCCAGAGGGGCAGGAGCAGACAGTGTGCAGAGCCCAGGGACTGATCCAGAAAGGTGTTCAGGTGTGAAGACCTGCTGCTGCTTCCCAGTGCTCACCTGGGCTCTGCCCTTCGCACTCACCACACATATTTTTTGATATGTCCCCCTGAACCCGCGGGGTGCTTCTGCTCTCGTCCACACCAAGCACGGTGGGATCGACTCCAGTGCAACCCCTGTATGAGGTGGTGGCAGGGATCTGCAGGGTTGGTGTCCCTGTACCAGGAGCCAGCACCCACCAGGGACGCTGTGCGGCGCAGCGCGGCAATGTTCCCTCTGGCCACCTTGCCTGTGTCCCCTCTCCCAGGCCCTGGTAGTCCCCAAGATGGGCTGAGTGGCCACGGCATCTCCTGCCCTGCCCAAGCCCTGTCTCCAGCGGTGCAGATGCCGATGAGCAGACCTTTCCCTCCACACTGCTCAGGGATGCGCCGAATCCTGGCTCCGTCTGGCTGTCGGCCAGACCTCCGGCGGGCCCAGGGGGCTGGTTAAGCTCATTGCTTTTCTTTCAGAGGCTTCAGAAAGCCGCCCGCCTGCATTTAATTCAAATTTATTGAATAATTCTCCTGGGAGCAGCTAGTTCAAGACCAGCAACTACAACAGGCCATCAATGAGATCAGTTGGCACGGCCCTGGATGTGGAGGGCTCTGTGTCCTCCAGCGCATCTCCATGGCCATGCCGAGGGCACGGTGAGCGCAGGACCAGGTGCCTGGCCCAGGACAACATTGGCTCAGCTCTGAACCTGGCTGCCTGCATTGCCTCCAGCCCCAGGGGATGTTTTGAGGTCTGTTACTATCCCTCCCACTTCCACCCCAAACCTGCTTCTGCCTTTTGAGCACTCATCCCCCAGGCAGCGGTCCCAGAACGGGGCTGGCTCAGCCCTTGCCTCCCTCCGAAGCCTGTTGCCAGCTCGCTGTGCTCCAAAGCTGGTGAGATGCAACAAGCCTGCAACCGGGTGCAGACGTGGTGCTGGAGGCACAGCCTGCTGCAATGGGATGCATGTGCACCATTGGGTGCCACAACCTGAGGCCACCAGGACAGGAGTGGGGACAAGCCAGAGCCAGGCTGGGAGGGCAGGAATGTGTCCCCAGGTCCAACGAGCGGGTGGTGGGTGATGGGACCAGCCAGATCGCAGGAGAAGGGCTTCCCTGAAGGAGGCTGCTCTCTAGGAAAGACATTTTACGCTCTGCTCTGCCCTGAGAAGTTTTGGGGGCACATCATGGGCCCCATCCTTAGCGGCATCTTGGGTGCTGTCCCCAAGGACATGGCTGGGGACAGGCTGCCTCCATCCCTCATTCCCCTGCTGCTGTGTGGCTCCATGAGGGCAGCCCATGGCGTGCCTTGCGCTACGCAATTAACCACTGCTCGGAGGAAAAATAATGATCTTCATTAATGAGCGCAGCGCTCGTCGGTCAGGGCCTGACGTCCCGCGCAGGGGCATGTGCAGCCATGCAGCAGGACTGAATCATAACTCTGCTAACGATGCTGCGAGGCCCGTGGGGAGAGCAGCCTTCCCGTTAGCTCTGGGCACGTGTTGCTTTGCAGCACGTACAGAAAGGCAGCTCCACGCCAACCTCCATCCATCCCTCGTGCCCTGAGCTGCGGGACGGGACCTGTGACAGCTCAACCTGCTTTCCCGCAAGGTGTGGGATCAGGCAACATGCCAGAGCCTGGAAAACGGCGTCTGTAGCTGCGATTCAGCTGTGAATGGGCAGGAGTGCCCGGGGACCTTCCCCCAGCGCAGTGGCTGTACTGCGGCGTGGGGCCGGGGCACCGAGCCCTCCTCACCTTCCTGGGGTCCCTTATTCCACCCACATCCCCCCTTGTCACAGTCACCAGCTGCCCAGGGATTCGCAGAGCGGCAGGAGGGGCTCAACAAGCCATGGCCAGAGGCACCCACCGGATTTATAGTGCTTGCTCAGGCCACGAGCAGCATGGAGCTATTCCTGCAATAAAAGCCTGGGTTTGCTGTACAATCCTGATTTTCCTGTGCCGGATGCACGGCTGGTTTAGGGCAGAGCTGGGGGTGCAACCCCACCCCGCATCCCAGAGGGTGCCCAGTGCTTGGGGAGGCCCCCAGGGAGCGCAGGCAGCAGGGAGGGGTGTCGAGCAATGCCCGAATAAACCCCACGTGTGTTTACCTTGGGCAGAAGCGAACCCGGGCGTGCGGTGGGCTCTGCACCTCAGTTGGGCTCGGGTTTGACCCCGGAGAAAAAATGCTGTTGCCTTGGGGTTGTGCTGCCCAGCATTAAAAGCCGAATCTGAGCAGTGTGGGGGCACAGGGGCTCCGTGCAAGGCGGCAGAGCACCACTTCCCGCTGTGAGGCCGCGGCCGGCCGCGCTGCCGCAGGGGCAGGCACAGAGAAGCATTTTTCAAACTGAGCTTTCGGATGCTCGCAGTGGGTTTGGGGCCGGGTTGTTAACGTATGAGAGACGCGGGCTGGTGGGTGGGAGCAGACTCGCACAGGCACTCGCCGCTGAGGGCTTCCCCCCGGAGAGGCACTGTGCGGGGCTCTACGCACCCCGACAGCTTGGCAGGCAGCTGGAGCAGGCCCTGGGCAGCATGGCGGGGGGGCCCCAGGGGACCCCCACCCACAGAGGTGCCTCGGGGGATCCTCACCAAGAGGGGCCGCAGGGACCTCCCATCCATGGGGTACATGGGGGACCTCTGCCTCCAAGGCTGCTCTGCCCTTACAGTGGTGCCCCGGGGGATCCCAACCCGTGGGGGTGCCCCAGGGACCCTCACCCACAGGGTACCCTGCGGACTCTCACCTCCAAGGCTGCTCCAGGGGACCTGCGCTCACAGGGGCTCCCAGGGGACTTTCACTGCTGAGGACACCCTGGCGACCCCCTCCCCCAGACCTGCCCTGGTGGTCCCTGACCCTTGGCGGTGGCCCAGGGACCCCCCACCCACCAGGATGCCCCGGGGTGACCCTCCCCCCCAGGGGTGCCCCAGGCGACCCACTCTGCAGGGGACACACGAGGGGTCCCCTGTCCCCAGGGACACCTCAGGGACCGTCCCCATAGGGGTGCGCCGGGGGTCCTGCTCTCACAAGGCTGCGCCCAAGGACCCGCGCCGCTCAAGATGCCCCGGGGACCCCCTACCCGCGGGGGGGGGAGTGGGAGTGGAGTGCCCCTCATCCATCAGAGATACCCCAGGGTCCCGCAGCACCGGGGGCGGGAGGAGGGGTCGCTGTCGCCGCCAGCGCCGCCGCCCCCCCGCCCCGTCCCCCCCCACCCCCCCGCCGCCTTTTGTTCGCCGCCCGCGCGCGTCCCCGCCCGGCGGCGGGGCGGGCGGAGCCGGGGCCGCAGCCGCAGCCGCAGCCGGGGCCGAGCCCAGCGCAGCGCAGCGGGACATGGAGGCCGCGCCGGCCGAGCAGGGCCCCCCCGCGCCGCCGCCGCCGCTCCCGGAGAAGAAGAAGAAGGCGCAGCGGGCGCCGTCGCCCGCCCGCCCCAAGGAGGTGCCCGGCTGGTCGCTGGCCAAGAGCCGGCGCGGCGGCGGGGCGCACCCGGGCGCGGCCCCGCGGCTGGCGGCGGGCGGCGCGCACCCGCGGCGGGCGGGCGGTGGCAAGGAGGGGCGCCCCGAGAAGCGGGCGGTGGCGGCGGCGGCCCGGGCCGGCGGCAAGGGGCCCGCGGGGCGCGGCGCGGCGCGGGTGAAGGGCCGGTGCCGCGGGGCGGAGACGGCGGCGGCCGGGGCGCGGCGGCCGGCACCGGGGCCGGGGCCCGGGTCGGGGCCGGGGACCAGCCTGACCGACAGCAGCTCGGAGGTGTCGGACTGCAGCGCCTCGGAGGAGGCGAAGCTGCTCTCGCTGGAGCTGGGGCTCAGCGGCAGCGACGGCGAGTCCCCGGGCAGCGCCCCGCCGCCGCCGCCCTCGGCCGGCGAGGCCTCGCCGCTGCCCGAGGAGCCCTCGGCCGCCTCCATGGCCAGCAGCCGCCTGCAGCTCAGCACCTCGCTCGCCTTCTCCGACCTCACCGAGGAGCTGCTGGACGCCGGCACCGACGGGCTGCTCCGCGAGCTGGAGGACCTGCGCTCCGAGAACGACTACCTGAAGGTGGGCATGGCGGGGCGGCTCTGGGTGCGGCAGCCCTGGGCACAGCGTGGCACGGTGGGCGTCGCGGGGCATGGGTCAGCGTAGCACCGCATCCTTGGCCGCAGCGTGGCTCAGCGTCCCTGGGCAGGGCAGGGCATGGCATGGCACGGCACCGCACGGCACGGCGCAGCATCCCTGGACACAGTGTGGCATCCCAGAGCATGGCTCAGTATGGCATGGCATCCCCGATCATCGCATGGCTCAGCATCTCTGGGCACAGGACAGCATGGCACAGCATCGCTGGCCATAGTGTGGCTCAGCATCCCTGGGCACGCCGTGCCATGGCACGGTGTCCCAGGGCATGGCTTAGCATGGCACAGCAGCCCTGGCCATAGCATGGCATGGCGTGGCATCCCAGGCCATGGCACAGCATCTCTGGCCTAGCATGGCTCAGCATCCCTGGGCAGGGCGTGGTGCGGCATCCCTGGACATGGCTGGGCACAGGGCACAGCTCAGCTCAGCCCAGCATGGCCTGGCTCAGCCTGGTGCAGCATCGCTGAGCGTAGCCTGGCCTGGTGCAGCTGGCAGCATAGTGTGGCATGGCTCAGCCCAGCATGGCATCACCGGGCATGGCCAGGCACGGTGTAGCTGGGCTCAGCTCAGCACAGCATGGCACAGTTGGGTATGGCCTGGAGGCCATGGCTGGGCTTGGCTCAGCTTGGCACAGTGTGGTATAGCTGGCTGTAGGGCATGGCTTGGCTAAGCCCAGCATGGCCAAAATGGGCATAGGGCAAAGCTCAGCTTGGCACAGCGTGGCCCAGCTGGGCATGGTCCAGCACAGTGTGGTGTGGTGGGGCAGTGCTTGGCTTGGCATAGCATGGCACGCTTTGGCACAGGGCACATGTTGGGACACCATGGGCCAACTTAGCCTGGTATGGCCCAGGTGGGCATGGATTGCCCTGGCATGGCATAGCTGGGCACAACTCAGCTCAGCACAGCATGGCTCAGTATGGCCAAGCCTAGCCTGGTCCTAGCTTGCCATGGCTAGGCTCAGCACAGCCTGGGCTGGCAGAGTTTAGCAAGGCACAGCTCAGCATGGCATGGCTGTGCTCAGCCCAGCTTGGCATGGCTGACCATGGCATAGTTTAGCTCAGGCTGCTTTGGCATCCTGGGACACGGCATGGCATGACCTGACCCCGCACAGTTGGCACAGCTCAGCCCAGTGCAGGGTGGGATGCTCCCCGCTGTCCTCCCTGCCCGCTGACACTGCCAGACCCTGGGGAGATTTTCCAGCTCATTTCTTTCGGCCTGTTCCCGTGCTCCCCGGGGCCTTTTTCCAGGCGTGCGGCGTGGCTGCCTGGTTCACAGGCGCGTGGTGAAGCCAGGGCAGATGCGCTGCATGGGGTCAGGGGCACGGAGCCGTTCTGCCTCCGGTCACACATCGACCTGCTGCACCTTAGCACATGTTGCCTGCTGCAGGGTGGGCACAAACACCCACCAGGTACCACGGCCCAGTGGGCTGCAGGCTTTTTGCACCCTCTGCTCTTCTTCAGGGTGGAGCTGTGAACGTGATGCTCGTGCAATCGCCTGCTGCGGGTGCAGGGCTAGGTACCGCGTCTCGCTGGCTGCTCTTCGGATCTCACAGGTTGGAAATCAGGCCAGCTCTCGACCACCGGTGCCAAAGTTTGTAAATGCATCGGGATTATAGCTGCGAGGTGGGAGCTGGGCGTTGGGTGATGTGCTCAAAGATGCTCAATCAGGCCCTTTGTCCATTAGCAAAGCCCCAGTTCACAGCTGGTGTCCCAACTCCTGCCAGAATTAGCAGCAAGAGCTTAAGGGCTTTGATTTACTGAGAGCTGGAAAAATACAGATGAGGCCCCTCAGGTTTCCAAGAACGCGTGTGCAAGCGCTGCCGTTCCTGTGGACCGCGCGATTGCTTCCTCCGTTTCCACGTCATTTTCTTCCTGGCAAGCTGCAGGCGTGCGGGCCGTGAGTATTTTACCTGCCATGAGGGATGGCACCTGAAATCCCCCCGCCGGGAGCAGCGGAGAAGGTGGAGGGCTGCTGGAGGCGTGCTCCAGGCAGCGCCGTGGGGATGCTGGTGGCATCCTCTCTTCTTCGCCGCAGCATCTATGTGCGCTCACGCCAGCACATGGGTCCCTCTGCTCACACCTCCCTGAACATGTGCACCTTGCTTATCGCCATGTTTTGGTGGTTTGCCTGGTTTCTCCAGCAAGGAGCGGAAAACTGTGCTGGGCTGCAGCAGGGTGCTGGCTTGTGCCATCTCTGCTAAAAATTTGGGGATTTGGGACCTTATGGCAAACCTAAAGCCCTGACCCAAGCGATCAGCATCACCCGCCCTGCTGTGCAGCACGGGTTGGAGAGCAGCATGCAGGGACCCTGCGGAGGTGGCCCCTGGCCTCGGCAGCTCCCCTCCCTTTGGGTGCGGATGAATCAGATTTATGAATCAGGTTTATTTATTTAAGAGGTGACTTATTTCCTAGGACTCACCCAAATAGCTGCAAATTAATATTTTTTAATTTATTCATCGGAGCTGTGTAAAACCTGGCGCATTTTTAAAGCGAAGCAAGGATTTTTGGGGGTGGGAGGGTTTTGATGACGTTTTGGCACGGGCCAGGCACGCATGGTGCTACGACGCCCGTATGATGCACGCTGGGTTTTGGAGCTTCCCGGCAGAGCACATTGCAGCCCTCTGTAGCGCTGCCAGTTCATGTTGCATCTTTCCTTGGCTGCCATAATAAAATGTACATATTTAAGCACGCTTCACCCATTTCTCTCTGCAACCCAGATTTTTGCAAGGCTCTACCTGCCTCCTGCTGCTCTGGGCACAGCGGGACGGTGTCTCCACTTGCCCCTGCTCTCGGGTGCGTGCACCTGCTGTGACACCACCCTCCGTAAATGGGTTATTTCAAGCGTTTCCTCCAAAAAAGGGGACATCTCACACATAGGTTGGAGGCGTCTCAGGTGTCCTTGCCCCGTCTCGCTGTTGCTGAGCTCTGCGGTGGAGAGCAGCCCTGCTCAGCAGGCTGGAAAATGTGAGATGCGATACGGCAGCAGCTGCGGAGGGACGGGCAGACAAAGAGTGGGCACGGGAGAGGGTTTGGAGCGAGGGAGGCGACGCCTGCAAACCCTCTCCCCTCCGTGGGACAGGACTTAGGCAAGAGCCGCGTAACGCCGGGAGCGCAGTCCTGCCTGCCCCGCTCCCAGCCCTGCGTCCCTCAGGGTTTGCCCGTGTTTCCCAGCTCTGTGGAGAAATGCTTACGGAGGGTGGGTGGAATATTGGGTGGGTGCCTCGTTTCCCCCACGGCAGCCAGGGACTGGCGCATGCCACCAGCGAGGGCTCCCTGAGAGCGTCCCGCGGGGGCACCCGGGGCTGCGTGGGGGACCCGGAGATTGTGTTTTGGGCAGCCCTGTTGGCGCTGGGTCCCGGCCCTGCTGCTGCTGAGATCCTGCCCAGCCACGGGGGCAGGGACCATGCCCAGGGGTCCCGGTAACCGTAGGCAGAGCTGGGGCGCAGGGCTCTGCCGTCTCTCGCCCCACCAGCAGCCACCCTGGAAGGGCCTTTGCAGCCTCTTGCTTTTTTGGATGCTGCACGACGTGGGTTGTGCTGCAGCGAGCCCCCAGCTGTTTGCCTGTTAATTTATGGGGGCAGGTGTAAAGCTGAGAAATGTTGATTTTTCCCTCTCCGACGTGCTGTGCTCTCTGCCGAGCAGGAGCTGGCATGCCAGCCAGGGGCAGGGCACAGCGGGGTGCAGCACGCAGGCTGCTGTGCTGAGCTCCAGCCTGACGTGGAGGGAAGGATGGCCCACGTTTGCTGTCGGAGCTGGGCTAGAGCTGCTGTTTATGCACCTAAAGAAACCCCTCTGTGTGACACATGGATGTCCCTTTACCCACCTTTTGCCCCATTGCACCCCAGTGTGGGCTTGGGGTGAGCTGCGTTTGCTAGGACCCCCTCGCTGGCAGGGGACATGCCTGGGCACCCCGAGCAATTTCGCTTAGAAACGCCCTCTGATTTTATTTTTTTCCCCTAGCAATTTCAGCATAATTCCCTCTTCTGTCTGGCAGAGGCTCAGAGTTAATTGAAAGCTGCCGCTTTTGTCCTGTAATCTCGGAGGAAGCGGTGCTTATTGCTCCTGGACGGTAATCCCCGTCTTTGCACGGGGGATCGCAGGCTCTCCCGCGGGCACGCCCGCGGCCAGCGCGGCCCCGGGCTCCGCACAAAGGCGTCGATGCAAAACCTACAGGCAGCTTCCACCTTTCCTCCTCCGTTGCATCTGGCGCTGAGGTTTGGGGGTGCGGGCGGAGGGTGCGAGCGCAGGCAGGGCCGTGGTCCCCGGAGGGCTGCCTGTCCCCCGCGGGCGGGCGGCTGCTGCTTGGCTGTGCCCCAGAGCCGGGGGCTGCCAAAGCTGAGGGTGTCTGTGCTGCCAGCAGCACGACAGCCAGCCATGTCGTTATTTGCATGATCCTGTTTTGTATCCCTTACCGCTTTCTGCTTTTAAAAGATAGCGGATCCTGCTGAGGAGCCGCGAGAGTCGCACAGCACGAGTTCCCTGGTCCGGTCTGAGCTTGCCGCATTCTCGCAGGCACCTAAGCCAGCGTGTAACTCCCCGTGGGCAGGAGATCCGAGGGTTTAACTCTTCTGCCGCAACGCGTGATGGGTCTGATCTGCATTTTGAGGTGTGCTCTGCCATCTCCACGGGTCCCCCTTCTGCCAGGCCACTGTTCAGGGCCGTCACCCTAAAGCTCAGCCCCTCCCAGGTCTTGCCCTTCCTGGAGGAGCTGATGTCCTGCATGCGGGTGCGTGGACACGGCGGTAGCTGCTACCTTCTCCTGCTCTGAAAATGCATGGGGTTTTTCTGAACTGGAACCAAGCGGTTTGCATCCCACCTTGATGCTTCTTCATTTCCTTAATAATCTCCCCAGGGAGAGACAATATCTCCGAGGTTTGCCTGCAGAAGGTTGAAGGTGTATGTTGTCTCTTGGGTTCCTCCATCAGGCGTAGCCCACAAGTGGGGTGTTTGCTTCTGCACACTGTCGTCCCTTGGGTGTTGAAAAAAGTCTCCCTGGACTGCAGATCCCCAGCGTGTTTTCCAAGACAGGTGACTTCTGGTGTGAAAAAAAAAAAACCGAAACCTTTGCTGCTGCAGAGATGGGGCACAGCAGCGGATGAACAGATCATCCCAGAGGATGGAGGTGGTGAGCAGCCCGCGGGTCTGGTCACGTTGGGAAGAACTCATTTATCTCATCCTCAGCGTTGCCCCCCTTGTCTCTGTTTCACACTTTATTTAGCATCCTTTATGGTGCTTCCTGCTCGCGACACCAGCCCTGAATTTGGGATGTTTCTCGGGTGTTTCTCTCCGCTCGTGGCTCTGCTCTCGCCTTAGTATCTAACTGGATCTTTTTTCCTTTGATTTTTGCAAAGATGGGCGTCAGCTCCAGAAAAGGGGCAGATGCAAAGGGTGAGGCTCAGCAGCCGTCATGGACCCCCGAAGCCATCAGGGGACCTCTGTGCACCCCATGCGCTGCCTCCAGACACCCCGGGGCTCTTCTGCCCGCTGCAGTCCAGCTGTGGAGGGCGACAGCTTTGCCATCCTAAGCTCTCTTCCAGTTTGCTGGCATTTTTCTGCTCTCCCATCCTAATCCAATTACTACGGCTTAGCGGCACGGCTTGCCTCCGAGGGGGCAAGCGCGGGGCGGGCTGCGCGGCTGCCGGGCTGCGGCCACTCGAAGGCTTTATTGGCATTAAGGGGTGCAGGCGAATTCCTGCAGCTGGAGCGAAGGGAGGCACCGCTTTCCCGGCCCCCCGGCGCCAGCCCCGCTGCAGACCCCCCAGCCCCGCTCCCCAGGGGAGCACCCTGCGAAGGGCTGTGCCGCCGGGCGCTGCCCAGGCAGCGGCTTGCGCCGGACACGGCCTCCCCCTAAAATAAAGGTTGCTACAACCCGAGGTATAAACAAGCAGGAGCTCTTAGCATGGCAAGCCCCGGCTTCCTTGAGCAAATGTAAGGTTTGGGTGGGTTTTTTCCGGGGTCCCTGCTCCCTGCCCTGCTCGGCTGCTGCCTGGGGAAGCCGCATGGCACACGGGAGCCAGTGCGGTCAGCGCTGGAGCGGGACGCAGGCAGGCCCGCGTGCCTCTGCAATCGTATTCAAGCCACAGTTTGCGTGACTTTGGTGGTGAAAGGTTGTTTTCCACCACCCCATGCCTGCTCACCTGCGAATGTGTAATGCGTCTTTTCCCATGAAAGCTTGAAAGCTCCCAAGGAATAGATCCCATAAACCGGCTCCCCGGGCTGGTTTGGCTCACAGGGGTTTTGCTGGTGGCCATGGTGGCCGTGGCACTGCCGTGTGGGGTGGGCAGTGCTGGCAGTGGGTTCCCATCGGGTTCGTCGCCCCGGGCTGCGTCGCAGCCCTCGCAGGGCGGTCTGCCCGCACGTGCGGTTCATCCCTGGGGGGTTTCACGCCTGAGCTACCCGGGGGCGTCTCTGAAACCTGCAGTGATGCCCCTTCGTGGGGTGGTCTCCAGCTGTCCCTGGAGCAGCCCAGCTGGGTGTCCCTGGGACACCCCGCTGCCCATCTCGGTGCCTCGGGGCTGTTTCTGCCCTGCTGTTGTTCTTGAGACCCCCCGACAAGAAGCAGAGAGGCGGAGGGCGGCAGGACACTGGTGGCCATAGTGCCACTGGGCTCCGGCAGCCTGGGCCAGGAGATAATCCGGGATTGTCTAATTGACGTTCCTTATTTGTCACGTAGTGTTTAAAGCCAACAGTGAGCGACTGTGACTTGTCCCCGCAGCTGCCACCCCCCCTCCCCGGGCTCAGCTTCGCCTTTCGGGGGAATTCTTGCAGCTGGGGCTTTGTCCGGGCCGGGCGAGCGCGGCAGCGAGCGTGCCAGCGCCTGGCAGAGCCGGCGCGGTGCTGTTGTCTCAGGCTGTAGGTCACTGTCACGGGCGGTCTCGGGAGCAGTGCGGTCCCGTCCCCCTCCGCCTGGGGTGAGTCGGGGCTGTACGTCCCCGCTGCCTGTGCTGGATCCTCATCTTGTCCCTTGCCGGGCCGTGCCACGGTGCAAGGCACGAGCCCTTCGCCTCTCAAGTGGCAATTGCATTTGGCAGCGATGGGAGGTGTTTAGTGGCGAGGGTTTTTTGGCAGGAGAGTGGGTGCTCGATCCCTTCCCAGGAGTGAGCTGGGTCCACAGGGTCTCGTCAAGGAGGACAACAGCCGGTGCGACGGCTGGAGTGTTTGCTGGGGGGATTGGGGTTGAGAACACGTTCACAGGGACGTGCTGAGAGCTTCGGGCAGCCCGTGTGGGTCCCCAGGGACCGGAGGGGACAGTCCTCGAGCATCTCCAGTGGCCGTAGCCCTGCACGGGCCAGGGACGTGGCACCGGGGCTGCGGCTGTTGCGGGGGGTCTTGCGGCGGCTGAGTGCCGCAGACCCAGAGGAGGCTTTGGGTCTGCGCTGGTGCCAGCGGGACGTTGCCCCTGGCCCTGCTGCCACAGCGACGCTGCGGCCCCGCGCCGGAGGCTCTGCTGGGCTGGGAGCCGTCCGCCGCTGGGAGAGCTGATGAGACTGGGAAGGGGTGGACGGGGGACCCAGCCTAGCGATTGCTGCTTGGTGGCAAAACGAGGGGCAACCTCTGGTCCCTGGCGCTGGTGGCGTCTTGCTCATGTCCCTGCGTTGCCTCCTCTGTCCTCGGCTGCCGTCTCCTCCTTCCCTCGCCTGCCTCCCTGACACATCTTTTCCAAAGACGACCTACATTTTTCTCGCCGCGGCTGCCGCCTGCGCTGCTCCTGCAGCTCCTCTCCCTCCCCCACCTTCCTCTTTGTTGTACCGCAAATATTTATAGGCGCCCGTGTCGGGTGTCCCCCCCGGGTGGCTGGCTCGCCGGTGGGTGATGGTGCCCAGCTGGCTCTGAGCCCTTTTCTGCAAGGATGGGGCTCGACCCGAGGGGTTGAAGGTCTGTGAGAACAGCTCGTGGGATGGAGGGCAGGGGAGCCACGCTGGGGAGGTGTCCCAGGGGGAAAAGAGGGGAGAGCGAGCTGGGGGCTCCATCCCCTCTAACGTGCATCTCCCCGCAGGATGAGATCGAGGAGCTGCGCGCCGAGATGCTGGAGATGAGGGATGTCTACATGGAGGAGGACGTCTACCAGCTTCAGGAGCTCCGGCAGCAGCTGGACCAGGCCAGCAAGACCTGCCGCATCCTGCAGTACCGGCTGCGTAAGGCCGAGCGCCGCAGCCTGCGCGTGGCACAGACGGGCCAGGTGGACGGCGAGCTCATCCACAGCCTCGAGCAGGACGTCAAGGTGAGGCCAGGAGGGTGACATCCCCATCCGGGCATTCCCCAGGTCCCCTGAAGTGGTTTTTGGCAAGATGTGGCCGTGGTGGCTGGTGAGACACGAGGGGATGGCAGGGGATGTTGGGGTGCAGGGAGCTCCGTGGGGTTGTGCTGTTTATGGGGCCATTAACGGGGGCATCACTATTCCCCGCTAGCAACGGTGATACGAGAAGTGGGGAGCAGTGCTTTCAGCTCACGGGTGGTCTGGGCACGGGGCATTTGAGGGGATCCTGGGAGTGGAGAGGGCCAGCGTTCCCCAAGGATGGGGGTCTCGCAATGCCATATGCAAGGTTCATCCTGTGCCCCGGGGGGAGGATGAGCTGTCCCGGGGTCCAGCTCCCTTATCCTGCACCGATGGGGATGGGCTGGGGCAGCACGAGTGCGCAGGGAGGGACCATGGGGACCAGGACCCTGGGGACCTGGGAGCTGCTCCTCTCGGCTGTCGGGGAAGCCTTGCAGAGCCCCTGGTGTTGCAGCAGACGGGCTGGGGCAGGGACAAGGGGCTTTCTGCGGGGTGACATTGCCTCGCCCTCGCCAGCCGCCGGCCCTCAAGGAGCTGCCGGTGCCGGTGAGTGTTTGCTGAGGGCTCTTGCCAACACGGCCGCTGCCAGGACGGGGGTGCGGTGGCAGCCAGAGACGGCTCGAGGGGGGACAGGCAACAGCTCAAGGAGTAACTTAGTTTTTTGAGCAGAAAACAGCCGGTCCCAGAACCAAGACATGCCATAAGTGCGGGGCTGTGAACCCACCTTGGGCTGCCCATCCCTGCTGGGGGCCCAGACTCATCCCCAAATCACCCAGCAGCCCCCAGCTCGGGGTGCTGCTGCCAAAAATACCTCCTCCAGCTTCTCCCTTTCTGGGAAAGAAAGCGCAGCTCGTCCTCGGTGGGGACAGGAGGCCGACCCCATGGCCTGAGCCCCGCAGCCGTGCAGCGGGGCTTGCTGCTTGCCTCCGCAGCGCTGGTACCCCGGGCTGGGCAGGGGACCGGGCGGATTGGGGACAATTTTTCCTTTCCTACAGATGCAGGAGGGAATGCTTTTATGCTGTTAAGCTCCTGTTATGCTGAGGGCTGCTCCCTTGCAGGGATCTGGAGAGGGGGCTCTGGGGCCGTGGCTGGGATGGATGGAGGCACCCTTCACCCCGGGGGCAGCTGCCGTTTTGTTCTGTAACGTGATGCAGCAGCTCGCCTTTCTCCTGGCCAGCACAGCTGCTGCCTGCAGTGAGAGGCTGCCTGCTCTGGTGCTGCCTGACGGCTTTTCCAGCCTTGTAGGGGTTTTTCCAGCCTCGTGGCGTGGGAAAACCTACCAAAAGGCAACGAGCATCCCACAGCATCGTGTTAGGGCTGGGGAAGGCAGGTTTGTGCCACAGGATGCGGACGCAGGGCAGCCTTGCAGCTGGCGAAGGGTGAACAGCCGTCACAGCGTGCGATCGAGGGGACACACACAAGGGCCAGGGTGTCACCCAGCACGGTGTCTGCTCTAAAGTGTCTCAGTAACAGCCTGATGATCTCTGCATGAGGATTGTAGGTGCGCAGGCACTGCGGTCCCAGTCCCACGTGCACTGCACCCCGCCTGATGGCAGCCCTGTTGTATCCCCAGGTGGCCAAGGACGTCTCCGTGCGGCTCCACAATGAGCTGGAGGCGGTGGAGAAGAAGAGGATCCGGCTGGAGGAGGAGAATGAGGACCTGCGCCAGCGGCTCATCGAGACGGAGCTGGCCAAGCAGGTGGTGCAGAACGAGATGGACAAGCTCCGAGAGGTGAGGGGGGACCAGGAGGCGTCCCCAAGGCTCTGCCCGTAGCAGATGTCCTGGCCCTGCACCACGGGATCCCCCATCCCTGCCCGCGTTGCTGAAACCCAAACCGTGCTGCAGACGCTTGCGAAACCCGAGCAGCGCCTGCCCTCGGCGAGGCACACTTCATCCCACCCTGCGGGCACGGGGTGGCTCTACCCCATCCAGGGGGGGCTGCGGGATTCCCCCCCCCCCGCACTAGAGCCAATTTATGTGTCCTCGGCCACTTGCTCAGCCCAGCCGCCTGGGCCGTGCCCATCTCCTGCTGGCCAAAGCTCTGCACGACGCGTGAAGTTTGCCACATCCCTGGCACAGTGCCCGGCGCTGGCCATACCCTGAATGCATGCTGCTGGTTCAAATCGGGCTGAGCCATGGGGCTGCATGGCAGCCGTGTCCCAGCTGTGTCCCGGCGGTGTCCCAGCCATGTCCCAGTGGTGCTGCCAAGCTGGGTGGGTGCACAATCCCGTCTGTGTCCTGGGAAGCCATGTGCTATGCATGTACCTATATGTAGAGGTCTGAGACACTCCGTGCCATGCCACGTTTGGGACCAGCTCCTGGCTTGGAGCAGTGTCATCCTCAGTGACAGGAGAGGCATCTCGGTGGGAGTGTGAGCTTGTGATCCATCACAGCTCTTGTAACCCACTTCTCTACTGCCCGGGATGCCTCCGGTCCCCGGGGAGCCTCGGGAAGCGCCGCTGGCTGAGCCGTCAGGGCAGCACGTGGGTGGAGACGTGCTGTGGCAGAGCTCGAGCCCTGCTACCACCGAGGACGGGGACACAACGCAGGGAGGGCTCTCTCTGCCCCCAGCCATGATCCCCTGCGTGGCAGGGCAGGGATCCAGCAAACGGCTTGGCATCTCCGCGGCTGGCTCCGGTTAACGCCGGGGCCAGCTCCTGGCGAGCCGCAGGACCCGGCCATGGTTGCACCCGTCCCCTCTGCAGCCAATTTCATGTGGAGTGGCCCGGCGCAGCGTCACCCCAGACGGGGTGTCTTGACCCTCCACTGCACAGCCTCTGCTAACCGGCGTGAAATGGGTTTCCCTGCAGCCGGCGAGCGCAGGCTGAATAACAAATGGCAGCAGCAGGAGCGGAGCTCTCGCGCTTGAAAAACAGGCAGAGAAAATGGTGGCGTGGTCAGTGCGCAGGGAGACCTGAGCGCCAGCCGCTGCCTTGCCCTGGCAGAAGAGTGTGGGACAGGATACAGCCCCTCTCTGCAGCTGCGTGAGCCCAAAGGGGATGCTGCCGGCTGGCACGAGACCTGGCACAGCTCGGAGCGCAGCTCCCTGAGCCCGGGGATGGCATGTCCCCAGGCTAGCAAGGGCATTGGGGTTACTCACTGATTGCAGAGCGCTAATTAGACAAACGAGTAAGTTAACAGCCCTCCTCCGCCTCCTCCCTCTTGCTGGAGGGTGCAAAGCGTGGCAGAGCTTGTTAGCAGCCAAGCCAACGTGGAGCGGAGGCTGCGCAGGGCTGGGCTCACCCCTCAGGGCTGATTATTTCTCTCTTCCAAGAGGTTTCTCCCATAACTGGATAATTGTCAGGATGGGCAGATCATCCCTAAAGGCGCGTGCGTTTGCCCCTCCAGCTCAATGCTGTCGCCTCATCTCCTGAGGGGCAGGAGGAAAGCGGGACCGGTCCAGGTACCCCGAGCCAAGCCTGCCGCATCGAGCTCAGCTGTGATGGGACTCTTAGTCACGGCCACCCCGAGGGATGTCCCCAAGGGGGAGCGATGACAGCCCATGTCTGACCTGTGGTGCTGCGCTTGGGGCTGCTCAGGGCCGGGTGATGCCCCACGCCAGCCCCGCTCCGCAGTGCGGTGGGGGCGAGGGATGCCGACGTGGCACAGCCAGCCCTGGGAGAGGCTCTGCGGCAGCAGCCGCTCCAGCGATGGTCCTGGCCTTAATAGGAAAGCCTGGAGCCCGGCACCTTGGCACAGGCAGCAGCTTACATTTCACAGCTGCTTGCTTTGGCGGCTGGGCCTCAGCGCCAGCTTGGAAATAGGTCCAGGGCGGCCGCGTGGATCGGCCGGTGCTCGCGGGGGGCTGCATGGATGTTTTGGAGCATTTTCCCCCAGCTTCCCCTCCCCAGATAACTGATCCTACTCTGGGCACCCACTTTTCCTCCCCTTCCAGCCTCCCGTATTGCTCCATTTGGCCTCCCCACCTCGCAGCTGTCCTCGCTGGCCTGGAGATTGTCCCTAGTGTCCCCAGAGACCCTGAGGGCCAAGTCAGCGTCATCCTGCTGAGGAGCCCTCCCCGTAGCCGCGCGACAAGACATGTTCCTTCCTTGGGGATGAGGCGATGGGGAACATCATCGTCTGCTGCTCCCACACGGGGATGCCCCAAGAACCTCCCCTTGGCTCTGGGGTTGGGTTCCCTGCGCCATCCAGCCCTGACAGGACCGTGACTCAGCCGCTCCACGGCTGGTTTCCTGCTCGCTCACTGCGCGCTTGCCTGCAGGGGAAATTTCTGGCCAAACCCCATGATATGATGCTTGCCAGTCCCTCAAAGCAAGGGGCCTCAGCCCACTGGGGCTCCGGCGTTTCTCCTGGGCTGCAGAAGTTGGCATCGGTGTCCGTCCGCGCTGTGTCTGTCCGTCCGCGCTGTGTCTGTCCATCCACGCTGTGTCTGTCCGTCCACGCTGTGTCTGTCCGTCTGCACTGGGTCTGTTCATCCCATTGCTGCGGGTAACGACTCTCTCTTCTCTCCGCAGAATTCCCTGAAGAAGCGGGGGTCTCGATCCATCGGGAAGACCGAGAAGAAGCCGTCAGTGCAGGTATCGGCGCCGGCGCATCCGGGGCGTGCCATGGTGGCCCACCCGCACCCCGGGTCGTGGTGCCAGCCGGAGACCACGCCTGGCCCAGAAGTAAACCTGGGCATGGCAGTGCCATCCCCTCGTCCCCTCGTAGGGCTTTCCTGCCTTTCAGAGACCCTGCATAAGGGAGGGATTGATGTGCTGGGCCATCCTCATTGTCCTCAACCGCTCCCTTGTCTCATTTATCAATGGAGCATCAGTGGCCCGCCGGTGGCTTTAACCCTTTCCGTGTGTCGGGGCTGCGGTGAGGGGCTGCAGGACTTTGTTTTTTACTTGGCAAAGCTCTTGGGCTGTGGCTGTTGCAGCCTGGGTCCCTCCTGCCCGCGCCAGCAGCTCTGCTTGAGGATGGCCTGGGAGCCCCGCACGCTTCGGGGGAGCTGAGGGTCCCCGTGGGGAGCGGCTCGAGGCCGAGCTGCCCCTGCCCCGCGCCAGCAGTGCAGGCGAGGGGTTGTGGCGGCAGCAGGATTTCAGCTGTCACTTGCTGTTGGGCTGAGCTGCTGTGACTCGCTAATGCTGTTACCGGGGCTCAGAGGGGCAGGGCTGCTGCTGTGGGAATAGAAATGCAAGTGTCTTAATAGTGGAAAAATCTTCTCTCAAGGGCAAAAGGCCTGGAAGGTTTATTTTGGGGAGTAGATCTGTTCCCCTAAAGCCCGGGCAGGGAGGGGGACACCCACAGAGGCACTTCTGCCGTGCACTGCTGAGGGCATCTCCTGGTGGGGACCCTGAGGGTGACCTGTGTCTCATTGCTGGCATAACCCACCCGTGGGACAGGGATCCCCAGGGCCTCAAAGACTTTCTGCTTCAGTCTTTTATTTACCACCCCCCTTTAACTCCGTCCTTGAGAGCCCCTTCAGGCCAGCCGATGGTCCCAGAGCCCTGCCCCCCATTTCCCCGAAGAGCAGACCATGGCTTTGCAGGGTCGAGGGGGCTGTCTGGGAGCTCCTCCATGACCCTCCTTCCCGAGGCTGAAATACAGCCCCTTCTCTGCCTCCTCCGGGGCCGGAACCAAACCCCAGCCCCGGGCCGCTGTAAAACCCGCCTCTGCTTCCCACGACCCCGTGGAGCCGCGACCCCTCAGCCTGGGGACGCGGGGCTGGATGCGGCCCCGGCTGGGCAGTGGGACTGATGCCCCAGGAAGGAGAAGGTGCTGGAAAGCAAACCCCAAGCTGCCCTGGGCGCAACCGCCCCTGGCTGTGGCCCCCCCAGCCGCTCCCTCTCCCGCGCAGCCGTGGCCCGGTGGCCCGTGGGCGCAGATGCTCGTGACTCATCGGTGGCTTCCTGGGCCCCTTTCCTGCCCGGCCATGCTGGGCCAGCATGGGCGCTCACCGAAAATGGAACCGGGGAGACAGGCTCAACGCTGAGCTCTGCCCCAGACCCCAGGAGCACTCGAGGGGGGGACGTGCGTCTCCCTCCAGCGACGCCGAGGGGCAGAGGGACACGCCGAGCTGCTGATTTTTTTTTTTTTTTTTTTTTTTTTGTCTCCCTGGAAAAACAGGAACTGAGGTCATGTCTGCCCCGGCAGGGCACGCTGCCCGCTCTGGCCCTCCCCTGATCTCCGCAGCTAATTAAGGGGGGGCACAGCTTTAAAGCGCCTTAGCGCGGCCGCGTCTCCGTGCGCAAGCGCGGAAGAGCAGCAGGCTGGTCCCTGTGGTCACGGCGGGGCCTCTGGGGCATGAAATGGCACCCCAAACTCACCAGACCCCCGCCCCCCATCGCCCCGGCCTCGATGTAAGCAGCCTGGGAAGTCTGCAGAGTGAATGGCTGCTGTGGGGCTTGGGGGGGGTGAGCGTGGGCATGGCTGGGGGCGTCAGGAGCACCCAAAGTGCGGGACAGTTTGTTTCTCACAGCCAAGGAAACTGGAAAGGGGGTGAGTTCAGCTGGGCAAAGGGCTCCCAGGGCCAGCAGCCACCTGGCCAAAGGGCTCGGGCACCCCCAGCACCCGCCTGGGTCTCCAGCGGGTGCCGTGGGGTGAGGGTCACAGCCTGGCAGGTCCCCTCCTGGCAGTCACCGTGCCGGAGCTCGGAGCACTCGCGTGACCCCGCGGCACGGGAAGCCACGAGCTGGACGTCAGGAAATCCTGGTCGTCCATCCAAAAAGCTTTCCAAAGCAGAGAAACGATCTGCCTGGGCAAATAGCCGGGATCCGAACTGCTAAATTAAAAAAAAAAAAAAAACAAAAAACAAAAACACGTGGAGAAACAGTCCCAAGAAGCAAAGGGGCTTGGGAAGGGACCAGCGCGCTGATGCAGGAGGTTTGCCTGGGTTTCTATCCCCTGGCAAGGTGGTGGCAGCAAGGACGGGTTCTGGGTGAGGGCTGGGACTTCGGGAGCTTTCCAGCCAAAACTGCTGCTTCTCCGCCCCGTGATGGCACACAGCAGAGCCCCGGCGGGGTGGGGTGCAGCAGCAGCAGTGCCAGTTGTTTCAGTGCTTGCCAGCTTTTGGGAGGAAACCTTGTTGGTGGTTTTTATTTTGCGCTGCGGAGTCTGACAACTTTCCCTCCTCCTCCTCCCCGCGGTGATCGGGCTGTGGCATGGTTGGGCTCAGTCCCCGCATCCCCGGCGGTGGCTCGATGTCCCTCCTGGGGCCAGAGCCGTGGGTCTCCTGCCCTGTGTCCGGGCTCTCCCTGAAAGCCTCCAGGATGGATCTCAATTTTTTTTTTCCCCTCTCCATGATCAGGGGCTGTAGCTTCCCTGGGATCACCGAGGTGGGAGGGCGGCACGTCCCCAGGGCTCGCTCGGAGCCACCGCGGCTCCTGGGAGCGCTTCTCTAACGCCCACGCCCTCTCGGTCCCCAGGAGGACAGCGCGGACCTGAAGTGCCAGCTGCATTTCGCCAAGGAGGAGTCGGCCCTGATGTGCAAGAAGCTGACCAAGCTGGCCAAGGAGAACGATGGCATGAAGGAGGAGCTGCTGAAGTACAGGTCCCTCTACGGGGACCTCGACAGCTCCCTCTCCGTGGAGGAGCTGGCCGACTCTCCCCATTCCCGGGAGGCCGAGCTGAAGGTCCACCTCAAGCTAGTGGAGGAGGAAGCCAACATCCTCAGCCGGAGGATAGTGGAGCTGGAGGTGGAAAACCGCGGGCTGCGGGCGGAGATGGACGACATGAAGGGCCAGGGAGACAGAGAGCTGCCGGGGCAGGACGCGCGGTTCCTGGCTGGCGTCTCGGGCTGCGGGGACATGGGGGACACAGTGGCAGAGCTGCGCCGGCACCTGCAGTTCGTGGAGGAGGAGGCCGAGCTGCTGAGGCGCTCGCTGCTGGAGCTGGAGGACCAAAACAAGCTCCTCCTGAACGAGCTGACCAAGTACAAGTCGGACCACGAGCTGGATGTGACGCTGTCGGAGGACAGCTGCTCGGTGGTCAGCGAGCCCTCGCAGGAGGAGCTGGCCACGGCCAAGGTGCAGATCAGCGAGCTGAGCGGCAAGGTGAAGAAGCTGCAGTACGAGAACCGTGTGCTGCTCTCCAACCTCCAGCGCTGCGACCTGGCCTCCTGCCAGACCACCCGGCCCATGCTGGAGACCGATGCTGAGGCTGGCGACTCGGCACAATGCGTCCCCACCGCCGGCTGGAGGGACGGGATGGGCAGCAGCGAAGCCGACGGGCAGGACAGGGTGCCCGGCGGTGGGAAGGTGCCCGATGGTCCCGCCAAGCTGCTCAAGCCCAAGGACCTGGAGACCTTGCTGGGCATCCGGGACCAGGCGGTGCTTGTCAGCAAAGCGATCGACGTCTTGATTTCGGATGCCAACGGCTTCACCTCCGGGCTGAAGGCTTGCTTGGACAACGAGTGTGCAGGGGGGCTGCTGGGCGAGGCAGTGGGTAGCGGTGGCGAGAGCCCCAGCGATGCCAAGCTGATGAACGTGCTCCTCATGCGGCTGGGCGTGTTGCAGCAGGACCTGGGCTGCTTCACGAGGAAGGTGGACCACCTCACCAGCGGCCTCAAGGAGCATGCGGACTCCTTCCCCTTCTCCGGCCCCGGCAGCCACGACACCACCAAAGAGGGGCTGCAGAAGGAGCACGTCTCCGACTTCCAGGTACGGGCTTCTTCTCACGTCCCCCACAGCAGCCGCCGCTTTATTTGCTGCCCCGTTTCTTCCTGCTTTAACGGAGCAAACCCCAATCCCCAGCGTAACCTCCCTCCTGCCTCTCCAGAGCAAAACCCAAACTAACACCTCGCTGCATGCCAGTGGCACCGGGGACAAGGTAGGACTCTGCTCCAACAGAGTGTGCCCAGGGCAGGAGGCAGTGGGCATCCTGGCACATCCCGACATGGGCTGGTCATGCCGAGGCTGCCCTGCCCGCAGCCGGGGGCTCTTGGGTGCGATCCCACCTTAGCAGGGACCGGTGTTTCGGCTGCTTTCTCCCAGCTCAGTCCAACATCCCCAGCTTGGAAGCTCTTTGCTTATTGGGGATGAGCCGGGTGGGAGGAGAGCAGCCTGCAGCCTCCCGAAAGCAGCCCAAATTGTGGGGACCCCAGGTGCGAGAAGCCTGAGCCCGCAGTGGTACCCAGGCAGGGTAATTTGGAGAGCCAGCACTCCAGGGCAAATCTGCATCCGGTGGGAAGCACCTTTGGAGCAGCAGAGAGCAGCTCATGCTCTGTTGTCCCTCTCCTCGCTGGGGGGTCCAGCTCATGCCGGGGGCCAGGGATGTCAGTGCTGGTTAGGGCCATGGGCAGAAGCCCCTTTCTGGAGCACACTCACTTGTTCAGAGTCCTATTTTTCTGCATGTGGTCCCACCAACCCGAGGTCCCAGTCTCCCCCAGTCACTGCATGGCACCGTAACTGGTGTTTGCACATTTTTTCCCTCTTTCTCTC
This sequence comes from Phaethon aethereus, assembly GCF_964289735.1. NCBI lineage: Eukaryota > Metazoa > Chordata > Aves > Phaethontiformes > Phaethontidae > Phaethon > Phaethon aethereus. Next base: position 14,130,112 of record NC_138592.1, read on the forward strand.
TTTTTTCCCCTTTCCCCAAACAATCCAGGCCACGTGTCTCCTCATCCTGTGTTTCCTTTTGGTTTCTGCATTGTCTCCCGCCATGGTGATGAAGCTCCTTCTCCTTCTCATCCTTTTTGTTGTCTTGTAGTTCTTTACTGTTTCAGAGACCCATTGTTTTGTTTTCTGGCTTTTTTTTCTTCCCGCTCTTTTGGTTTGTTCTCATTAACTTGCCCACGCATGCAGCAGCCTGATTTTAGGGACGCCGACCATTACCGCATCCCCCACGCCAAGGACACGGACCCTGCACATCCCCGGAGCTACAAAACCTGCCGGCCTGAGCAGAACGACTCCTACGCCACCGAGGTGCGACACGGGCAGGGAGCCGTGTCCCCTCGGCCAGCGGGGTTGGGGACAGGGCTGCGGGGATGGGGTTGTCCGTCTTGGGAGCTGGGGAAAAGGGAAGCCACAGAGCCCCATTGGGGAGGGACACAGTGAGCCACAGCCAGATGCAGCCCCATGGTCCCCATCCCCTCCCCGTGCCGTTGCAGATGAAGGAGCTGCAGCTGGTGCTGTCGGAGGCCAACGAGAGCCTGCGGGGACTGCAGGAGCAGCTCTCGCAGGAGAGGCAGCTGAGGAAGGACGAGGTGGACAACTTCTCACAGAAGATCTGCCAGGTGAGCAGGCAGCAGCCCCGCTCCCCGGGAGACGGGTGTCCCTGCGCCCGTGGCCATGCCACCTCCAGCCCTAGGCTGATGACCCATTTGGGGATCTGGGTGTCACCTGGGACCACAGACAACGTGTCCCATCTTCAGGGGGCACGGGGCTGAGCACGCTCCCCCTTGCACATGACGTGCAGCTATGTGGGGCTTCTACCCATTGCAATTCCCCGGGAGTGTTCAATATAGGACCACCAGCAGCTCAGGCTCAGCCCAGACTCTGGGGTGGAGGCATCACATTGCAGCCACCAGCCTCTGTCTTGGAGCCCACGTGTTTCTCTGCAGCTGAAGGAGGACCACCAGAAAGCGTTGCTGCGGCGGGAATTCGAGCTGCAGAGCCTGAACCTTCAGAGGCGGCTGGAGCAGAAGTTCTGGAGCCAGGAGAAGAACCTGCTGGTGCAGGAGTCACAACAGTTCAGGCAGAGCTTCCTTCTGCTCTTCATGAAGCTCAAGTGGTTCCTCAAACGCTGGCGCCAGGGCAAGATGGTGCACAGCGAGGGCGAGGACTTTTTGGAGGTACTGTGGGCTGGGGGGCTCTCACCTTGGCTGCTGTGGAGGGGGGACCACACTGTTGGGCATCCCCATGGCTGTCTCTCATGTCCACGTGTCCCACCCAGGGCTGCTCGGGTGTCCCCCATCCCTGGCCGTGGGCTGGGAGTCCCCTCATCACCCTGGCCATGCCGTTTTCCGCAGGTGAACAGCATGAAGGAGCTGTACCTGCTGCTGGAGGAGGAGGAGCTCGCCCCGCAGCAGCAGGCGGACAACAAGACATGCACCGGGGATGCTTGGACCCCCAACACGGTGAGGGGGGTCCCCACAAGCGCCAGGGAGTGGGCAGGATCAGCCCCCACTGCAGCTCTGTGGCATGGGGTGGCTGCTCCTTCCAGGGTGCGTGGCTGGGAGGGGATGCTCCCCACTGGTATGTCACCCCGGGGGGTGGTCCCCTGCCCTGGTGGCAACCCCTGTCCCTCACTCCAGGGGTGGGCAACCTGCAGGGATAGAGTGTAGAGAGGGCATCTCCCATGGGGTCCCACCTCATTGGGTCCCTTCTGGCATGGGGCTCCAGCTCCCTGCACTCACCCCTCAACCCCCCGGCAGCCCAATGAGTGCATCAAGACGCTGGCGGACATGAAGGTGACCCTGAAGGAGCTGTGCACAGAGCTGCGGGAGGAGCGGCGCGGCGCCAGCGAGCTGCAGCAGCAATTCACCAAGGCCAAGGCTGCCTGGGAGATGGAGCGTGCCGAGCTCAAGTGCCACATCGCCCAGGTGGGAGCCCCAGGCACCCCCACGAGCTGGTAGAGCTCCCCGTTGCCTGGTGGGGATGTGGGGCCGGGGTCCGCCTGCGGCGTGTGCCGAGCGCTGGCTGCTGGGCAGGGCTGGGAGGCAGGGTGGCACTGTGGGAATCTCAATTAGCAGCCGCTCCGGCAGGCGAGTTTCTATAGCAACAGGGCTGGCACGAAAATCTGTGCAGCAGCAGAAGATGCTTTTTATTCCTCCGCTGGGTTTGCTGGGCGGGGACGGGATGGTACTGGGGCTCAGCATCTCCCCAGGACAGGCATCTGGGAGCGGCATCAGAGCCCTCCTCTCCTCCCCAGGGTCACAGCACGGGTGGGTGCTCTGCACCCCCGTGGACACCACAAGAGGGATGTACAGCTGCGGTGAGGGCAGGAGGTGGAGGGAGGGCAGCCTCGGTGCTGGAGGAAGCTCCTGCGCAGAGAGGCAGTGCCATCCATCCCCCAGCCCTGCCCTCACAGTGATGAGGTTTTTCTGCTCCCTCGCGTGGTGCTGGCAGCAGCCCATGGTTGTACATCAGCTCCGCTCCCCGGAGCGGGTGCCAGCACCGCCCAGGCAGGATTTCTCTGGGCAAAGCACAGCAGTGGTCCCCAATTCCCCTCTCTGCCTCCCAAAAGAAGGCAGAGCTGTGGTTCAGGTGCCTGGCTTCAGGTGCCTTCCTGGCTGCCAGCGGCAGCGGCATCCCCGGGGAGTGCTCTGCCAGCCTCGCAGGCGATGCTGCCCCTCTGCAGGAGTCAGGTCCAGCAAGCAGGACAGCAGGCAGAGCACAGCCGAGCAGGCGGGACACTCAGCCCGCGTCCCACTGGGTGACCGTCTGCCGGGCCGTCTGGCATGACATGGCTGCAAGCCAGGGCCGCTGCGGCTCGGCTGCGCCCACGGGCGAGCCGTGCTGTGCAACACGGCCTTGGGGATATGCCCGTTGCCTGACCTGCGCAGCACGGGACCTGCGCTGGGAACCGGGATGCCCACAGCCTTGCCCCTTTGCTGGGGATGTCCAGCACCACGCTGGAGCCCTGGGACCCCCACAGCCACCAACGTGTCCCCACAGCTGGAGTCGAAGGCAGGCAAAGGCATCGCTGAGCGTGCGCTGCCGGACTGGAAGGTGGCATTGAAGAGGGAGCGTGAGGAGCACCAGCATCTCCTAGCCGAGTCCTACAGTGCCGTCATGGACCTCACCAAGCAGCTGCAGATCAGCGAGAAGAACTGGAACCAGGAGAAGGTGGAGCTGCTGGCCCGCTTCAAGGAGGAGCAGCAGCAGGCAGAGCAGCAAGCAAAGGACCTACAGAACAAAATCAACCAGGTATGGTGTCCCCCCATCGTGAACGTGTCCTCCAGCCTCTGCTGCTTGCACCCCTTGCATTCCGTGAGAGCTTGCAAATGCTCTCAGGTCACACACTGGGGGCAAGCGGCATATCCTTTTGCTTGCCCAGAGGGGCTTGTGTTGCACACATTGAGTGACCGACACATTCTCCAGTTGCAGAAAGGAGCCAACCCATGGGCATTGAAGCACTCTGAAATGGAGAAGCACGGCAGCAACTGGAAAGAGGTGGGCAAGAGAAGGTGGGGGGCTCTCAGGGTGCTCCTTGGGCTCAGGTCTATGCTAAGGGTTAGATGGGAGGTTGTGTGAACCCCGAATAGCACCCCCTTGAACAGCAAATGAGGTTGCAAGGGACTGGGGAGACAGTGGAGAGCATGGCTGAATCCCAAGGGCTTCAGTGGTGTTATAAAAAGTTGATTTAAAATAGATGTGGGCACAGTGAACCCCATGTAGCCCTGGGAATGGGATGCTGGGCCTGGGTGCATGCAGGAAGGTGGTAGTGCTGGAGGGGAGTATGGTGCAGCCCCCGCTCCAGCCCGTCTGCGTACTTTGGTTCTGTGCTTGCTGACGCCAGAGCTTGCTTCTGTGTCCTCCTAGGCTCTCAATGAAAAAATCACAGACAAAGAGACAATCTGTGAGGCAGAAGCCAAGGGAACCAACCTCAAAAGGTGAGTGCGCTGGTGCCTGCATGGTCCCTGGGGCACGGAGGAGGCTGCGCGGGGCTGTCCCCAGGCTTGGCTGCCCCAGCAGCAGCGGGGACATGCAGCCATGGTCTAGGGTTGTCCTGGAAGTCAAGGTCTCCCATGAAGAGCAGGACTAGGTTTCCAGGAGGGTCCCGTTGGAGTTGGAGTGGGAGTGGGGTGCCTCCAGCTGCCCCCCAAGCTGCTGCCCTGTCCCGCTGTGAGCCTCGTCCTCTCTCCTCCCACAGGACCAAGTCCGTTTCCTCCATGTCAGAGTTTGAAAGCTTGCTCGACTGTTCTCCCTACCTCCCGGGAAAGACCACGCCAGGGCTGGGTGACCATTCCCGAGGCAAAAAGGCACCTGCAGCCACCCAGCTGCTGCCCCACGGGATCCGGGACAGCACTAGTGTTCCTCCCTCAAACTGTACATATGTGAATATTGAGCAACCTGCCCCCGACAGTCTGGCCAAGGAGAAGCTGGGTATCTCCTCCTGGGACTACTCACGGGCAGGCAGTCTCTCTGGGCATGACCCAGCCCAGAAGCAAATGCAGAGGAGCTACACAGCACCAGACAAGACAGGGATCCGCATCTACTACAGCCCGCCGGTGGTGCGGCGGCTGGAGGCACCTCTGGTACACAACAAGGAGGGGAAGATCATGATCGAACCTGGCTTCTTGTTCACCATGGCCAAGCCGAAGGAGCTGGAGGAGTCGGCCAGTGCTGAGAGCACCTACAGCCAGTGGCTGTGCAACTTCTCCAAGCAGCAGCGGGAGCTGCTGGACGGTGGCACGGTGGAAAGCACGGTGCCACCAGTGCCCCGCTTCCCGTCCTCACTGCATGACCTGGAGATCTCCGGCAACATGAGCGACGACATGAAGGAGATCACCAACTGCGTGCGGCAGGCCATCCGCTCCAGCTCGCTGGAGAGGAAGGTGAAAAGCACCTCCAGCCAGACGGTGGGGCTGGCCCATGTGGGGACACAGACCATCCAGACGGTGAGCATTGGCCTGCAGACCGACCTGCCACGCAGCAGCAGTGTGCACAGCAAGAGCTGGTCCCCGCGCAGCTCCTCCCTTGTGTCCGTGCGCAGCAAGCAGATCTCCTCCTCCCTGGATAAGGTCCACTCCAGGATCGAGCGGCCATGCTGCTCCCCAAAATATGGCTCTCCAAAGCTCCAGAGGAGGTCTTCCTCCAAGCTGGACGCCTCCAAGGACAGGAGCCTCTGGAACCTGCACCAGAGCAAGCAGAACGGCTCTGCCTGGGCCCGCTCCACCACCACCCGCGACAGCCCCGTCCTCAGCAACATCAACGACGGCTTGTCCAGCTTGTTCAGCGTCGTGGAGCATGCGGGCAGCACTGAGTCCATCTGGAAGCCAGGCTGCCCTGAGAGCAGCCGGGCCAAGCCTGAAGCACCCAAGTACGGCCTCGTGCAGGAGTTCTTCAGGAACGTCTGTGGGCGGGCGCAGAGCCCCACCGCCCCCCCGGAGAAGAAGGAGGCTGCCGGGGAGGAGGGCAGCAAGAAAGCTGAGCACCCCAGCCCAGCCATCCACCACCCGTCCGAAAATGTCTCCCGTGTCTTGAACAAGAAAGTCCTCAAGCAGAGCAGCTGCGAGGACCCCAAGCCCTCATCCCCTGGCCAAGGGAGTAAGGACGCAGCCCTGCGGGACCCCGACCTCATCTCGGCCATGGCCAGCGAGGTAACGAGGCAGGATGCTCCCCGGGATGTCCCTCCGTGGTGGGGGACAGGGTGCCCGACCTCTCTAACCCCCCTGTGCCCTGTCTGTCTTTGCAGGACATGGCGTGTGACTGCAGCTCCCAGTCCCTCACCTCCTGCTTTGCCCGGCCATCCCGCTCCGCCATCCGCCATTCCCCCTCCAAGTGCAAACTGCACCCCACGGACCCCCCCAGGGTGGAGGAGAAGCCGGGGGCCTCGAGTGAGTGAGGACGGGGGGCCAGGGGACGCAGCACGCCTGCTATCCACTCTCCTGCCGGAAGAGCGCCCACGCTGACGCCCCACGGGGGCCCCTCTCAGAGGCGACGCGGGCGCATCTGTCTCCTAACCGTCCCCTCGCCCCTGGGGACGCTTACGAAGCAGATGTGGAGCCAGCGGCGCGCAGGCTGCTGGCAACCCCGGGGTGCGCGGGGACATCCCGCCGGGGTGGCTGCTTCACCTCCCGCCTGTGTGGAGACCCGCTCCCTCTGAGCCGCTGCCGGTCCTGGGGGGTCCTCGCTGATGCTCACCGCCCCAGGAATGTCAGCTGAGGCCTCACCATGCCGAGGGCTCGCCGAGGCCCCGAGAAGGGGAGAGCAGCCGGGGGCAGCTGCTGTCGGGCAGGGCTGGGGTGAAGCGCGGCAGGGACGCTGTATGGATGCGATGGATGGAAGCGCGATGCCGTGTTGGCCCCCGTGGGCGGAGGGTGCTGGCTCCGGCCCTCGCAGCCGCTGCCAGCGCTGCTCGCCCTGCCCGAGCTCCGGCACATCCCTGCCAGCCTCGATTGCGGCACGGTTGCATCAGCCGTGAGGCCACGCGTGCTTCCCTGGGCAGGAAGGAGGTGGGAGGGTCCCTGCGGTCACCCGGGCTGGGCTGGGTGTGGGGGGCCTTCCCTGGCCACCCTCCCGCTCGTGCGGGGGGCTGCTGAGGTCCTTCACTGCTGGGAAGGGTCCTGGCAGCCCCCCCCTGGCTCATCCAGCTGCAGAGTCAGGGCTGCCGGGTGCACGGTGTGGGGAGAGACAGCGTGTGCCTGTGTGCATGCGTGTGTGTGCGCGCGTGCACGCTCATGTGCGTGCACGTCTGCCACCGTCGCAAGGGGCCACGGCTGTGGTGCCCCCCCACGTCACACCCACCTCCCTGCCTGGGGCCACTTGTAGTTATTTGCTTGAATATACATATTTCTCTTTTTTTTTCCCCCCCCCCTTTTTTTTTTCCCTTCCACTTTTGTCTCTGCCCAACTCCGGACAGCCTGCAATGTAAAACCAAGTGCATTTTAAAAATACCGAAATGAGCTACATTGGAGATGCACCAATTGGATTAAGAGATTGTGGGTTGGGAGGCTGCAGCGTGGCCTGCGGTCTGGGCCGCGCGTCCCTCGGTCACCACCAGAAAAAGCCTTATGTGGGGAGGGAGGGGGGCAGCGCCTGCAGCCCCCGCGGCAGCACGGAGCACCAGGGTCGGGGGGCTGCGTCCCAGCCCCACGTGGAGCAGCGTTGGTGCCCCTGTGCAGCCCCAGGAGAGAACAGCAATTTTAAAGGAGAATGCCTGACCTATTTTCGAGCTGCCTGCCAGGACTCAGGCAGGGATTCACCCAGATGGAGCTGCCTGCAGGTGCCTGCGCCTTCTGGGGCTCTGTGCATTGCTCAGGGGCTGTGTACCTTGCTCTGGGGGCTCTATACATTGCTCCAGGGACTCTGGGCATTGCTATGGGGGTTCTATACATTGCTCCAGGGACCCCGGGCATCGTTCTGGGGCTCTGCACGTTGCTCCAGGGGCTCTGTACGCTGCTCCAGGGACTCTGCGTATTGCTGTCATCTTGCAGCGTTGCTTAAAAAGTGCTCCTGCTGCCGAAGCTGCTGCCCCCTCCCGTCCGGCCGCATGCTGCCTGCAGCAGGCAGGCTGCATCACTGCCACGTCGCAGCCTCCGTCAGCATCTCCGCGACGGCCACTCACTGCCTGTGTCTCCGGACACACCAGCATCAGCCAGGGCCCAGCAGGCCCAGCACCGATGGCCTTTTGCTCCTGCGGCGCCTGTCCGGCCCCATGGGTACCCTCATCACCCGGGTGTGGGACGCGTGGGGCAGGCGCTGCCCACCCTCACCAGCAGCCAGGGCCAGGCAGCATCCCTGCCTGCAGTGGAGAAGTCGGGTCTCTGCACGCCGGCAGGCGCAGCGCTGCCACGGGCGATCTCCTGCTGTACATAGATCCTTTTGGGGTGGTTTTTAGCATTTTCCTTGATAACAGGGGTTTTGGTTGTGTTTGTTTTTTTTTTTAAGACTCTCTACTTTTGGAATGTGGTTTCTCATTTTTACAACTGCCTTTTAATTATTTGTAATATTGGTCAGTTCTGTCCTACTCTGTAAATAGCGGTGCTGGGTATTCCCGCGGGGCCGGGGCCTGAGCTGAGGCCGGGACGAGATTTGCAAAGGCAACGGGGAAATGCGCTCGCGGTGTGGCGGCGGGTGGTTCAGCCCCGGCCCCTGCGCAGCCCCTGCCCCTGTCCTCCCCACACGCCAGTGCCCAGCTGGGGGGCGAAGCCCGAGGTGCTTTGGGCAAAGCCACGCTTGTCCCCTGCCCTGTCCTCCCGCTTCCTCTCGCCAGCCCATGCCAAGGTCGCATGAAGGGCACCTTCTGCCCCGATGACAGGCCCCCTGCCCACCCCTCCTGTACCCCTGTACCGTGCCTGCTTGTCGTGTGATGAATAAAGGCCCTGCAACCCTTCACCCATGCCCTTGGTGCTGCCTTCCCGTGCTGTGGTGGAGGGACCGTGATGCCTGTCCTGTCTGGGGAACCGGTGCTGCTGTGGAGGGGAGTGTGGGCTGGCTGGGGCACCCAGGGGTGGGGAGATGCATCTAGGTTGTGTCCCTGTGTCCCCATCATCCTGCCAGCTGCCCAGCCCACACACGGTCTCCCATCCCCTCCTCACCTGCCTGTCTCTCCCCGACACCATCCCCATGTGCTGACCCCAGCTCTGCCACGCCACCGGGGCTCCTTGTCATCGCCCACGGGTCCTCCATGGCTTCACTGCCAGGGCTATCGCCTCACACCAGGCTCCTCTTGGCTCTGCATCGTTCTCGTGATGCTGGTGTTTCTCATGCCTCCCCTGTCCCATCCCATCCTGCCCAACAGCTCACCCCAGCCTGCACATGGGCCCCACGTCCCCTTTCCCATCACTGCCCATGGCTTCTTGCCCTTGTGCCCCTCATCACCTGCAGGTCCCTGCTTCCTCAAGGCTCACTACATTAAGCTGTCTCTCCCTGAGGTCCTCCATCGCCCACCATGACCCACCCCTTCTTCTTTTTCTCCCCCACGATCCTTCATGTCCCATCCCTTTCATTCCTGCTTTTTGATGCCCCATGTCCCATCCTTCCGTGTTGTTATCCTCCATCCTCAATCACATTCCTTTCTTCCTTCCTTCCTCTGCTATTCCATGGCTGACCATATCCCATCCCTCTTTATTCTGCTCTTTCGTCACTCACATGACCCAACCCAGCTCCTGTGCTCCTCCATCACCCACCTATCCCATTCTTTCTTCCCATGCTCCATCACCCACCATATCCCATCCCTTTTCTTGTCTACCCCATCTTTCATGTCCCACCCCTCCTTCTGCTGCTCCTCCTTTGTCCACCCATCCCATCCCTCCTTCCTGTCCTCCTGTCACTCACTGTATCCCATCCCTCCCTGCCATCCTCCTCCATCACCCACCATCCTTCCTTTCTGTACTCCTCCATCAGCCACCATGTCCTGTCCCTCCTTCCTGTGCTCCTGCATCCTCCATCATGTCCTATTCCTTCTTGTGCTCGACCATCGCTCACCATCTCCCATCCCTCCTGGTTCTCCTTCACCCCCATCACATCCTATCCCTCTTACCTGCTCCTTCATCCACCACATCCCATTCCTTGTTATCCTCATCCACCTCCCATCATCTCCTCATGTCTTCTCTTCCTTCTCCACCTCCACTCTCTCCCATCCATTCTCATCCTGCTTTGCCTACAGTTTCTCTTTTCCTTTCATATTCCTCCTTGCATCAACATCTCACCATCCCTTCTCATCCTCCATCAGCTCCCACTGTCAGTCTGTCCTCCTGTACATCTTACCACCTTCTTATCCCTGCTTATCCTCCATTAGCTCCCACCACCTCCCCAAGCCGTTTCAACCTCCACCACTTCTCATCTTCTCCCCATCTTTCATCTTTTTCTACCTCCTCACCCCCTTCATCCTCTTCTGCTTACCCCATCCCAAAACCCACCCTTACCTCCCACCATTGCCCCATCCCTCCAGCTGCCAACATCACCCAATTCCACCTCCTCCTCCACTCCCACATTTCCAATCCCCCCTTGTACTTCTCTATTTCCCACCATCTCCTCATCCATCCTCCTCCATTGCCCTCCAGTCTTTGTCTTCCTCTACCCCCTAAATGTCTCTCCATCCCATCATCCTTGTCCATCCCGCTGTCTCATCATGTCTCCTCTTCTTCATGTCCATCTCCCCCTCTCCTTGTCCTCCACCACCTGCCATCTCATCTCTCCTTGTTTTCCTCTTTCATTTTGCTCACCTTCTTCATCCTCCTCCGCCTCCCAGTGTCCCCCATTCTTCCCCAATCTCCAAAGCCACACACTATTTGCCTGTTCTTCCTTATCCTCCACTTCCTACCATCTGCCCAGTCCTCCTCATCCTCCTCCAACCTCTCTTTTCCTCTTCATTGTCCTTCACTTTCCACCATTGCCCATACCTCTTTGCCCTCCACTTTCCACCATCTCCCATACCTTCTTCCTCATCCTCAATCTCATACCTCTTCTTCCTCCACTTCAGTTTCCCCATCCTTCCTGTGAACCTCCACCTCCCATTGTTCCCCATCCTTTTTCCTGCTTTTTCACCTCTTGCCCTGTCCCTCCTCATACTCAGCCTTTGGCTATCTCACCATCCCTTGTCATTCACCTCCCACAGTCTCCCTGTTTTTCCTCATACTCCTCCTCCATACTCCTCTTCCCATCTCCCTACCGTCCTTATCTAAGTGTCCCACCTACCTCACAGATTGCCCCTTCACCCCTTCCTGACCTCCAACCATTCGCCCTTACCTCACACTTTCCTCTCTCACTGTGCTTTCATTCTCCTTCACGTCCCAACTCCATCCTGACCTCTCATCTTCTTTCAGCCTGACCTCTCCCATGCATCTCCTCCATCCTCCCTGCACTCTTTTACTCACAGCACATCTGACTCCTGCTGTTATTTTCTCCTTCTCTTCCTTCTTCCCCTGCCTTGTATCCCATCCCTTACTAACGCAGGAAAGCCACCACCAGCACAGCCATCCCTGATGCAAGCAGCAAGGGCCCTTACTGTTGGGGATGGGTTGTGGGGCTAGGTTAGATGGAGAAACAGCCACTCACCCCATCCCCGCTACTCAAGGCACTTTCGTAGTAGAGGTAATGGCCACAGCTTGCAGGCAGGGAGATTCACGCTGGACATCAGGAAACACTTCTCCCTAGGGCTGGTGCAGCTGCAACTGGTCACTGGGGAAGCGGGAGGATCTCTGCCTTTGGAAGGTTTCACAACTCGGCTAGATGAAGTCACCTGATATGACAGTCCTGATTTACCATTAGCAATAACTATTCTGGAAGACGGAGCTCGACCAGAGCACCCTGGGATCCCTTCAACCACAAACACTTTTGGGAGACTTCTCCAAGCAGTGGGGGATTTCCAAGAGGGGCAAGAAAGGCCAGACATGGCTTTGAATGCAGTGCTTGGGATGCTGCAGGCCATGAGGAACTATCCCTGCCACTTGCAGCTGCTCCATGGTGCTCAAGCAATACCACCCCATGCTGCTCAAGCAGAACCATCCCATGCTGCCTGAGCAGGACCACCACACACTGTTTGAGCAGGCCACCCTATGCGTCTTGAGCAGGATCACATCAACCTGCATGAGCAGCACCATCCCACGCTGCTTGAGCAGGACCACTCCACACTGCTCAAACAGGACCACCCCAATGCTATTCCAGCAGGATGATTCCATGCTGCTCAAGCAGAACCTCTCCAGGCTGCTTGAGCAGGATCATCCCATGTAGCTTGAGCAGTACCACTCCAGGCTGTTCAAGCAGGACCATCCCAGGCTGCTTGAGTACCATGGGCCAGGCCAAAGTGGCTTCCTGAAAGACTACCAGATCCCAGGCCAGTGAGCAATCCCTGAGGTGACCCCTCAGACCCTAGAGCCAGGGACCCTTGCATCATCTTTGTTTTCCTTCCCTCGGGCTGGCCACGCAGGGACATGACCATCCCCTTCCAATGACTTTACAGCTGCACTAGGGCACAAGGCTGCTGGCACTGCTGCCAAGGGGAGGACAGGTCTCCTCTCCAACCCAAGGGAGCCCCATACCCTGAGGGACCTGCATCCAGGGCCTATTCAGAGCATCCCACATCACTCACGCACAAGGGCCAGCCAGCCTCGCTTGACTGCAGACTTTGCCTTGCAATGTCGGAGGCTCCCAGCCATTCCACAGAGGGGACCCTGCCCTTTCCAAGGTGATGTGCCTGAGGGACCGTCCCACAGCAATACCGGCAGGGACAGGACAGCCAGTGTCTTGATGGGGTGGGGGTGACATTTGTAAAGCATTCCTGTCCACACACCTTCCTGGATGGTAAATCTGGGGGAGGGTGGAGGGAGTTTGCTACCTGTGTTAGAAACTAGCTGAACTTATGTATCTCCCCAAGCTGGATTTCTTATTCCAAGTGTTGTATATTGTACTGGGATTTTTACATTGAATTATTGTAGAAAACAAAAATTTAAACCAAGTCTGTTAAAAAATAAACATTAAAAATCTCTACAAAAAGATAAATAAAAGCCATCTCCAAGCCCTCTTCTTACAAATGGGTCAGAGCAGTGATGTGTCTCCAGCGGTGGCTTTCCTGTCCCCTGCCTGCCACAGCCCCGGGGACACCAAGTATGGCGAGGCTGTAGCTCCTGTGGTTTTGTAATGCCCTGGGCGATGAAGGAAAGAGCCCCCATCTCACAGCATCTTCCTGACTGCGGAGTGCCTGAGCCCCTGGTGCGAGGCAGCATGGGGCCCACTCAGGTCCTCAAAAGTTGTGTCCCCACCACAGGGCAGGACGCAGTTGAGACCATGGGTGAGCAATGCCTGGAAGCCAGGTTTGGGGTCCTGGATATTGAAGACATGGCTGGGATGGGACGAGCTGCTGCCTGTCCCCACTGAATCTGGAGGCAGCTCCCACTGCTTTTCACCCTGGCCCATGGTGCTGCAAGGTCCAACAGGTTTTCACAGAAAATGGCCGGCCCCTGGGCCGAATCGCAGCCCCGAGGCCTGAGCAGCTCAGCGGGTTTGGTGCTGGGGATGCCCGAGACCACACCACCCTCTGGCGTCAGCACCGACCGCAGCTCCCTGCCAGCCCTGCTCCAGCGTGTCCCTCTGCTCCCAGCTCTGCCTGGCTACCAGCGCATCCTCGCACCACCCCAAACCCTGCCCACTCGAAGCAGACCAGATCCTGCTCCCAGCACACGGACATCCGCACATGGTGTGGGGCAGGCCATGGCCAAGCCAGAAGGAAGCAAAGGAAGAGCAAAGCAGACCCGCTTTCTTGGGTGCTCTGATCAGCCCGCGCAGTCCCACCAAGCACTGCACAAGTCCTGCTGCCCCCCAGCTGCCTGAGTGTGGGACGTGCTCCTGTCTTCGCCCTTGCCTGGGCTTCGTGTCCAAGCGAGGTAGCAGGGTGTGGGGCTGGGCAACATCTTCAGGACCTCCCGTGCAGGTAACAGCTGACTTTCTTGCTGGTGGGTACCAGAGGAGCATCCCTGTGCAGCTCAGCTCCTGGCCGCTCCGGGCTCTGGGCAGGGCAGAAGCAGATGGTGCCAGGGGACAATGTGGGGACACGTGTGCCCAGACCCCCATGGCTGGGATGAGACCCCCCATGGCCAGCCCATGTGCTGCACCATGCAACCTGGCTGCAGTGAATTCAGGATCCTGCGTCACTGGCACTTCGCAGCCTGCATTGCTGGCACCTCAGACCCCACATCACGTGTGCCCTCCGTTGCTGGTGTTGTGGGCCCTGCATTGCCAGCATCGCAGACCCCACATGGCTGCTGCTGCATACCCTGCATCGCTGGCACGGCAGACCCTGCACCACTGGTGCTGGGGACCCTGCATTGCTGGTGCTGAGGACCCTGCACGGCTGGCACTGCGGGCTGTGGCACAGCAGACCTGCATGGCTGGCAGCCCATCAGCAGAGGGCACGCCGCGGCCGCCTGCCCGCCCAAGGACATGGCTGCTCCACGGGCCGCAGCCACTGAGCACCCCGGAGCTCCAGCTATCTCTTGCTGCTCAATAAAACAGGGACAAAAGAAGGCGGCTGCATTTATGGGTGTGCAAGGACACTCCCTGAAGCCTGGGGACAGCTATGAAGCCACATGGGGAAGCCAGTTATTAAACCCCAACTTCCTCTAACGTGCCCCTGACGAAGGCACCGTCTTTCCTGATCCCGGTTTCCCTTCCTCTGCAGCCCAGGCCTCCGCCAAATCTCTTACCAACCTGGCCCCCTCTTCCAGAATGAAAATAGCAGCCGCCATCAGAGCCCAAGTAAACAAATGAGCCGCTGTGAGAGGAGAGTGCATCTTTATAAGGTTAATTGGCCCCATCTAAGAGATGGACAGACATTTTCTTGTGGCTTAGATAGCTCAAAAAGCTCAGGCAAACAGCACTAACATGTCTCCTGGGTTTGATTTATATCCCTGATTGCGTTACTAGCTCATCTACATGTAAAATGATTATGAATATATTGTCTGTACTCTGCAGAGGGCTAAATTACCAGGCTCTGATATTCATCAGCTACTCTTTGAAGCTTAAAACAGCCTCAAATTCAGAGGTCTCTCTCCCAGTGACAGCAGAGGCGGGAATGAAACAGCTTGGGCTTGATCCTGGTGTTCAACACAACCTGGCCTGTTTTAACACCCTGATACGCCGATAGCTGGGAGCAGGCGGCTGGAGGGGAGGGAGGCTGCTTGAGCCAAAGGGCTGTGGAGCTGACGTGTGCCGGACCCCAGAGCTGTATTGAGCAGCTACATTTGCAAACAAAAAAGCTGATAACTCCCAGCAGGAATGAAAGGCTGTTACCACGGTGCTGATTAAAATTTTCTCTGCAGCCAGTGCGGAGGAGGAGTGTCATCAGTGGGGAGATGTGTGCGATCCGAGGTCTAACCCCGTTGCCGCTATGTGCTGATTCATTCAGCACAAGTGAAGGGCTGCCCAGCCTGGCCATGTGCTGAAAATTAGCACAGAAATCCCCAGCAGGAAGATCCACAGCCCACTCACATCCTCCCACCCCATCTCCCCTGGCTCACTGTGGCCTTGCTGTTCCCAGGATGCTGCTCTGGGGATCCACACTGCTGGAGTCCACAGGGTACCATCACACGTGGGAGAAGGGGATGCCAGTGGCATAGCCCAAGGGCGGTCGTGGTGCTGCACGGTGCCTTCCCTTCTGTCCCTGTGAAGCACGCCTGAGCCCACAGCACCGGCCATGCCAGCCTCGAGCTCTCCGCTAGCAGTCCCACTGCCCGCCTCCGGTGCCATCTCCCACGCAAGGGCCAGCACGGGTGTCTACCGGGGGCATGAGCACCACAGGCCCGTTTTAGCGTAGCTAGCCTTGAGCGCATCCCTTCGGCAGCACTGGCCAGGCCGTAAGCTGACCCTTGCTGTCAGATGTCCACCCTGCTCCCTCGCTCACGCCTGCTCTGCAGGGCCCAGGAGCATTTGCTGGTGTCACTTGGGATTCCTTCCAGATCCTTTGCTCTTTTATTCTGCCCCTCAATTCCCTGCCCTTGCAGTCGCCTATAGTTCAAGAAAACTTTCCCTCCCCACTGCAGGATATTGTGATAAAGCCTCCCACTGCCTCTGGCATAGCCATGCAAGGCATAAGCTTGTTTGTGCTGTGACATGTTCATCAGGGGTTGGGTCCACCCTGAAAAGATGTCTTCTCTAATTACCATTACTGACAGCCATATCACTGAGCTGCTGAACCTGCCTCGCCAGACCTGTTATGGCCTCGCCAGGCCTAGGTCCAGCCTGCCCTGTCCAGAAGATGTTCTGGAATAGTGGACGGGCAGTGGGAGAGGAGGTGGCTTGCTGTCCTGCTCCTCCATGCAAGCACATGGGACTGACCCATCACACTGACCCTGGTGTTGCTCAGACACACCTGTGCCTTCCTGGGTTTCTTCCTCCACTGCTGTGGGTTGCATTCTTCCTGCCGTGCTGCCTCTGCACACCAAAATTTTGTTGAAGACAAGACATTCAGCTGCAGAAGAACTCCTTCCATGGGTTTCACTCAGAGCTGGTCCCAAAGAAGTCCCAGAGCTGGCCCTGAGGGCACCAAGAGCTGACCCAAATCATCCTCTATACAGAGCCCATGCTCAGCAGAGCCTCATCCCAGCCAAAGTGGGTACCCTCTCCCTGTGCACAGCCCAGTAACCCGGACGTGTTCTCCCATGGGAGGGCCGTGGCACAGCACACCTAGGACATGTCTCGGCAGGGTCCCTGTGGTGGCAGGGATGGTAAGGAGCATGGAGAGGCCCTTTGAGGTGCATGTGTTCAGCAGGGCATGGAGGTTTTAACCACTCCTAACTCACATGGATTTATCAGCAAACGGATTTTACCATGGGAGTTTGGATCAAGTGGGGAAGAGGGGCAGGGAGGAGAGTTCTGCTTGTTTCGAGCTACCATATATTTGATATGATCAGTTATCTCCATGCACAGGGATGTGATTCCCACTCATTTTTTGCCAATAAGGGCAGTCAGAAGGGAATGTTCTGCAATCCTGGTTGGAGCCCCTCAGGTAGGTCAGCTGCTCTACTGGAGCAGTGCTTTCCCATGCGAGACTGCTTCCCACTCACCCCGCTGTACAGAAGGCCTGAGATGCACAAACCGTTTCTGATTTTCCAGTTTTTTTCCCCACTCCCAGCATCTCTAGGACTGAGGTCTTGCATGGCAGGGAAGGCGGAGTGAAGAGTCCCACCACGGCCACTGAGCTGCTGCAGATGCTGCACTAGAAGGGCTGTTTCCAGAGCATCCCAAGCAGACAGTGTGAGCAAGGCACCATGTATCCTGGCCAGTATCTTTTTTTTCCCCTCTGAGTTTCTACAAGAGACGTTAATATACATTAACGTGTCCACTTTATATACTTTCATTCCTTTACAGGAAGAGGAAATGAAGGGCCCAAAATGCAGCTGATTTTCCGGGGCTGCCTGATGAGTCAGGAGGAGCCAGCCCCACCACACAGCAGCTCCCAGGGCAGGAGCCCAGCTGGATGCAAGCTGCCCTGGGGTGAAGGGAGCTGGCATAGCAAAGCATGGTCACGCACCAGAAGCCCTTTCCCTAAGAGCCTATAAAATCACTGAAGGGAGGCCTGGACATGTCTACATTTCAGCTGCGGACCACTGGAATGAAAGTTTGAGACGGGCTGTGTTTGTGCCATGGGGGGTCTGACTGATGGTATCAACCATGTGGTTCGCAGCCCTGTACACAGGCACTTGGAGGATTATCAGACTCCCGCAAGAGGAGAGAGCATGCAAATACGCATCCAAGAGGGTATTCTGAGTTTTCCTCTTTGCAGGTGCACTGTGAGAGATGATGCAACCGCTCCTCATTGGGCTGTGTACAGCTGAAGCACAACAACAAAATACCCCAGTCCCGGCAGCCCATACTGGGCAATGCTGGATGGAGGACAGCTGACGGGCTGCTGGGACATGGTGCTGTGGTATGGTACTCATGGCTCCATACATTCTGCCCACAGCAGGCAACAGTTGCTGGAGAGAAATCATGCTGTCACTGAGCCTGGTGGAGAATTTCAGCTGGACAAATCACAGAAAGCAAAAGGCCAATGAGAAGGAAACCAGAGGGTGCCTCCCAGATCTGCAAACCTCCTCTTCGTTGGTGCTGGGGCACCCATCCCATGGCAGGGAGAGCGACGAAGCACTTTCCCAGCAGTGGAGTGAACTACAGGTCCCTGCCTGGCATGTGAGGAGACAGAAGTTTTGTTAGGGAGCTGCCAAAGTCCTGCCTGTAAATGTAAAATCCTCAAGACTAAGGCTGCTAAAACTAAGGGCTGGCAACTCATAATAGGAGTTGTTCAGTGTGAGGTGGCTTCTGAAGGACTTAAGAAATGCTGGGTTTGTCCTCCTTCTCAAGAGAGGATCAATGCGCTTTCCAGTTGGGGTTGCTAAGCAGTGTGCCACATGTACCCCAAAAATCACGGGGCTGTGCCTGGACCATGACTCCCAAGGGGAGTGCTGGAGGAGAGCAACTCACGTGGCTCCCGGGGAGCTTCGAATATACCCATGCCAGGGAGCCCAAGCTGCAGGGCCAAATTCACTGTTTCATCAAAAATATCTTTTTATAATAGGGAAATCAGAGGTAACAACAGTGCTGGCTGGTGGAGGCAAACACCTTGCAGGTTTTGGCTGTATTCATAGTGCATCTGGGCTTAGAGACCAGTGGTCCCAGGCTGAAATTCCCACAGGCAATATGCTAAAATTGGGCATCTGGATGGATGTGGACTTGTGTTGGAGACTTTGCCTTCATCCATGTGGTTTACTAGTTGAGACTGAGTCACTGCACCCTAAAATCTAATGATTCCTTCCTTTGATTTCTTTGTTAATAACAATGAAATAAAGAATACGAGGCCACCCTGCAGCTTTCCGGGACAGTGATTTCACAGCATATAGCCAAGGAAGCTTTGTTACATGTGCTACAGTGTAGTGTGAGGACAACTGGCCTATTTGGGGTGTAAAGCCTGCTGAGGTCATGTCGGAGAGGTGTAGAGAGCATGTCTGGAGTGGCGCTCCCATGGAGGGAGGTATCATCTGAACTACTCCTGAGTTTCATGTTGGAGGGAACCACCTATGTCCTCCCAAATGGAGCCACCGAAGAAACTTCGCCCACAAGCAGTGTGGGCAGCCAGCAGACTAACACCAGAGCAGGGAGCTGCAGCATCTCTTGGCATAGATGTGCCCTTTGAAACTAGGAAGCATCCTTAGTGGAAATTACACACCACCACCGGCCACTTTTGTCTGTAGAACTGTTTCTGTCTTCTTTGTTGGTGGGAACATTGTGGAGGATGTTTACCAGTCCACAGGTTTGCATCTCCTGCAGCATACAGCAAGGCAATGTTTCCAGGGAGTGCATTATACCATGGAAAACACCAAGGAACTCAGAATAGGCTGTACCTGCTCGCTGACACCAGGCCACTGCTCTGCAGCCTGTAGAATATTATGCCAAGTTCAAGGTTATGGACTTTCATCTTTTGAGCGCTCCTTGGCCCCAGCCCAAAGCACCACAAAAATTGCCTACGACTCCAGAGCCGGTGGCTCCCTGGGCACAGCAGAGCTTCGCTTGAGGGGATGATGTCCCCCAGCACAGAAGAGGTGGTCAAGGTTTCAGCAGCCTGCCCAGGCAATGCCATCAGGGCACCCCGGCTCAAGGCAGGAAATGTTAAGGATTTTGCTGAGAATGAGCCTGCTGCAGGAGGCACCACCATAGGCAGCTCCTGCCTCTAAGGCCAGAGGTTCACGGAATCGCGTTAGTCTCTTGGGACACTCCAGGTCCAGCCTCCCACTCTGACAGGGCTGGTTGCTCAGGGGCTTGTCTGGTTTAGTTTTGACTATCTCCAAGGGCTGAGACCCTACCGCCACTCTGTATCCCTGTTCCACCATTTGACTGCCTTCTTGGTGAATTTTTTTTTTTAATTTCTCGCCAACTACACAAGATCTGTAATTTTTTTTTCAGAGGGAAAGATGTTCGGTGAAGTGACATGGCTCACTGTACTCACCCAGCCAGTCAGTGGCAGGGAAGCAGAGTGTCATGAATCAAAATGAAGGTTGTTTTCTGGGTGGCCATGGCCTCTGGCCCTGTTTTGGGACTGGGGAAGGAGGATCTCATCGATCAAGGAGGCGAGGCAGCAGGGATTGGCCCTGAGGGGACATGGCTCATGGGGGACACTGCTGATGGGGGAGACGAGGCTGAGGGGCAGCACTGTTAACAATGGGACACTGCTGGCCTGAGGAACGTGGCTCATGGCGGAAGGACATGGCTGATGGGAGGAGACACCCCTAATGGAGACCGCATGGCTGAAGGGAGGACATGGCTGACGGGGGGACACCACTGAGGACATGGCTGACAGGGGGACGTGGCTGTCAGGGACACACACACCACTGATGGGGGGGCATGGCTGTTGGGGGTGACATGGCTGACAGGGGGGCACCACTGAGGGAGAGGAGATGGCTGACAGGGGAGACATCACTGACAGGGATGGCATGGCATGGTACGGCTGAAGTGGGGAGGACATGACTGACAGGAGGAGACATCACTGATGGAGGGGACAGGGCTGGCAGGCTGACATGGCTGACGAGGGGAGACACCATTAATGGGAGGACGTGGCTGACAGGGGGACGCCACTGGCAGGTGTGTCACGGCTGACAGGGTGACATGGCTGACAGGACCGCCCCGCTGACAGTGACACACCGCCCGCCGCCCCGCAGCCAGGCACTGGCCCGCCGCGGCCTGCCCGGGCCTGCTCCCGCCCCGGGCCGGCCTACCGGGCTCCGCGGGCGCCGCCGCGGCGGGCGGGCCATCCCTGGCGCTCCGGGGCGGCACCGCCCCCCCTCCCGCCGCCGTGAGGGCGGGCCACCGCCCCCACCGCCCCCACCGCCCCCGCCGGCCCCGCCCCCGGCTCCGCGCCGCTCTGAAGCGGGCTCGGCGGCCACCCGCCTGTCCGGAGCCGCCGGCGCCCCGCCATGGTGCTGCCTGAGGAGCGGGCCCGGCTGTACCGGCCGCGGCCCGAGCTGCTGCCGGCGGCGCATGTCGCCTCGCTGCCCCACTACGAGCGCCTCTACCAGCGCTCCGTGGAGGAGCCGCACGGTGAGCGCCGCCGGCGGGAGGGCCGCGGCGGGGCCGGGGAGCGGCTGCCGCAGGGTGCCGGCCGTTCCTCCGGCGGCTGCTGGCAGGGTGCGGAGGGAGAGGGGCCGCGGGCGCCCGTGCGGGCGGGAGGGAGGGACGGCTGGGCTACGGCCAGTCGTCCACGCGTGGGGTGCAGCGGTGTGGGGACTGCTCCGCTTCTTCCTTAAAGTGTTGTCTTCCATACCCGTGCCTGTTCCTGGGTCACGAGCTCTGGCCGTTGCGTTTGCAGAATTTTGGGGTGACATTGCTAAAGACTTCTACTGGAAGAGTCAGCACGTGGGACCCTTTCTGAAGTACAACTTTGACATGACGAAGGGGAAGATCTTCATCGAGTGGATGAAAGGGGCAACCACCAACATCTGCTACAACCTCCTAGACAGAAATGTTAATGAGAAGAAACTTGGGGACAAAATTGCTTTTTACTGGTAAATTTCTGTTCTTGTTATGGTATAGAGCATCTGTAAATTTCATGCCAAAGTGTACAAATGTTGTCTTGATGTCTGCTGAGGTGAATGAGAACTTGGTAAAACCTGAGAGGCTTTAACCTTTACATGGGTGTTTGCTTTCTGTGTGTTTGAGAAGAGCTATGCACTGGAGCTTCTCTGCCCATTCTGGCGTGCACGGAAGTGGCCCAGCACAGTAATGAGTGAGGAGCTTTTGACTTCCAGCTCTACCTTTGCAGTTGTGCCTGCTAAAAGCAGTCAGACAGCATTGATGCAGCTGCCACACTTCCCTTGTGAAGTAGGTAGATGCAGGTAGAGACGTGGAATGAGGAACAGCTAACATCCAACAGCAAAAAGCAAATTAAACCCTGATCTGTTTTCATGGTTTGTGGGTCTGGCAAGTTTCCACTCCTGTGGCAAAAAGGTTTTTTCTAAAACCTGAGCTTATATATTGATTCCTTGCACTTGAATGTGGATGGTGCCATGGCACTCTCAAAGTTTGGTTTCTCTACGCTACTTTTGTGAAGAAAAGTTAACTTCCAGCGCTATGTGAAGTATGTTTGTATTTTTTTTTTTACCACAGTAGTTACTAGTTTTACAAGCCATATGAAACTTGAAATTTTCATATTGATGCAAAACAGGTTTCACCAGTGATGTCCGAGATCCAGAACTAATGCTCCCCTGCAGAACTAGCTCAGCTGGCCCCACAGCTGTGTCCCCAAAGTGATAACAGTGCCTTGCCCACCTGTGTATTGTGCAGTTTCCCTTGAACTAGCATGCATTTATGTTGCATGGGTATGGCTGTATGTGGTAGTACAGAAGCAAAGTGAAACGTACAGCTCGTTAGTGTGCAATAACATGTTGGGTTATGGTGAGTCCCTTCAGCAGAGCAACTGGAGAAGTCTTACTGTCATTACAATAAAAATACCACATGCTTTAATAATGAACAGTTGTGCTGCTCAGAGTGATTTTGTGCTGCTGAAGGATCCCTCCCATGTGTGGCTGGCATAAAGGTGACTAGGAGCTAACTAGCTATAGAAACAAATGTGTTCATACAAGGTGTAGGTCTGGCTACTGTTGTAAGACTGGGTTATACTAGAGTTTCTATCCATGCGGCTGCTGCTTCTGTAAAAGATTTACACTTGCTGCTTAAGAAATAATCATATTGATGGTGAAATGGTGGAAAGTATTTATTTCCTTGCTAGTTAAATACATTCTCTAATGCACTCGGATGTAAAATGACTGCAGCTTCTGAATGAAAACTCCTTTGTAAACTCATTCAGGTAAAGGTGTGTCAGCAAACAAAGTCATTTGGCAGGCTAGGGCTGGCAGCTGTGCTGGGCTTTATGGAGCGAGTAGGTGCATCATTCTTCTTGCACATAAATCTTTGGGTGACAGGTAGGCAGCAGCCTATGGCTTTAATTTGGTCTTGGTGAAGATTTTTCTTGTTAGATGTTCTGGCAGCCTTTGTGGGGGTATTTGTGATGCTGAGCAAAACTTGGAGTGGGTATTAAAATGGTGGGTGTCTGTCAGTCGTGGTGTTCACAGAGCTGAAAAATAAGGTCTCTCTTCCTCCTTAGCAGACAGTCTTCCCTGGCTATTTTGACATAAATTCTGCTAGCATAGTTCTGTCACAGGGACGTCTGGAGTGGTCAGCTGGGAATGTCGGTGGGAATGATGGAAGAGGCACGCTGAATGCGATGTGTGCGGTACTGACGCACAAACCTGCGGGGCTGAGGTTGCAACTCGTAAAATTACTCTTCTAGGAGTGTGCACATGGCTCTCTGGACACATGCTTTTCTTCAATAACAAAATGTAATTGCTGTTGTCTTGTCCTTTTATATTTTGTGTTTAGCACTCTATTGAATGAGCCCGCTTTTGTAAAACACTTGAGACTTTTCACACTGTATGAGAGGTGAAAAGAGAAATGAGAGCCTCTGAAAGCCAAAGAGGATTCCTGGGAAAGACTTTTTAAATACCTTGGCCACTTGCTTGCTTCTAAGAAAGTCTGTAGCCTGCTAGATGGGAAAAGGTGCTGAGCGTATACCACGGTATTGGTGACTGCCCAGCTCAGAGAGATACGAGATCATGGTCTTTGCTTTCAGAGAGGAGAAATTAGGCGAAAAGTAAATAATGTTTCAAGGCATTGCTGAGTGTCTCAGATGTGTCCTGACAAAACTCTGAGCTGCCGTGCGCTGCTGACTGGCTGTCTTGAGTTTTGCGTGGGCTGGAAGGAGCAAGCGGTTCATCTGTATCTGTTACGGCCAGGGTGCTCTGGAGGTTCCCGCACTAGCAGCGGTCTAGGACTGCCCAAATTGGCTCCACTCAGAGGGTCTAATCCCAAGCCACATGGAATTGCTCTTTCAGCACAAAGGGCAGTACGTGGGATTGCTTCATGCTGCAGAACTTGTACATAGATGATATTACTGTCGTGGTGGTGTCCTCTTGGTGCTCTTAGGACTATGTAGTTCAAAACAACCATCCTGAGTCAGTAGGAAACACTTGCATTTTCCCCGCTGCCTGTTTCAGTATGATATCTCTTGCTGCTTGTGAACGTTACAAATATTTCTCTTTCTGCTGCTTTTGATTCCTCTTTCTCTGTTTGGTATTGCTGATGTGGTCTAAAAAGGAACAGAAGCTCCAGGAAATGTTTCTGATAAAGTGCAGCTCTCAAAAGTGAAATCTCTTTCATAATTGCATGGAAAGGCTGAAGTCCGTAACACTGTCGTCATTGTGCAGGTAGATACCTACGGTGGCTTTTGTGGGCCTTGCAGGTGATATGCACTGGACAAACTAGCCGGGACACCAAGGGCACTTGCAGGAGACTCAAAGCAGTGCTGAAGACTTCGTCTGTGGTGGGTAGTGTTAATTAGAGCAGGAGCACAGTATGCCTTCACCGTGCTGCAGGCATACCTGCGTCTCATGGACAAACCCTTAGTTCTGTGCTGGAGTGTCTGTTGTTAACCTTGTATAAACATCAGCCTGGGCAGCTTGTGGAGGTAAAAATATAACTAGCTGGGAATTCAAAAAGGACAACACCTATTACAAATCTCTCTCTAATTAGACCCCAGGGTGTGAAGGTACCTGGAGGAAGCCTGTTCTCTGTGTAACCTGTGTGTAGCTGAAGCACTAATTCTTGCCTTTGTTTCTCAAACCAGTCACCCCAGCTGCCATACTGGTAGTGCCTAGTGGGACCTGGGGTTTTGCACAGTATTTTTAGCCTCCCTGTAGCCTAGGTGCGTGGGCTTAGCGGGGCCGTGCTGGCTTCTGCCATCTTTGTGAGAGTGTATCAGTTTTCTGCTTTCCTGTGCTTGCATATGAACACATCTAGAAGGGAGAAACAAAGATAGTAAAGGCTAATAGAGCTTACTGGAGCTTTGTTTAAACAAAAGAGTAACTGCCTGTGGTTCCTGTTCTGGGCCTAGAACAAACATGACATGTAAAGATAAAATGGAGAAGGTGGGGGATTTTTTCCTTGGTTGTTTGGGTTTTTTTGTGGTTGTTTTTTTTTGGGGGGGGGGGGGGGGGGGCAGGCAGGCAGTGTTGCTTGTAGTTATGAGATTTCTTCCCATGCATCTTTAAGGATAAACAAACCAAAAAGTCCAGATCCCTTCTGCAGATTTTTATTATGAAACTGGAAATCATTTTTGGACAGCAGCCTTCCAGAGAGGGTACAGATTGTCAAACACTGGTACAGTCTAAGGGTGCTGCTGGGGCCCAGTGGGACAAGACCACCCCTGTGGGCTGCTGGTGCACCTCGATCTGGTGGCTGTGCTTTGCCATGGGGTGCTTCATTCTGGGATGTACCATCTCGGAGCCAAAAATGAAGCCAGATGAAGCTGTGTTTCAGTTGCATTTCTGCTGTGAAGGTCTGTACCTCTCCTGCTTGTAGAAATATTCTTGCCTTAAATTGCTGAGAACAAAGTGCTTGGTCTCCATAACCCAGATCAACTCTGTGTTCTGTTTTGCGATAGCTTCAGAGGTATCGGTCTTCCGTTACTGTGATGCACAGATGCTGTGACTGAGGATGCTGGCTCTTAACGTGCAGACTTTCAGAAGTGCTTAATCGTAGCCAGCTTCTGCACGATGCACTTGGCTCTGCTACTCCCACTGGCTTCAGGACTTTTGAGTGTCCGATGACAAACTGACTTTTAATTTCTGTGGTAACTTCCTGGATGACTTGTCCATCTTGACTTCTAGGGATGCAGCCTCTTTCAGCGCTATTCTGGTAGTGAAAGCCCATCCCTATCACACAGTTTATTTAAAGAACAAAAATTCACCATTGGAAAGGCTGCTTTTACTGATACACGTTAGCAGGCATGTGCCTGCAGGCTGCTGAGAGCAGTCAAAGCTATGTTGCGGGGCTACCAAACAGCCATACCCAATGCTGCTGTTCCCCCATTACTGCTGAGGAAGAATTACTTCCATAGGGGAACCTGTCTAAGCTCTACAGCACTGAGTAGCGTTATGCAGAAGTTACCATGTGTTTGGTTTATGCTTGCAGCACTACCAAGGCTCAGCACAGCTCTTTTCCCTGATGGAGATCCTCCATGGAGTAGGGTGGCCCTACTCAGACCTGAAAATCAGAGACGCTTTCTGGGGTGCATCCTCAGCAATCCGTGCCATCTCCCTATTGCGTGTGGCGAGTGATAGATTGGTGGTCAGGGCAGATATTAATTATTTTGGAAGCATTGCTGAACAGTACAATGCTTCTGGAAATTGGGCAGATTAGGTGCACCTGAAGTAGGTAATAAAATACATTGAATGTATTTGTGTTTTATTAAGCTATGGTACTCTCCTTCAAGGGCAATGATAGTTGTAGCTTTCCGTCACAGAAAGTGTAGCTGTCTTCTGGTGGGTTCTGTGAAATCTTCCAGCCTGGAAGGAGGTTTGCAAAACTGGCTGCATCAGCCTGAATGCTTTAGAGCAGTGTTTCTCGTGAGTCCAGATGAGAACATCTCTGCTTTATGGGGCCCTTTTTGACTCTGAGCTGCGTGGGTAGTGCAAGAGTGGGAATGGTAGGAGCATCAGTAGAACCCTGGCATTAAAACAAGGAGTAAAGGGAGTAGCTGTTATAGCTCAGACACATCCAGGTTATGTGTGTTCCTGATTTCTTTGGTAGAATTCTTCCTCTTCCAGTTCTGGGGCAGTTACCAACCAGCGTGGTTAGTGCTGTGGCAGTACTGCAAACAGCTGCTGTGTTCAGATGCTCGTATATAAGTGCAGACTGGGACAGGAGGAATTTATAGCTTGTCCTCAGGTGTAGCTCCCTGGCTTTTCTCCATTGGTGGATGGAGTCTTCATCTTCAGCCGTGGGCTGTTAGAGCTAAGCCATGCTGGACTCAAAATGAACTCATTTAATGTAATTACCCTGCTTGTCCTACTGTGGGTTTGGTTGCAGATGGGATACAAAGATGATGCTGCCCCAGGGCAGTGTGATGATGCCTGTTTAAGAGTTTGGAGATTCTTGGTTTGGCCTGAGGGGCTGGAAAACACTGGGATCATGGTCTGAAGCTTGTTTCCAAAGGCTATATGTGTGTGTGTGTGCTGAGACTTGGAATCCACCAGATTTCTCCTGTTATATCTCGAGGGTCTCCTGTCCCAAGTATTTCTGTTAATGGCTTGCACTTGTGTGCTGCATCCTGTGTCCTCTGTATTACTAGTGAATTCTCCAAGATAGTTACTAGGTGAGTGGTTGTGCCAAAGGAATGAACCTAAGTATGTGAAAGCAGCAAAACACATTCTTCAGGCAGGTACTGTCCTGTGGGCTTCCAGTATGTGGGCTGTGCTTTTCCCGGATGCTGTGAGTCAGGGTTTTGGGCACCATGTTACCCAGGCAGCTGGCAGACTGGAGTCACTTGAAATTGTTTTTCCCGTCCGAGGACTGACTCGGAAGCAGAGCTTGACTCATCCCTGTCAGTTATGCACACTGGTTTGCAGGGAGATGCCAGGAAGGATGGTGGGTTTGCTGGTTTGGAGATCTCAAGCCCCATTCTTGCTTTGCAGAGCCTTTTCCATTATAGGATGCAGGGCAGGAGCGGGGAGCTGGAAAGTGCTCTCCGCCTTGTGCTGTTCTGCTCTGCAGTGCAACGAAGGAAGGGGACAGGTATTAAAGGTTGGTGACCAACTGATTACACAGCGCCTGCGGTCTACTCTGGTTTTGCCCATTCAGAAGCACCCCTGGACTTGTGCCTCTGTGGGAGGGTGTTCAGTACTATTGAAGACTTTCACTGGAAGTAGCTTTTACTGATCTCAGATAACCTGTAATCCTGCTCCTGTAGGCAGAATGGGACTTTTCTCCTCTGTTAAGTCAAGTCTGTAAAGAAAGAAGGCACTTGGGCAGCACTTGTGTGGCTGCTCTGTGGCTGAGCAGTGAGGA
The DNA here is from genome assembly GCF_964289735.1 of Phaethon aethereus. Classification (NCBI taxonomy): domain Eukaryota; kingdom Metazoa; phylum Chordata; class Aves; order Phaethontiformes; family Phaethontidae; genus Phaethon; species Phaethon aethereus. The sequence goes on from NC_138592.1 coordinate 14,157,583, forward strand.
GAGGTGATGTGTAAGTTCTCCTGCTTGGGAACACACACAGGCAGCAGCCTTGAATCAGGGGAGCAGCTTTCATTTGGGTTTTGTTGGAGCTGTTTGCTCCCAGCCTTTTGCTCTCAAACCCTTGATAGCTGCTACTGGCAGGGATACAGCATCTGCCTATATAAATACAAAGGAATAACCAGGAAGTATTTGACCAGATAAACAAGTTGGATGTCAGTAAGTGCCCAGTATTAGATGGCATGTGCCCCAGAGGACTGCAGGAACTTGAATGTGAAATTGCAGAGCTGCTGGCCGGGATATGCGGTGATATACTGCAAAGGGCTGCCATGCCAGGGACTGGGAGGTTGCCAGCCCCACCCTGTCTAGAGAGGGCAATAGAGGGGGTCCTGGGAACTGATAAATCCGACTTGCATCCCTGGTGGCACAGTAGAATCGGGTCATTGTGCGCATGGACCAGTGCGACCTACTGGGAAAGGTGATGGAGCTACTGTGAAGGGAAGTCCTGCTGGCAAACCTGCTGGAGCGCGAGGCGGGTGGCACTGAACGCGTGGATATGGCTGTTTTCAGACTGCCTTTGTGAGGTTTCCCACAAAGGGTTGTTCAAGTAATTTAACTGTGAATGGAAGAAAGGTTTTTCTATGGAGCTGATTAAGCCTTTATCTTTGCTTCTCACTTTTAATGGTCACTTTTCAGGACAAGCAGCAGGTCCCCCAGGAATCAACGTAGAAACTGCACTGCTGATAGAGGCCAGCCGCATGTGCCCTTGATAAACAGCATCTTCTGTTGCTGTTCATGGAGATGAAACACCGGCCCCTGGTTTTGACCCAGCATGGTCTTTTGTTTTAGTCTGAGTGGGTCTTGGCTGAGCTGCTGTGAATGCCCTGGTGCTGAAGTGTAATACTGCCTTGTAAATGAGACCTGTGTCTTCCATTATGGTGGTCTTTGGTATTTTTCCTCATGCTGTTCATTGCTCTGACAGATTCTGGTTCTGTTGATCCAGCACAAAGGGTTTAATTTTTTTTTTCATTAATTGCTTCTTGCACCCCTCTCTTAAAATGTTGGCTTATACCTTGTCCAAAGCCAGCTTTCTTCATGGTTCTGGGTGTGTGGTTGCACAATAACTGGGGGAGTAGCGAGGGGTGTGCGTGCATAGACAATAGCTCCTGGATTTTCTCACGTCTGTGAAACTTGTAACGCTGGCAGATACTGCAGGCACCTTGATATGTTTTAAAAATAGTTTGCTTACTGTTGGGACGGGCACTGTGGTTATGCAGTGGTGACATATTGTGAATATTGGCAAGACAGTTGAAACTTGGGGCAGATAAATGGAGTTCACAGAGAGGATGGTGAACTCCTGTATGGATTCAGGACATGGAAGATCAGAGCCTTCAGTTTGCTCATCAGACTAGAAAACCTGATTATTTTATTTTAGCTGTGTGAATGGCTTGTGTGGTCTCCCCTGGCACCCTGGTGTGAATGTAGCAGAAGTAGACTAGGACTCAGGCTCGATGTGGATGTGACTTGCTCAGAGTAGTGACGTTTACAGGCGGAAAAAGTGATCAGGCTTTGCCAAAAGAGGTGCGAGTGGGTGCTTGTTCCAAGCATGGTATTTTTCTCATGGGTAGTTGCATTTGTTGTGCCTGGTGGGCTTTCTGTGCCCAGAGCTGTTAGGCTGTGGTATTGATTGCCAGTGCTTCGACAAGACCTCTTCACTGCCGCCAGTGCGATGAGCCTGCCTTTTCCTCCTGTTCCCAGCTCTGCGTCGGAGCTGCTGCGCACAGCTGGAACGCGGTTTCACTTCTCTGTTTGCATTTCTGTACAACTCTTGTTGTAAATGTTGAAATGCGGTGTGGTATGAAATGGCGAGCCCTGGAAGTTTGCCATAAATTCAAAGCCCATCATTTTAATAGGTGCCACCTCCCTTCTTTACGGGAATCCCTCAAGGCAATTAACGGCCTTCCTGGTTACCCTTTTGTACCTGCCTACCTGATAATGAAGCATGTTCTGCATTTCTGTTGCCACTGACCATCTTCTCAGAGATGTTCCTTGTCTAGAACGAGATGACAGTCCAGCAGGTGACATCAGGCCATAACCTGTAGAGGTTTGAGGCATGAAGTTGAAATGTCCACCAAAAATCCGATTATAAAATTTATTTCCTATCATTGCTTTGATGCATATTTTCTGAGCCTCCACTGAAATCAGCTTGTCTGGCTTTCAGTGTTTCTGAAAACACTGATCTTGAAAGTTTGGCAGTATGCTCCATCCAGAGATGCAGTATTTCCCAAAATGGGTTGTTTCTCAGCTGCAGGTGGCTCGTTGACTATTTTACTTTACACCTTCATCCAGAATATGTTTTGTGGTCCAACTACAAATTGTTTAAACAAGGAATCAGCTGTCTTATGCTGGAAATAAGCTCTCCTCCCATTGGACTGGTAAAAATAGTCCGTGCTCCTCTGAAAATATTACTTATGGTAAACATCTAAAATGTTGCCTCATGTCAAGTTCGCGCACTCTTCCTGCAGTGTTCTGTGGATTTGGCTCGCAGGGTTAGAAGTGCTGGCTGAGGTCAGCCAAACTCAGTGACCTACTGCATATGAGCTCTGTTGCAACACTACGTAATAATTTTTAAAGTTTTTGGGTTTTATTTTTAAATCTTAAACTTTCCTCTAAATAAAATAGGTTTACCTATTATATATTACCTATTATAATTTTTCTTCATTGGCTGTCCTCCTGTGTTATACAATACTTGAGAAAGTAAGGACATTAATTAGAGTTAATACATACCCTCTTGACTTGATGGTTACTCAATATCAAGCAAGTAGGAAAAATGCGAAGCCACAGGAACAGAATTCCCCTTGCTGCTGAGCAGATACCCGTCAGCGCAGAATGGCCGCTGACACCATCACTGGGGTATTGATGTGTGGTCTGTATTACTTGTCAACTGCCTTATTTTATCAAATGTGGCAAAATAGCAGATTTCCCTTAAAGAGGAGCTTGACGACTGCTGTCAGTCCTACCTTCTCTAAAAATGTTACTCTTGGGTGTGAATGCAGGCTTTACAAACCCCATCACATCAATTTTATGGGCTTGCTTGTGGTGGCTGATGAAGCAGTAGCAGTGTAAGCCGGGAAGTGTCGATTCCTTTAGAGACGTCTGAGCATCCCACAGCCTAGAAAAAGGGACTTGAGACATTTAAGGGCGTAGTCTGGCAGCTGAGTGGGAAAATTGGAGGGAATTCTGGAGGGTCAATAAATAGAGTGATTTTTGGAGCAGTGTCCACCTCCAGCTGGGCTCTGTGCTCTTGGCATCACACAGGGTATGGTGAAGTGAACAGTGTTTGGACTGCACAAGATAAATACTACTTCTTTAGATGCCTCTGGTACTTGTCCAGGTTCTGAAAGGCTGCAAATAGAAAGAGTAGCTGAGAATGTACTTAATGAGAAGGAAGGACAGAAAGATTGATGTGTTTTTTTCCTATGGGACGTTAGCAACCATGCAGGGTGTTGGGTGTTTTCATTGTAGGTTGCACTTTCATACAGTGATTTTTAAAGGTGACTAGAAGACCTATTCCCTGATCACAGAGCAGATGGTGGCCCCGTGGCCCTTTAGAAATAAGCTTCATTTTACCTGCGTTGTAAAATACAAGCACAGTAATGCCTGCGGTTGACCCCTTTGGGTTGGAGAGGATGGGCGTTGGGGGCTGGACATGGTGCATCATGCTCTGGGGCTCCTGCTTTAGCACAGCACGGCGCTAGGGTGCTCTTTGCCAGCCTGGTTTGGGTTTCTTTACAGCAATAGAAACCCATTCATCCTATTGTGATCAACTCTGAGTTGAGATGGCTTGGCTCAGAGATGGATTTGACAGTGGAGCTTTGTGTAGGTCCTAACTATGTGTACGGGGGGCACTGAAGGGGAGGATCACAGGGTGGTTTTAATGCAGGTCTCTGAGTTAACTGTATGGTTTTAGAAAGTGATGCTGTTAAATTGGTAAGATTTTCCTCTTCCTTGGCATTTCGGTTGCCAGGTTTACTCAACAGTCTTCTCTCAAAGTGCTGCCAAATATTTCTGGACATAGTGGGAAAACCTTTTCACCAGCCCCTCCCAGGCTACGCTCCATTGTTACACAACTTCTTCTTTCTTGATCCTTGTCATGATGCAACAGGATTTGAGCATGACTGCAGGACCATGGAGTCTGAGCTTTCTGGTAAACCTTTTACTTGAAAAGCATCTCAGCCTTCCTAGAACGCCTTTGGGCAGTTGCTGCCGTGCATTATTGTGGTGGAAGATAGGTGACAGTAAGCATGGGCAGGGCTGGGCAGTCTGTCCTGTTAAGAAATGTTCTCATGAAGGTTTTTTGCAAACCTGTTTCAAGCCTCCACCCCTGGCTCTCTCCTGGAGCTGGTGGTGCAGACCCTGCTGGAGACCTTTCCGCTTTGGGCGGTATCTCCTAGGAGCATTTCCATATTGAATAATCCATGCAAATACAAGCATTTTTTTCCCAATGAAATGATGTCTTTTTCTGATTATCTTGCACAGCTGGTCTCTCCAAACTTCACATTTCAATGTAATATGTTTCTCAAGGCCAGATTTTAAAGGCCTGTCTCTATTTGAGTGCTCTTTCTGTGTCAGATGGGATAAGCGAGGCTGGGGTGGAGGGAGAAATCATATTTTTTCAGTCTTGGTGGCTGCTGTTCCCAAACCACCAAGCTGGTTCTGGACTTCTTCAGGCCGCAGGTTTCCTGGATCTCCTGAGAACAGCCAAGGCCAAATGGCAGGAGCAGGTCTGTGAGCAGCTGATAGCCGTAGTAGCTGAGCACGCAGCCCCTGCGTGCTAGGACAGGCGTCAGAAAGGCCCGGGGCTGTCGCTGCCCATGCGGCGTGCACGTGAGCCTGTTCCTCAGATGGCAGGAGCTCATCCTTGCCAAGCTCTGCCTGGCATTTCAGCTGCTCTAATTCTGGATGTGGGGTGGGTCGGGAAGTCGTGAGCCTGTCTGGCTGCCCCCAATGACCTTGCACGTGAGGATGTTGCACCGCGCAGGAGCTTGCAGTAAAGTTCCTTCTTGTACCATGCTCTGGGGACAGGCTGCTGGTGGAACAGGAGCTGGAGAACTTGCTGTCTCCATCCCATGCCTCTCATGCACCAGCTTTGTCCCATGCTTTGGAGGTGTGTTGGGCTCTGATCATGTGTTAGTTTAGACGGCACCAGAGGTGTGTTAGGGCAGACATTCCCGCAGTCCCAGTCTCTGCTCTACTGGAGGCTTTCCGCAGTTCCCCACTGTGTAAATTCTCCCTGTGACGCTGCATCATCTGAGAAAAGGTCCTTTCCCCCTCCCACTGTTTTCAAACTAGGAGTCCCCGGTTACTTAAGGGTGTTTTCCACGATCTAAAATGCAGGGCCTTTTGCTTGCATCAGGCAAAACTCCTGTGTGGGCTGCCATGGCCTCTCTATCAGTCAGGGAGTGAAACCTGGTGGCTTTGAGGTGGGTTGCTTTGCTCTGAAAACTTACCTTCCAGGTGCTCCACACCCCAGCTGTGCTTGGTGTATTTGGGTCAGTGCTTTAATTTGAGGGTGATGTGGTCACAGGAGCTTAGAGGAGAAACTTAAATGGTCTTCAGCCCCTTTGGCCCTCACTGGGAGTGCTTACAGGGGTCAGACAGGCTTTGGCTTTGTGCTATAGTTTGCTTTGGTCTGTGATTTTTCTGTTTCTGACTGCCTGTGTATCTACAGATGGTCTGGCAGATCTTGAAAACCTGTAACACTTCACATGTTCAGCTTCATTTCATCATTTTCTCCTGTATGCCAGCTTCTCTTAGTGGTGTTTATAACCCTTGCAAACCACAATTATAATTCGCAATTACCTTGAAAACCATAATTCTCACTGATGCAACCTGTGCTTCCTGCTGCTCCATGCAAGTGCTGAGGCAGTGTTGCACAGGGAAGCTGTACTCATCCGTTACTCAAACAGATTATGCAAATAATTGTTACTTAAAAATCTGAGAGAGAGAGAAACCAAGCAGTATTGCAGATTTGTCTTCAGGTCAGCTTTGCTTGGTCTGTTTGGGTGATCTGGGAAGTGTGCATCCTCTTGGCCACTGAGCTGTAGCAGGTTAAGGAGTTACCACCCCTCCCTATTGCTTGTTACCCTACAGCTGAGATGGGCTCAGCTTGCTTGGATGGGCAGTGTAAGGCTTGCTTGGTTATAGGATGAGGGGTTGAAGCAGACCAGAGCTTTGAAAAGTGCTGTAGTCAGTCCTGATGCTTGGTAGAGCACAGTAGCTTCGTAACCTGCTCTGGTGCAAATACCCACAAGCACATCTGGCCACAGCTTCCTTCTCCCACGCTGCTGCTCTGCACCCCTGACGGCTCCACAGGGTCAACACTCGAGTTAACGTGGCTCTCAAGAAATCCTTGCCTGCTCCTACAAACCGTTTTCCCTTCTGCACAATTTATATGCAGCACTAAATCTTTTGCTTAGCTGATGTGGTCACTCGTACAGGGAACCTTAACCTTGATTTAGCTACATGTGTACCAGGTCAAATAGGTGTGCAGTTCTGCATCTCCAAGGTCAAACTCCCAGCTGAGTAGGCAGGCAGTCCATGATCCTCCTGTAAGTGTGGTTTTGCCATGGAGGTGATTAAGTGTTCAGGTTTCTCACCTGAAGTGTTCTTCCTCCCCTGCCTAGGGTGGCTTGTCCACATGATCATGTGCCATGGGGCTTGTGTGATGGTGCCTGTCCAGAGGCAGAGAGCCCTTTATTTTAACTGCTGGCAGAAGGGAGCAGTTTGATAAGTGCTCTGCAGAGCCTGTGCTTCCTCCAGTATGTTAACAAGGACCTGTTTTGTGCAGACCTTTGCACCACTGTCCTGCACACCACTGTGGTGGTGGTCCCTGATGCCCTTGGGTTGTCTGGTCCTGGCAATGAATGGCTGCAGGCAGTTAAAAATTTCTGGGAGAAAGCCTGCCTCAGAAGGTCCCCAGTTGGTCATCTATTGGTTTAGTTTAAAAGACTTGCATTTATTTAATTGATAGGTGGTTCATCTGAGACCATATGGCCAAAAAATGCTTTTTTCCAGCTGAGCATGCACGCAACATGCAGTAAAACATGGGCTTCTCAAGTGCTAAAAAACTCAAATACATTCCTGCTGTGACCCAGATGATACTGTAAAATTTTGGATTACTAGTTGCTAAATGCAGGGCTTGGTTTGAGGGAGATGAGAAAAACGTCAGGCTCAAACTGTGTTTCACCATGTATTTCATCTAATGATGTATCTGGAAAGTTTGGAGAGCTGAAAATTGGTTTTTCCTTGCAGAAGAAGACTTGCTGTTAGATCAAAGATCGCACGCTAGCAATCGCAGCAATGCTGCTGCCAACTATTTTTGTCACCATTCTTAAAAAAGGATATATTGGGGGGATGCTGGATTCTGCAGGGCTCGGGCTGCACGCTGTGGGTGTGGAGGTGAGCACTACAGTAATGTTTTCACAAGTGTGAGGACTTTAATTTTATTTCTGTTTCTTTTCCAGTTTAATTTGGACAAGTGAGTTCCTGTGAGAGGCTCAGGACTGACAGCTCTTGCTTTTATTCAGTGGACGCCAAAGGGAAGATGCCTCTTGCAGAACTTTGCTGCCAGGAATTTACAGGCTCGCTTTTGATGCACAGAGAACTTGGTAGCGTGCGAGTGCGCATTCCTTTAAATGCCCCGTCTAAAATACATAATTCTCTGGGCTTTTGTGCCAGAGAAGAGGACAGAGCAATCTGAGTGCTGCTGTGGGCGCTCCAAACTATTTTCAGATGCGGGGAGACTTAAAGCAATTGCCTGCTCTTGAGAGACTGCTCGGAGGCCTTTGCTGGAGATGCAGTGAAAGGAAGCATCTTGTCCTGTAGAAATGTGGATGTGACTCATTTCCTATTGAGCACAAGATTGCCTTAAAATCTGAAGCCTGAGGTTTCCCCCGCTGATGCTAGTGGAGTTCTTTCGTAGTCACGCAAATAATGGAAATGACTTTGAAAGCCCTCTGAAAATCCTTGCAAAAGTTTTAACTTCTCTTTAACTTTGCTCTGCAGTTCTCCAGTGGTGCCCTGTGCATGCTGGCTTTGAGGACAAGCCTGGGTGCATTTCCTGACCCAAATTTCCCTCCCAAAGGCCAGCGAGGAGGAGGACTTGGAGGACTTCTTGTGTGCAGGGAGAGCAGGGATGTCCGAGCAGTGTCTTGCACCCAGGACCTGCGTGCAGGTACCATGTGCGGGAGGCAGCGTAGCTCTGCCCGGAGGGGGTACCCAGGACTGCTCACCCCAGAAGCCACAGTTCACTGTGGCCTGGCTGCTGTCTCCCCTCGGCGGCCGCGCAAGCGTAGGGTGCTTGGCTCAGCCTTTTACATAGGCTCTGTCTCCATCCCACTATCAGCCCATCTTGTGGCAGCAACGACTGCTCCAGCCTGAAGCAAATCATTTCCCACGGAGACCTTTTTGCAGAGCTCTGTTGCATCTGAGGAGACGCATTAGGGGTGCAGCCCGGGAAGGTTCAAGGCAGAGAGCTGAGCCTTCCCGGGGTGTGGGATTGCAGGGCTTGTGTCAGAGGACTCCCAAGTTTTGCACGCAAAGCAGAGCCTTCCTCTCCCTTCTCAGGCAGGTATTACACCACCAAGTTGATGGCACCGGGAGCCTTCGTGCTCTCAGCCAAGTCCCCAAATAGCACACGGAGCTGTGGGCTGTCTGCCTGCCTGCCTACCTGCCTTACATGGGAGGTCTTCCAGATGGGACAGCCTGTGCTAGTCTTCCCTCTTAACGTGTTTCTCTGTTAGTAAAGGTTGTAATTAGATCCTACGCTGCAGCAGAGCACGGGAAAAGGGGGGTTTCTCCTCCCTGCCCTGTTCTCCAGGTTTATGCTGGGCTGGGGCCTGGGTTGCACAGGGCCTGCCCGCAGTGCCCAGCAGACCCCAGTGCAGAGACCTTTAGGTGAGGGATTAGTGGGCTGGGATGCTCCAGCTTGCATTTGGAAGCATTATAATTGTCTTTAAGAGATATTTCGTAGCAAGGCTCATCGCTGAGGGGCAGAGCTGCACATGCAGTGATACTGCACGTCTGGACCCAAGCAGGTTTGGCACAGTGCTAGCCTAGATGATGCTGATGTGGTGTAGATGCACCAAGGAAAACCTCTGCACAGTGAGGGAAGGTACTAAGCATGCAGCCAGATGCAACAGAAGCAAATGCTCTTTCTTTGAACCAGATCAGTTACAGCTGCTCAGTCCAGCACTGAAATCAGCTCTTGGACCTTTGACCCTCAAGTAATAAAATCAAAAAGGAAACTCTCTGATTTCCTGGTTTCTCTTTACTAGCCAAGACCCCATCTAATGGTTTCAATGTCATTTAGCTCTAAGTCATGCTCTTGATGGGGATTAATGATCCCTCTATGATGGCGAAAGGAGAGGAAGCTGGAGAGAAGACACCAGGGCTGAGATGCCTACCCTGGGCACTGGTTCTCATTCCCACACTTTTCTTTTTCCTTTGTATTCTTGTTTCTCTCCTCTTTGTACTTACAAGGGGCCAAACTTGTATGAAGGGTCTAGGAGGGAATCCCCTTTCAGGAGGGAAGATACACAGCTCTGTGCACGTCAGTGCAGGTATTGATGGACGCGATTGCTGCAGAGCGTCATGGAAGCCAGGAGTATAACCAGGTATCAAGAGGGATAAGTCAAGCGTGTAAGCAGCACGAGTAGCTTTTGAATGGGATGATCCAAGTGTAACCACCAGTTCCGAAATCCCTGTCCTACAGGGGGCAGGAGGCGCAGAGCTTGTATCAGTGGGGCTCTCCCAACTCTTACACTGCTTCCACCAGAATGGTGTCTACTGCTGGAGCATGTGGTCACTGTTGTGCTGTGACACAGAACAGCACAGAATTACATGAGAAATGAGGGTGTTACTTTATGCATTTCTGCAATACAGAAGCCCTCCTTCTGTTTGTGTTGCTGGGGGAACTGGAGAGGGTAGTGGTTAGTTTTAGCTAGACTTCAGTACCTTTTTTTTTTGGTATGTTCTGGACTGTTTGATATGTTAAAGAAGTGAGGTTTCTGTTCCAGAGTTAGACGGAGCCTGGCTGCAGTCCCAAGGGAGGATATGGCATGGGGGTGCTTCCTGGCTTCTCCCCAGCACCGGTATTTGTTTTTCATTTGGCTGCACATACTTGAGGGGATGCTTTTCCAAGGGGACTATCAGCTGAGAGAGATACCCCTATTCTTTCATGGATCACTGAAGTTTCTGTGCTGGCTGTCTTGGGGAGAGACTTGGGAAAGTGTCTCCCTCCTTCCTGGGTGTGGGAGGCAGCTGCTCTGCTGAGTGTGAAGTAATTTCAAATTCTTTGTTAATCTCCTGATCTGTTGGGAGTGCCACCTCATTTGCATGGCTGAAGTGTTGTGTCGCATTAAAATTAGCTGGTTTCTACTTTGGTAGCAAACCATTTCCCTGGGGATGAGACACTCCTGTTCCATCTCTGGGTGCAGCTCTTGGCCCTTCTTCCCATCTTGTGTGTCTAATGGCAAGGTCCCACTGAACTGGCACCTGGGCTGCGGAAGCCCAGAGCTGGCCCATAGAGGGCCATGGAGAGAATAATGCAGAGCAGGCATGGTTTTATATATGACCTCGGAAAATAAGACAGCCCTTGGCATCCCATCCCAGTCCATCAGGTGGTAGGTATCTTAAATACCTACTGGTATATATCTTAAATACCTACTGGGTGTTGCTGCATGACAACATTGGCCAATGTTTCATGCAGGCATATCTGCAGGCATAAGTGTGTGTGAGCAAGGGTGCCATGCAATAAATCCTGGCTTGCTCTTGAGCATGTGCACTCCTAGCTTTGGTTCTGTTGGACCCTTCTTACCTCTATGGAAGTACCATGTATTTCCACTGCATATATTCAGCTGCTTTCAGGTGTGGTGATTTACACAGGGATGGGGACTTTGGACTAAGATTTCCTACTGTTGGAGAACTTTAGTACAGGATTGGACTTCTTGTGTTTGCTTACTGTGTGCTCAGAAGGGCAGGTGAGGACATACATGTTGTCCACAGCAGTAAGCACCTCTGAATTTGCAGTGTCACTCTTATGTTGTAATGCTTGTACAGTAACAAATACTACTTTCCTTTTCCAGGGAAGGGAATGAACCTGGGGATTCTGCGAAAATCACATACAACGAGTTGCTGCACAAAGTCTGTCAGTTTGCCAATGTTCTCCGCAGCCAAGGTACGCAACTGAAGCAATAGGAGCATTGGACCCTGGGAAGGCATTAGATCAGAGTTCTGGAGACTGGGTTCACTTCTTGTGTGGTTGCCAGTCTGTTGAGTAATACTGTGCAAAAAGCTTTGCTTCTCTGCTTGCTTCCACAGTTGTAAAGCAAGGTGGATGCAGATTTGCTGTGCAATGCACTTTTGGAGAGTCATCTCTCTCTCTCTGTGAAAACTAATCAATGATGGTCATGTCAGCTGTACAGGAAGAAATCTGTGCTCGAAACTTCCTACTCTGGGGTTTTCCAATGAGCAGTGGGCACTGGTTACACTAGGGCTGTATCCAGTGAGAACATGGAGTGTTCACTGCAGTCATCTTACAAGAGCCATAGGGCTTGAGAGGCGAAACCCAAGGCTGGTTCAGCTCCAGTTGTGTGTGCATATAACTGTTGATTTAAAGTCATTAGTTTCTTTCTGTATCATGTTCTTTTTGACATGTGATATGTTCATTTTGACAAGTGCCATGTTCATTTTCCCTCCACAGGCGTGAAAAAAGGAGACCGTGTTTCCATCTACATGCCAATGATCCTGGAGCTGGTTGTAGCCATGCTCGCCTGCGCCAGGATTGGAGCTCTGCACTCCATTGTGGTAGGAATAAGTCCTTTGTGTTGCTCTTGGAGCTGAGCTCCTTGTGGGGAGCAGCTCTTGTTTTTGGGAGAGGAGTTGGAAAGATGGGTGCTGCCCATGAGATGGATGGAAACTAAATTATAAGATGCTGCTGTTTCCTAGCCCTTTTCTGCATTAACTGTGGAATGAGCGCTCTCTGTCAGTGCCTGATGGTATCATTTACCATGGGTGAACTGCATAGCTGCTGTTGGGTTTTTTGGGTTGGGTTTTTTGTGTTCTGCTGATGTGGTTTTGTGATCTCTGTCAGTTTGCAGGTTTCTCAGCAGACTCTCTTTGCGAGCGGATTCTTGACTGCGGTTGTTCTCTCCTCATCACAGCAGGTAAAACATGCATCTGTGCCCCTGAGCCGTTACTATTGTGTGTCTGAAAGGTCTTTATTTTAGAAGCCAGATGCACTTGGAGATGGAAGAGGAAGGGGCAGTGTTTCAGCAGAGCCGCCACAAGGCGGATGCACTACTTGTAGCTGTGCTTGAGTGCTGTTTTCCAGTTTGAACACACAGTGAAGCATCTAAGCAGCCCGCCCACTTTGTCCTGTAAAGCATGATGTCATCAGCTGCTAATAACATGTTTCCAAACGCTTCTCATCCATGTTCCTCCTCAAAATCAGCCAGATGTTTGCAAGATGTATCATTTATGAGGCAGTCCTAATATGAGAATTCCCTCCCTTCCCAATTTCAAAGCAATTTCTGCTGCAGCTATCGCCTTCTAAGCCAGGGCTCAAGAGAGGGGTAGTGTTAGCATGTAAGGCCACTTCATTTCCCCATCTGTTTTTTTCCAGTAGTGAAAAAAATAGTGTTTTTATTAATAGGTCTATGGTATGGAAAGGATCCACTAAACTTTGCAATCTGTGTTCTGGCCACGTTGGATTATTCCCCACAGAATATTCCCAAGATACTATGGGTCAAATTGGAACCTCTCCCAGGGAAGGAATTTCACCATTTCTCTTGGCATCTGTTTCTCTAGGCTAAAAGGGCATATTAAGAAACCTTTCCCATCAGCTGCTTGTCTGCTTTCTCTCACTCCAGTGCATGAGCTCTGTTCTACTGCAAGTGCTTGTTGCTTCCAGCTGTCCCAGGCTGCCTTGGCTGTGAAGCCCCTCTAATGTTTTCCTTACCATTTTGCAGATGCCTTTTATCGAGGGGACAAGCTGATCAACTTGAAGCAGATTGCAGATGAAGCTCTGCAGAAATGTAAAGACAAGTAAGTTCTGATTCCCTTGTAAGAAGAGCGTTGCCGGAATCTGCTCCTGCGCAAACAGAAACAGCAGTTCTCATAGGCGAGCAGACTCTGCAGCAGGTCAGGCCCCACCTGCGCTACATTTATGAGCCTTTCAGAAGTAATACGTGCTTTGACTCCCTTGTCCTAAAAATATTTTCTTTTAACTTGCCTCTTGTCTGTTCTGACCTGAAGGCCCATGTATTGGATGTGAGGATTTGCTGGAGTCACTGATCCACCATTGTTACGGCCCGTGGCAGATCTCCCAGTTCTGCAGCAGCAGCTGTTGGAGTGGGAGGGGATAGTGCACCACCATACCAGTTGTGAACAGTTGGACACAGTGCCATGGGGCATGTCCAGATGAGGCTTGCTCCAAAGCTGCTAATTCAATAGTAATGAAATAAACCAGAAACGATTCAAGTTTGGGAGATGGCTGTGTAAAGAGGAACAGGCACTCCAGTTGACATTCACCTGTGTGTGCACAGGATTGTGGACTGACTGCACACAAGTATATGGTGAAGCTGCTTTATTTTTTTAAGTATCTTCACTGAGATACTGTAAACCATAAAGAGATAGGCAGATCTATCATCAGGTTTTACAGAAAGGGAAATAATCATGATGAAATGACTTTGCCAAGCTTACAGACACAATGTCTGCACAGCTTGTGTGAGACTGGCTGTGGTCTTGTAAGTTAGATCAAACATGAAAGTTTAGGGTAGATAGTCTGCATATTAGAAATCCAAACTCTTTAAAAGCATTTGAAACTCTAAAACTTGAAAAGATAAGTTTATATGTCTGTAAAAGTAGGTACCTAGGAGGACAGAAGTGATCCTGAAGTTGGGAATTAACTGATGGAAACAGTGTTGGTACCCTGACAGGGCTGAAGGGAGATAAGATCATTTTGTTTGCATTATACGTAGGCTGTGTTGGCCCTCATGAGGGGACAAATGCCCACTCTTTTCCTTGATGTATAATCTGGCTTTGGAAGCCTTTCTTCTTTCTGAATCAATCAGTCGGTCACACCTAGGGAGGGGAGCAGCCACCTAATACCCCCTGGGTGCTGGGGGAGGTCTTGTTTGTGGTCACAGGCAGGAAATTTGGGATTTTTAAGGAATGTCCCCAGCAGCGACCTGAGATGCTTGTGAGATCCCCACTTCCTCCATAGGGGTCGCACATGATAAATCCCCAGTAGGCTGTACACAGACCTATTCTCCAAGCTCTGTTCCTGTGGCTGGTGTCCCTTGGCAATTCATGGTGTGCTTGAAGTTTGCACAGCAGCATACACTCTAGCTCAACAAAAGCAGCTCAGGGCCTCTGCTCTGCCTCCAGTGCTGCCTGTAAAGCCCACGAAGGGCAGGCGTAGCCCCTGCCTGAACAGCCTGATCTGACAGCTCCTGCCTTTTGCAGGGGCTCCCCTTTGAAAAAGTGCATCGTGGTGAAGCACCTGGGGAGGGAAGAGGTAGCGGTGGATGGGACATGCAGCAAGTCTCCCCCTCTCAAAAGGCTGTGCCAGGACATACAGGTATGCCTCTGGGGGGAGATGGGAAGGAGGGATTTTATTGCTATGGGCCTGAGCCCAGCAAATCAATCAGTGCAACAGCACTGCTGTGCTTCCCTGGGTGCTCCTGTTCCTGTTTTCTCCCCTCCTTGCTGTTGTTGCATTGCGAGTGGTCTGAAAAATGGTTCCTTTGCCTTACCAAGATCCTTTTCCTGCTGCTTCCTTTAACACTGTCGCTAGCTGCACAGGTCCCCTGAGAGCACAGCGGGGTACATCTTCCAAAGCCACTGGGGCAAGGACAACGACAAGATGCCTGTTTTCCTCCACCCAGTGAAGGACTTTTCCTTCCTTAGCCTTTATCTCTTCTTTTGTGCAAAGACCAATGCTGTACTGCACTGTAGCTGTGACAGTGGAAGCAGGAGAGGGAAAACAGGAGACTTGTGCTTGTGGTGTGGGTTCAACACAGCCGCCCAACATGATGACAATCATATGCTGAGAATAGTGCAGTCTCTGTGTAGCTGGCACAGTAACTGTGTCAGCTGTTGGGGCTGGGGCTTTCCCTTGCAATTGAAACCAGATGAAAGGATGTGGGCCAGAGGCATGTGGTGAGATGGGGGTGGAAGGAGGAGAAGGTGTCGTGGAGCCGTGGCTGCCTGCGGAGCTCCTGAGGCTGGTGTGCAGTCCTGCTGTGCCTGGCAGCTACTTGCTGCCTTCATCTGCTTAAGACAGGTGGCTTTCAGCTACCTAACAGCTCCGTGTCCTGCAGTGGTGTCTTCTGTCCCTGTGTGTTTGGTGGTTGTTTGCATTGGGTTATCCCCAGGCTGCTGCTTGCTCAGAAATGGGTTCTATTTGGGGAGTGCATCTGAGCTTTGAGCTCTGCTTTCAGAAGGGGTGGTCTGTGTACATCCCTGGAAGTAGCAGTCCAGCGGGTTCTGTAACTTTGAGTTAATTTTATTGGGGTGTTGCTGAACATTTGCCAGCCTGGCTGTGTTACATTGGTCTCCCCTGCCCTTCCTCTTGTGAGGGCAAGGTAGCAGCAAAGGGGTGGGAAAACTGGAGCAGACCAGCCTTCCAGTGCGAATTTTCCCTGGTTGGGCGGTTGCAGAGAAGCCTGTCCCTGCACTGGTCACTGTTGGTGAGATTATTGTGCAGAATGTCCCAGGAGGAGCCTGGAGGGGGGGTCTTACCCTTTGGCTCTTGCTGCTCTACTTGTTCAGACACTTTAATAAAGGTTGCTTTCCCTCGTGAGCGTGTTCTTACCATGCCGTTGGCTTGTGTAACGCTATCGGCAGGTCCGTGGGCTGTATGCTGGCTCTGTGCTTCTGCACCCAGCGGGCCACGTGTAGGGGGTGGCCTCTGTGATGTGCCACAGAGGCAGCGGTACCCAGGGAAGGTGACAGAAACGGATAGGCTTTTGCTCAGAGGGCATCTCCTGGCCTGGCCCCAGATCTGAGCGCTCTCCAGCCTGCCAGGATAGTTTCCCAGCATCTGGGCCTGTGAGCTTTCAGCTCCCTGCCTGCAAAGCCTGCTGTGGATCCCCTGCTTCTCGACTTTCACACCCTCTTTGTGGATTTTTAACAGGAAAAAAAGACTGAGAGCTCACAGAGACTCCATCCCAAGGTATTTACATGCAGCACTGCCTTCCTCCTTGTGGCACTTCCCCTCCTAACTGCTCCGACTCTGCACAGCCACACATGCCTTCCTAACTGGGTTACCAGCAGTTGCATGTTAGCAGTAGATACCCCTTGCCGCTCGGCCAGAGCTCCCCATGGTTTCGGGGTGAATGCAGTGCCAACAACTTTGCTGCTGGAAGCTAATCTGCATCCATACCACCCCCCCCAGCGCACGTCAGCGTGCTGACAGGAGGAAATGCAGAACCACTGGGATGCGCTGTCAGCGTTTGGATGACAGTTCATCTCTCTGCCTTTTAAAAGCCGCTTTCGCACCGTGCTTCCCTTTGCGGTGAGGCTGGCAGGGATTGCCCGCAAATTTCCGGCTGTGGCAGCGTGCCACGGGCAGCAAACCTGGAGCTTCAGACCCAACGTGTGGACTCTGCCTGCCCCATCTGAGGAGCTGTGGCCTCAGGACCGCCCTGAGCAGGCAGGCAGAGGCAGGCCCGGCCTCAGGGGCTGCATGCTGTGCTGTGGGTCTGGTCTCCTCTGTGGGGCAGTGGCAGTTGGGTACTAAAATGGAGGGATCCTTGAAGGAGGGATGCAAGAAAGCAACTGTTGGATGGGCAGTGTGAGCCTACCTTGTGCTTGTTTGATCTTGTGCCTTGCTGGGAGCTTGCTGGTGGGACAGACTTGTGGAAGCTGCTCCTGCATGTAAAGCCAGGAGCCCTGGGGACCTGTGAGAACTTTCCAGGTGGGCTTGGTTATGCCAGGCTGTCAAGCAGCTAGTGTCCCTGGCGCCATGTGTGCAGGAGCTGCGTGCTGGGCTGTGGGGTTCCGGTACCTCCAAATGGCACATGAATATCTTTAGGGCTGCAGAGTCACCGTGTGTCCCTGTGGCTGCTCTCCATGCCTCCATGCACCCCCGCTGAGGGAGCTGTGGGGGACTCTGCGCAGGCTGTGCCTGCCCAAAGTGCCCTAGCTCTGCAAGGAGATGTGCCCCAACTGGGAGCTGCAAGGCCCTGGGTCAGCATGCCTGCCCTCAGAGATGTGGCAAGTGGAGATCTGTGCTCGGCTGTTCCCAAGCTCCTCTGAGGAAAAGCAAGAAGGTTGGATGGAGTTAGGTCTCGCACTGAACTGTGCCACCTGCAGAGGTAGCCAGCTAGCACAGCTCTTGGGGTGACCTCTGCCCACTAGCCACAAGTGTTGGGGGCTCTGTTACAGCTCTGGCATCCTCAGTCAGCTCCTTCGGGCAGCCAGTGCTGGGTGGTTCCACATTGGAGCAGTCACATCTTACCAGGGTAATTACCTTAAAATCCAGATAACAGGTTTTTTTTGGGTCTGCAGGGCCAAAGCGGGGTGAGCCCACCATATTCTTGTCTGTCATGGGCCGTGCTGCCATAAGGGTCCCCGCAAGGTGTGCGGGACCAGTGGGTGTGTGGCTGTGCTGAGGGAGACTTGCTGCTTCCCTGTTCGACTGCAGCTCAGGCAGCGCAGGAGGGCAGGAGGAGCCTGTTTGCTGTGGGAGCACAGAGCAGCTGCTGCTGCAGGCCCTCTCCTGGCTGCTGTGGAGAGGGATTTATCAGTGTTACCAGTGGTTTGGACAATCTGCTTCAGGTCTTGCAGCCAGTCTGTGTTCAAAGTTTTTTCCTCATGGCTGTGGGCTGTGAAAAGGAGCTTCGGGAGTAGGAGCGGCAGCTCTGGTGCATGGTTTGCAGCAAGCAGCTCCGGGGCAGAAGCTGTGCTGTGAACATCTGCCTCGATTGTCCATGAGGGGGGTGAGGTGGGGGCTTCACCCCTCATCCCTGCCCTCTCTTGCTTTTGGGTGGGCCTGTTTCTAATCTTCTGCTGTTCTCAGACCCCCTGGAACCCAGCCATGGATGTGTGGTGGCACGAGCTGATGAGCAGTGCCAGCACGGAGTGCGAGCCTGAGTGGTGCGACTCAGAGGACGAACTCTTCATCCTCTACACAAGTGGTTCAACTGGGAAACCCAAGGTATGCTTCCCAGCTAACCGCCCATGGGGCTGGGCTGAACCGCAGTAACACCTTGGCTGTGGGAACTGGTGAGGGTCACGTTGGGAGGCCCCAGTAGGAAGAGGAGCCACGGTGGTCTTGGGAAAGGGGCTCTGCTGGTCATTCCTGCTGTGGACCTGTGATGCTCAGCTTGGCCTGAGAGAGCAAGGGCCCTGGTGGGAGCTTGCCCTGACAGTTCTGTGCCTTCTCCTCATAGGGTGTGCTGCATACAGTGGGTGGATACATGCTTTTTGCTGCGACCTCATTTAAATATGTGTTTGATTACCAACCTGAGGATGTCTACTGGTGTACAGCCGACATTGGATGGATAACGGGCCATTCCTACCTCACTTATGGACCCTTGGCAAATGGGGCAACTAGTGTGTTAGTAAGTGTTGGGTGCTTTTACTCCAAGAAGTAGAGATTGTGGTGCTGAGCTGCATCCGTGCATTGCTCTGTGATGAGCTTGCTTCTCACTTGTGCGCAGTGCGCTGGGCTCTGCAAGGAAGGGTCGCAGTCCCCAAGGAGGGCATGGGTGGCTGCTTGGTGGCAGACAGTGGGGCTAGTTTTGGGTGGCTTTTGGGTGGTTAATTTTTTCAAATGCTCCCGTTTCTTTTCTTTAGAAGTACCAAGCCTTGTGTACCAGGGGAGCTGGGGCTGCTGCAGGGTAATGTGGAAGCTGGACCGGGAGCAAGGAGTGACGTTCTCACTGCTGATTTGACAACCTGCATTTGACTCCTGTGCTTGTATCTCCCTTGGCAGTGTATGGCTGTAACTTGTATAGAAATCAGGGAGACAGAGGAGACATTTCCCAAGACTCCCTAGGGAAATGCCAGCAGGAAAACCACTGTCATGTTGGGGGAGCCCTTTTTGGTTCCTGGTACTTTTTGTTGTGGTTCTGTCACTGTGTTTGGACCTCTCACCCTTTACCATGTGGGCAGGTGCTGGCGGGACTGTGTCACTGTGGTAGCCACCCAAGTGCCTGTGCTTCTAGGGTGTTTTGGAGGACATTTTCTAGGAGACCTAGGGTGAGGTGATACCAAATCCATCTCAGGCAAGCAGTTAAGAGAGGTCACTGGACCGGGCTGCTTTCATTGCATGGTGCCCCTGGCATTCCTATAAGGACATGCTAGGGTTCAACTGGTGTTCCCTGTTGCTCTTGGCTCCTCCTGCTTGGGAAGGTGCTGTCAGTAGTAGTAAGGAATGGCCATGTCACTGCCCTGTCTCCTGCTCAGTTTGAAGGTGTCCCCACCTACCCGGATGTCGGGCGAATGTGGAGCATTGTTGACAAGTACAAGGTGACCAAGTTCTACACAGCACCCACAGCCATCCGGCTGCTGATGAAGCATGGGGAGGAGCCCGTCAAAAAGTGAGTGCCAGTTCCCAGTGGCATGGGGATCCCTGGCTGTGGCACAGCCAGAGGATCCCAGTGGGGGACTGGGGCCCCAGCTTCCTCTCTGAGCAGCAGCTTCCCCAGTGTATTTTCTGAACAGACGAGGATCTTCTGCTTTCTACAGAGCAATATGCAGGCCGTGTTTCTGCACTTCCAGCACTAACTTCATTATGGCACTTCTGAGCAGGTCCTCCTCTTTCACTGTAAGCTGCAGATAAGCTCAGAGATCACAGGTTCTCCCTGCTCCTGACCCAGAGCTTACAGAGATGTACTGGGCAGAGAGCCTTTCTGCACGCTGCTCCTTGGCCCAAGGAAGGGACAGAGAAGGGCCAAGTGGGAGCTTGGCATGGGAAACACCAAAACCACAGAGGTCTCCTTTCTTCCCCCACAAAAGAGGGCTAAGGGTCTGATCCATGCCTGGAAGCCCCAAGTACACTTCAGGTAGTTCAGGGGTTCCTGCAGGCTCTGCTGTGCAGCAGGTTCACAGCTGCTGCTCTCCATGGCCTGCTGAACCCCTGCCAGCCCCTTCCTCTCTGCAGGCACAGCAGGAAATCTCTGAAGGTGCTGGGGAGTGTCGGCGAGCCTATCAACCCTGAAGCCTGGCTGTGGTACTACCGTGTGGTGGGAGAAGAGAGGTGTCCCATTGTGGACACGTTCTGGCAGACGGAGACAGTGAGTCCTCACCTGGATGTCCCTGGGATCTCTTTCCCTTGTGCTCCCTGTAGGGTGTCTTTGCAGGTTTGCTGTAGTGTTTCTTTGGTGCTATGTGGACTAGTTATTTTGCTTGCCCAGGAGACTCTGGTGTGGCCTGCAAGTGTTGGTTCCCCTTCTCCTTTCTTTACTGGACCTCAAACAGGCTCCAAGGCAAGACCACCTTCTCCAAAGGGTCCTGCCAAGGTCAGATCTGGACCCTGCTCTCCTCCTCTTTCCCCCAGCAGCTCCAAAGTTGTGTGCCCAAGCACAGGCTCCCTGTTCCCTGCCATATCCTTCCCAAGGCCTTGTCTCCACAACTGTCCCGAGCAGCCTGCATCTGACTGGGATGTGATGTGACCAGAGCCGATGCAAACATCTGTGCAACAGGCTGGCATGGCCCAAACTCACTCGTTTTTGCCTCTGTTTGCAGGGTGGCCACATGCTGACACCCCTCCCTGCTGCCACCCCCATGAAACCAGGGTCTGCTGTGAGTACTTCTGTTCTCCTCCCCCGGGGCTGTGGCAGGGCCCTGCAGCAGCAGCTGGCACTGTCTGTACCATGGCCTGGTGGTTTCCAGACTGCCAGGGTGGTTGTGGGACAGTGGTGCATGTGGGCAGGTGGCCACCACCCAAAATCCCAGGCCTGGCCAGCTGTGCTCACAGGCCCCATGTACTACAGCCTCTCCAAAGCTGCCCTTGCTCTGCCTCCCATTCCCTCTGGTTCATGGGTTTCAATATGTGGGCTCACCTCTGTGTCGTCTTGCTCCCTCTTGGCAGACGTTCCCCTTCTTCGGTGTGGTCCCTGCCATCTTGAACGAGTCAGGGGAAGAGCTGGAAGGAGAAGCAGAAGGCTACCTGGTAAAGGAGGACTGATCTTCCCCACCTTCCCTTTGTCTGTTCCCCGTGAGGTGCAGGACCTTTCTGGTAGCAGACAGACAGCTCTGCTTACTCTGGATCCCCATAAGGGACCTCGCTGGGTGGTTGGAACTCTCTTCAATGCCATAACTTACTGGGACCTTTACAGTTTGTAAACAAACTGTTGAACTGATCGTTAAATGCACTTGCACATGTGGGCAAGGCAGGAGGATGGGAACAACTTTTCAGCCAAGCTCCTTCCCCCGTGCCAAGCCTGGTGAGACTTGCCCGATAGAACAGCACTGGGCAGCAAGTAGCCATGAGTGGGGACCCTCAGACATCTCTCTAGCATCTCTATCACCGTATGCAAAGACTGCGATGCATCTCTTGCCGCCGTGGTGCAAAGCCTGGGTTATTGGTTTTGCTCTCACTGACCCAGATCTGCGTTGTTCACCATCAGGTATTTAAGCAGCCCTGGCCAGGAATAATGCGCACACTGTATGGAAACCACCAGCAATTTGAAACCACATACTTCAAGAAGTTCCCTGGGTACTATGTGACAGGCGACGGTAAGGTTGTCCGGGGAGTGCATGGCAGCAGGGGCTGGGGACAGCAGTTTGAATCTTGCTGTGTCCTGGCCTCAGAATCCCTTATCAATTGTTCCGAGGGCTGGCTCTGCTTCCTCACGCTGTCATTCTGTCTATTTTTAGGTTGCAGGAGAGATAAAGATGGTTATTACTGGATCACAGGGAGAATTGATGACATGTTGAATGTTTCTGGTAAGAATGAGTTTTGGCTTCAGTGGGGACCAATGTGCTTTCTGACACTGAGACACACCTTGCTTTATGGGGGACATTTCTGCATCCGTTTCTGACACTAGTTAAAAGAGCTGCCTTGCTTTTTGGGGGATGGTTCTGCATCTGTGACTCTGCCCAGCAATCTGTCCTTGAAGTGGATCTAATTGCTGGGTCAGGGTTATTTCAGAGGCAGACGAGTCTGTGCCTTGGTGACTTTCTGCATCATTTCCGTTGGAGACAACTCGCTGGAGGGAAGGAACCTTCTGTAACCTCTTAGAGGAGGTCCTTAACCAACCAGGGTGCCTCTGTGCTGAAGGATTTAAGGCCACAGGGAATCACAGAGGTTGGGCAGTACCATGTGGTCCCTAATCCAACCTGCTGCTCCATGTAAGGTGAACCTCAAGGCTGGATCAGGCTGCTGGGGGCTGTGTCTACAGAGATGGAGATTCTCCCCCCTCTCTTGAGGGAGTCTTTGAGATTCAGCTGCTTCTCACCTCATCATTTTCCATATACTGCATTTAATGGCTCCTTTCCTGGAGGCTGTAGCCTGTAGGTACTTACTGCTGGCTATGAGACGCTGCTGTACTTGTCCCTGCATCAAACTAGATCCTTTCATCTGACCAGTGATCAGTGGTTGATCCTCCACCAACTGATCATTCTGGGAGTTGACCACCTTCCTGTGGTTTTCTGTGACAGCAGTCCAGGGACAGAATGTCAGAGTGCAGGTACAGGAGCAGAGGTGTGCAGGAGTGAGTTGTGCCCCTGCCCTGAGATGTGGAGTGTCATTTTGGCTCCTCACCATGATGAGCTGCAACAGTGCATAGCAGGGCTAGTTCCTGGGCTCTGCAGAGCCAGCCTTCTTCCTCCTCTGCACCTTCCAGCTGACCATGCGGGCAGGTCTTCTCTTACCAAATCCAGCTCCGCCTCAGCCTGTGCTTTGTTTAATCCCATGACTGTGAACAGTTCATAATCTCTTAAAGAAGCCTAAAGGTGGGAGGGAGAACAGACCTATAGTTTAGGGCCTTTTACACCTGCAGGTATCTTCCTCCCAGCTGCTGGGAGGCTGCAGGACCCCAGCCCTGTGCGGGTCCGTAAAGCGCTGCCTCTCCTTGCTTCCAGGCCACTTGCTGAGCACCGCAGAGGTGGAGTCAGCCTTGCTCGAGCATGCTGCCATCTCGGAGGCTGCAGTGGTCAGCCACCCACACCCCCTGAAAGGCGAGTGCCTCTACTGCTTTGTGACCCTGAGAGATGGCCACGAGTTCACCAAGAACCTGACGGATGAGCTGAAAAAACAAGGTAGCAACAGACAAATATTTTGGAGGTTATATTGTAGGGAGAGGGAGGACAGTGCTGGGCAGGCGATGGAGGGGTTAAGGGCTTGGGTGCTTGAAAGAGGGTGCATGTAGTCTGGGGAATGTGGCATGGACAACTGCGACAAGGTGCCCCCTCTGATTGGAGAGCACAGCTGGCGAAGACTAAAATTAGTTCTCCTGGCCTTTGGCCGCTCACATGGTGCCATCTCTACCTCTTGGGAGTTGGCAGCCGCCTGAAGAGCCAGGCTACCCAGAAGGCTTTCGTTTGCAACAGTGCTTTCCTGTGTGGGCATGGCTCCTACAGTTCTCCCGGCAGATTTCAACTTGCTGTGAGGATTGTTTGGTTGCTTTGGGGTAGTATTGGGCGTTTGTGCTCTGGTCTCAAGGGAGCTCTTTCATTGCCACAACAGACTGCAGCATTTAATATGTGAAACAGACCCATAGCACTTCCTTCTCTGGAGGAACCCAACAGGGAATCAGTCCTTGCTCTATCAAAATGGCAATAGTGATTGGTGTAGCCATTATAAAGGTCTCTTGAAGATGGAGAGAATTGAAAATGGAGTGCTCTTGCCTTTGGGAAGATGTGCCTATGGCCCTGTTGGCATTGCAGGTCTTGCTGCCCCCTCCCACAGCCCGGAGGCTCAGGGGCAGCACCCCTAAGCAGTGCCCTACCAGGTTCTCCAGGAGCTGGGCTCTGCATGTCTTAACTTTGTCGTCCTGCCTGAAAAGGATGTGTGTGGTATCTCCTAATGCCTACAATGAAAACATCTTTTTTTTTTTTTTTCAGTACGAGAAAAAATTGGACCGATAGCAACGCCTGATTACATCCAGCATGCCCCTAGCCTGCCCAAAACCCGCTCAGGTGAGGGGCCAGTGACAGGCTGGGGAGCACACTGAGTAGTTCCTGCCAGTGGAAGGAAATTGGCTCTAAATTGCTTTTCCAGGGCCACTCAACTCTGGAGGGAGGCAACCTCAGGGAAAACAGGATGCTGCAGGTCTGGGCACTCCCCACTCCTGCTAAGGTTGCTGGAGAGATCCTGATTCCTGCTTTCCTTTTGTGGCTGTCGTTACAGGAAAGATTACCAGACGGATATTAAGGAAGATTGCCAAAAATGACCAAGACTTGGGGGACATCTCCACCTTGGCAAACCCGGGCATCATAAAACATCTTTTCAACAGCAGATGTGACACTAAATAGTAGCAGTATGACCTGCCTGTCCCTGCTGAGCAGAACTGTAGCAGCAGCAGTGTCTTGGTGAGCAGGTCCCTTGAACAACCGCTGTCTGCCCCGGGAAGGAAACGTTCACCTGTTGAATTGAATGTACAAACATTATGAATGAGGGAGAGGCCGCGTCTCGCTAAGCATGTCCATGCCTTGGAGGAGTCTGTGCATCGTGATCCAGATGAGTATCGTACATCTGAGGTTGAGCCTCGTGCGCAGAGGGACTCGCCCTCTTCCCTTTTCAGCACCTTGTTCTTGATTTTAATTTTTTGGGGGGGGCGGGGGGTGTTAATTAATTTTATGTAATTCACATGGAACCTTGCGCACAGTGAGAAGGAACTTCGGGGGTTGGAGGGGAAGTGGTGCTGGAGTTACTCAATGCAGGCAGCCAGGGGAGGTTCACGGGCCACTGCCTGTACACCAGCTCAGCTTCCTCTTCTACTTGGAGTGCTGTAAGCTGTGGGAGAACTTAAAAACACTCTCACACCATAACTGCATAGCTGAGTTTGAGTCTTGCATGCACTGTCCAAGCCTGTTGCTAGCAGAGGTCCCCTAGCTTGAAAGGGGCTCAGGGGAGCTCTGTGCTGTAAACAGGGTTTTTAAGAGCAATTTGGTACCAAGATCTGCTACTTCTTAACTGCATGGTGCCATCTGGGGTGTTTTTTTTCCCAATCCTGGTCCCTCACTGGCCATGGGCACAATGGGGAGCCACGGATGGTCTTGGGAGGAAAAGTCTTGGTCCAACATGCTCCATAGAGCATGGCTGCCACCAGCTCATGGCTGAATTCAGAGGCTGTGCAGCTGGATGCTCCTTTCAAGGCCTGGGGCAGGAGTGGGTGCTCTTGATACCAAAGGATGGAGGGGGAACAAAGCCATGCAGAAGCACCTTTCCCGTTGCAGGAAAACCAGGTGCTGGGCTGTAGTGTACCATGACTGTTGCTACAGCAAAGAAACCAAGGCAGGCAGGGCTGTGTTAGTCCTAGATGATGTTTTCTCATCAGGAAAAAAACAGTAGAAGAAACTTAAAGTTAGCTTTTGCCTAAATCTGACATGGTTTTGTTATGATGAGAGGTAAACCCCACAACCTCTGGCCCAAGAGCCTGAACATCACAAGGGTACTGCCAAGGCCATTCTTCAGATGAATTACCTTTAACTCCAGCCCTGGGTTGAGCTGGGAGAGATACCTCCTTTGTAATGTCTTTATGAAAATTGCATGTGAACTGTTTGATTTTTGCACTTAAACCAAAGGAGAAATGGGCTTTAAAACTTGCTGCAGCAGCTGTTTTGGGGAGTGCCAATATACAGGCTTTACCTGCAAACTGACCTGACTTTTGGCTGGGCTGAAAAGGATGAGGCAACTGCCTCTGAGGCTGGTTGCTCAGGGCAAGTAGTGTGGGTGCTCTGGGGGGCTGTTGTTCAAGTCCCAGGTCTCACTTCTTACCTGCTGCTCTCACTGGCACAGCACTTGTCTGTGATCTATAACCTCACTGTGAGCCAGTGTCCCACTCATGGCTCTCTACCACTGGCTCATGCTGCCTCCTTGACAAAGATTCCTGCATCATCTCTCCTCCTCTGTTACTCTTTGTCTGCTACGTAATTTTGGCTGGAAACAGCTAGAATTTTATGCAAAATGGAATAAAATTCAAGGAAACAAAATGGAACCAGGCTTAGACTGTGTGCATGGGTTGTAGGTGCTTGTTTACTGTTGAGTGGGTACTCAACATGCCCTAATGGACCTGTTGGAGCAGGTCCAGAGGAGGCTACAAAGATACTCAGAGGGGTGGCACAGCTCTGCCATGAGGACAGGCTGGGAGAGTTGGTGGTGTTCAGCCTGGAGAAGAGAATGCTCAAGGGAGACCTTATTGCAGCTGGCCAGGACTGAAAGGAAGGGGCTTATAGGGAAGATCAGGACAGGCTTTTTAGCAGGGCCTGTTGCAAGAAAGGGAAATAGTTTTAAACTAAAAGAGGGCAGCTTCAGACTACATACAAGGAAGACACTGTGACAATGAGGGTGGTGGAACACTGGCCCAGGTTGCCCAGAGAGGTGGTAGATGTTCCCATCCCTGGAAACATCCCAGGTCAGGTTGGATGGGGCTCTGAGCAACCTGCTGTAGTTGAAGATGGCCCTGCTTGGGGGGGGGGTGGGGGGTGGACTAGATGGCCTCCAAAGGTCCCTTCCTCTATGGTAACTGGGCAGGCTTTCAGGGAAGGGCAGGCTCTGGCTCAGTCTGTGCTGGGGCCAGGGCAGAAGCTCTGATTCCAGGGGCTGGAGCCTACATCTCTTGTTTCTCCCTGGTTTCCAGCCAGCATTGGTCCACTAAGGCTAATGGACAGCATCATCTATGCTGCTGTTGAGATAGATACAACTTGGCATCTTACCTGGCACCCCTTACCCCAGCAGCTCTCCATCCACTGGATGCCAGGACCCCTGTCCAGCGTGGTGCTGTGCAGGTATCTGAAAGGGCCGTGCACAGGCAAATGCCTGGCCAGGGAGGAGGCAAACACCTCCCCTTCACTGCCAGTCTCAGACAAAACTGGCAGAAGAACAGTGTTCAGATGGCACGTATGTTTTAATCTCTGGCTGGGGGTAATCGACCCCCTGGGAATGGTAGAATCAGTCACACTTACAGAACTGAACTCTCTCCAAGGTGAAAGATTAAGGATTGAAGCACACAATGCCTGCAAAGCAGCAGGCACAGCAGGGTGCAGGTGTGTCAATTGGTGTGTTCATTGGCCTTACACTGCTCCTTTCTGGTGTCACCAGAAGGGTAGAGTGGCAGCTGCCAGTGCACTGCCAGAAAAGTGCATCTTTTATATCTCCCCTTGAACTGCTCCAGTGAGGAAGAAGAGGGAGTAGTGGAAGAGACAGAAGACCTGGGGAAGAAAAGCCCCCACTCCTCCATATCCCTCTGCTGCTGCACTGTTCCCACCAGTTTGTGAAACCTGGCTGGAGATGCTTCTTGCTATCTACTGCTGCTGGTCCCAGAGTGAAGCCCTTGGCAGCTGGGGCTGGGCCAGCTCAGCCTCTCCTGTACTTCCTTTGCTTCCTCACCCCAAAGCTCCCAGTCTCAGCATCCCAGAAGGACCATTGCTGCAGTCAGGGCTCCCTGACACTGCTCTTGGGCTATAGGTACCATGGCAGAGGAGGCAGGAGATGCTTGGTGCATGTGGGAGGCATTGGCATGGGCATGTGGGGTTAATCAACATGTTGGCTGCAACACAAGGTTCCAATTCACCATCATGGTGGGATCTGCTACCACTGTTGAGGGATTCTTAGGCCAGGCTGGGGGTACCTGTTGGACAAGGCTGCAGGAGGCAAGGGGAACAGATGCAGCCCTCCTGCCCTGCCTTGCATCATGCAGAGGCACTGTTTGGGATGAGTACCTGATCCAACAAAAGAGGAAGTGGGCAAAGCAAAAGGCCCTTGGGCAAATTACACCAGGGCCGCTGTCCCTTGCACAGAAGCCATGAGGACCCTCAGGCACAGGGAGATGTAGAAATGGGGGCAGCAGCACCAGAGGCAGGGCTGGAGGGGCCCTGGGCATGTGGAGCAGGGCTCCCCTCTTTAACCTGGAAAGCACTGAGCCACACATCCACCCTCCTCCTCCCATGCCCTAGGCTTTGGGTTTATATGTCTCTGGAAATAAGGTAGCATCAAGGAGCACAAAATCAGGAACAGCACAGGTGCCTTCAGCTTTGCTGTACCCCTGCCCACGAGCTAGACCCCAAGGGAATACCCAGACCAATACAGTCCCAGGAGGCCACAGCTTGGGATGGGTGTGGGGCAAGGACCCCTAAGCAGGCACAGCAAGGGAGTCCCTTCTTCCTGCAGCAGGAATTGCAGAGGAGAAGCTGGGGCTGGCAGGCCAGGACATTTGAGCAGTCGTGTCCACAGAGTCCCCAGCACATAAGACCATGGTAAGCACACCCCAAGGAGAACACCCCTGTGGCAGATCAGCTCTCCAGGCAGCAGAGCGAGATGTGGCATCGCCTCCTCACACCAAGTAAGGGGTGTCCAGCACTGCCACCCCGGCCGCTACCCCGCCATCTGCGTGCTCGATCGCCTTCGTCCGCAGGAGGTGGCCGGCAGCCTTGTTCATCACCATCTCCTTGCCCTGTCTGCAAAGAAAAGGGCACTGAGCACCTGCAGACCAGAAAGATTCTGGCATTTCTACCATCTTGGACACTTTGAGTCATGTTCCTGGCCACAGCGCAGGGCAGGTAATGGCGTATAAAAGGCCCCAGGCTAATGCAGAGGCCTCGGGGCTCTGTGGACAATGGAGCTGCGCCTGTTTTGTGCCTGCCAGCGAGTACCTTTCTCAGCAGGGCCATTTCAGTCTGATTGCTCTGCACACAGCCAGTGGCAGGTTGTGAACACTGCCAGAGTACATTTGTTTCTAAAATTGTATGAGAAGGGCTTTAATTTATAGGCCATGGAAACATTTCTATGGGCCTAAGAGGGTTTTAAACAAAAGCAGCAGGTATTTAGGGTTGAACACAACTCTATTAAGCCTTCAGATATTTCTGAGATCATCGGGGCTTCATAGAAGTGTGCAGCTGCATTCAGAACCCAAGAAGTACCTCCAGAAATCAGGGATGAGACACCCCAGTTCCACATGACTGTTACACCAGTAACCACCAGCACCAGTTCTGCGTTTTTTCAACAACTCTTTGGCAGCAGGTACAGAGCAGCAGTTCAGCACCTGAACGGTGCTCACAGAGCTGCTGCCAGGGGCAGAGACTCAACGGTCACATCTGTCCTCTGTACCTCCACCTCCCCAGAGACATTTGCCCTGCTGCTGTGCTCAGTGCAGAGGGGAAAACACTCCCATCCCAAGTGCCGGCTGGAGCGGGTAACCACCCTGTAACACAAGCATGTTTCTCACCTGACGTAGACACCAAAAATACCAAGCTCCGAGATGCACTCAGACACTTGTAGGGGACTGTGAGCCCTCAGCAAGTAATTCATAGCTGGCTGTGGTTTGATCTTATCCATCAAGATGTAGGAGGTTCTCTCAGGGCTGTCTCTGATCTTCTCCAGAACCTGCCTAAGCTCTTCACCATAGAGATTGTTCCCTGGCAAAAAACCCAGCAGGTCAAGCACTTCCCAGCACAGCAGAAGTCATTGGCCCTAGTTGTGCAGTTGGCCCCAAACAGACCCAGCCTTTGCCTCCCCAGGTGCTGCCTGGGCTCCCCACACCCCAGCTCGGGCCTAGAGACCTCCTCCAGAAGCGGCACTACCTTACTGCCATGAATAGTCCCCATGGCTGCAAGTGGCTACCAGCCACCCCACCCCTCCTTCTATCCCTCAGCACAGGACCAAGGACCAGGGACAGTCACAGAGCTACTGCTTCTCCTGGATACAGCACAAACCGCAACGAAAACCCATGCAGACCCGCTCCAGCTCATACCTCCACCTTCTCGCTGTGGCTTCAGCACAAACCGTTCGGGGTCAGCGATAGCCTTAGCAGCTATCTTGTCACCCTCTTCACCCTGGCAGGAAAGGATGGCAAAAGCAAAGCATCAGAGGCAGGGGCTCATCAGAGCAGGGGCTCCTCAACAGACCCCTCCGAGGAGGATCAACAGGGTTTCCCCAAGGCCACAACAAAGCTCTCATTTTCTTAACCAAACAGAAACATCATGCAGGCCAAGCACACGTCTGCATGTTCATTCCTGCTCCAGCCCCGCACACACTCACCATGTCCAGGGAATAGAGTCCAGCAAACGTTGCTCTGATCCGAGCAACAGCCTCAGTGTGGCCAGGCAGCAATGTCTCCAGCGTCCCTGGCCGGCTCAGCTCCTGCTGGACCTTCTTGGTGCCTGCGAGTTGGGTAGCAATGTCAGGGCACTTCACTGCCTTTGATCTCTCCAGCAACAGCCGTGCCTCCCAGTTCTGAGACAGAAAGAGCAACCATCCAGTCAGGCAAAAAAAAAAAAAAACCCACAAACGTTTTCTGCACTCTCTTCTGTTCAGTTACTGACATATTACTTGCCTCCTCCCACCTGGCAGGGATGGCGGGTGGGAATAGCACTCCAGAGACACGCAGACCTGCATATATGGATTTCCCACCACCTCTGGAAACAGCACAGCCAGGTTAGTCCATAGCCTTTGCCTGCACACCCTCCCCAGCTCGTCCAGAGCTGCCACCTCCAGATGACAGCAAGATCTAGTCTGTATTATTATTACCTGCAGCCTAATAGTCCTAGCAGAGGACAGAAATTTTTCTCTAGATCAAGTCTAAACGCTTGGCGGGTGCCAATACCTGTGTTAACCCATATTGTACAGAAGCAGTTCAGCACTGTGGTAAGAGGTCACCACGTGAGTGGTTACTGGAGAAGCAAGCCACTCACTTTTCTCACTGTGTGAGCACCAGGGACACCCACAGGCACTCAGAGCCACAGCTTCCCAGTGCTATCAGCCACACCACACAGGACTAACTCCATCCAGGACAGGACAGATGCCCCTGGGGTCATGGGGTGTTTCAAACCCACCAGGCAAGGCCACGGCGTGGGCAGCTTCTTGGAACAGAGCGCTCAGTACTGACCTGCTGGTTGTAGTTCCCTGGCACGTAGCCCTCTCTGTAGTACACCACTGCTACCTCCTGGCCGTCCCTGGAACAGAAACCAGAAGGATTCACAGAGCCAGGCCAGCCCCTGCCTGACTCTGCCTGAACCCTCCCAGCACCAACGGGGCTGTGACAGGGTCAGGCAGGCAACACGCTGCAGCATTTGCCACTTCTCCTTGGCCTCCTGAGCCTCCTGCTTCTGGCTGGCTCTGCCAGAGGAAGCTGAGGACTGCAAGCCCTGGCTCCTCTCCACTGAGCCCCAGGTGGCTTGCATTGTCCTGAGACACCGGGAGCTGACATCTGGCCTCTGCCCTGACTAACCAAAGTCTCAATAACTCAGGCATCTGGCCCAGCAGGGAGGCAAGAACCTAATTTTTTTATTAGCTTTTGCCACCACGAGCCAGGCCTGGGAGATTCTTGAAGCAGGGAGGAAACAGGATCCTTCTCCGGTGGCAATTCAAGGCAGGACACCAACTCAACAACCTGCCCAGGCACCAAAACATCCTGCCAGGGCAGGGCTGTCAGCATACCCATAGCACCACACACCCAAGCTTTGGCCACACAAACTGTGCCGTGGCCAAGGAAAGCAGCACAAAAACGGTTGGCAGCTAGGGAATGTAACTGTAAAGGCATTCATCAGCAAGAGGAGAGGATGCTCTGGAAGAAGTACAGTGCATACACTTTCCTCTTAACTGTCTGGCAATGACAAATGTATTCGTTAACTAAACACAGCAGAGGTACCAAAGGTCAAACCACGGAAAAATTAGCCCAACCACAGAAAAAATATCAGCATGAAACCGTATCTTCCTTTAGGCTTGTACAGCTCCAAGCACATTACCCTGGAAATAGGACAAATATCACACTTGGGACCAACTGCCAGCACTTGGAATCTACAACCCGCATGTCCCCACCTCCACAGGGAGCAGGAGGAATGCTGAATGCCTTCAAAACCAGCAGATACCATAGAGACATGTAATACTTCCTCCTCTGGCACTAACAACCCAGCGCAACTCCCACTGGCAGAGCATCATGTGAACAGTAAACAGGAAACGTCTTTGTGGAAGCCTCCAAAACAGCGAGGACTTTTCGTAGCAGATGTATGTGGAGGAAGTAAAGATCCCGCAGGGCTCTGAAGGCTGCGGCTTGAAGGAGGGAAATTATGTTTCCAGCAGTAAGGAACTGATGTGTGTATGCAAAAATCTCACCACTGTGAAAACAAAATCATTTCAGCTCTAAGGGGAAGCAGCAGCCTGGAGCACAGAAGAGAACTGCTTTCTCAGAAAGTCACTATTTATGCTCAAAATATACCACTAGCTTTGGTTGAAAATTCCCATTTACAGCCCTGTGTGGCCAACACACAGCCAGGAACGTGCACCTTGGCTCATACTCACATATACAGCCTCTTGGCATCATCCAGAGACCCCTTTTCAAATACATCTCTGAATCGCTTCCTGATGACCCGAATATTCCTGTTAAGAGAGGAGTGGGAGTCACCAGGCCAGGCATAGTTACTTGAGCTAGAAGTGGAACCAGTGGCTCCAGCAAGGAGGTTCTGTAGGCTCCTTCACAGATAACCTCCGGCTTTGTACTGCGGAGCCAGAGAAATCCCACAGGCCAAAACAGTCCCTCTTCTTAGCACCCATCCTACATTTCCAGACCAAATACTGTAGGAAGCAGAACATGTGCCTAAACACCCTGGACTTCTCTATACTCACCTTCCACCTCCTAAAGTGTTTCTAAGAGAAGTCATATTTTGGTTTTTTTATCCCTACACAACAGATTCACTCCCCGTTGGCTTCAAAGTCAAGAGCTGCAGACAGCGAGTGACTTCCTGCATGTTTTACCTCCTTCACGCTTCACAGTGTTTCCTCCACACAGCGGCAGTGTGGACTTGCTGAGCTGCAGACAGTGCGATACACCTCCCACTGCTCCAGCACAAACTCCTTCTCCCCAGTCCTTTACTCCACTGCCATGTTGCTTACCTTGCCCAAATCTTTCACAATGAGTTTGAAGCTTTGTTAGTTAAGCTCTTATGAAATACCCTGTGCCCAATCCCAAGTCAGAAAGTAAGCAGGACCCTCATTAACACTGCTCCAATCCTTACTGTCTCATCTAAGAGACTTGGCCCACAGCAAAGCTACCACTGGTGCAGCTCTGAGGACTACACAGGCACATAATCAGCAAGGAATCAGATCTGGAGAGCAGATGCTTTGATAGCTGCTGGTATTTCCAGCAAAGAGCTGGTGAGAGGCTTTGGGAGGTTGGTGAGAAGACAAAGGTGGGTGCAGAGGCTAGGCAGGAGGCCACCGAAGGCACGCTGAAGAGAGCCACATAACAGACCGCAGTGACAAGTCCAAGACAAAGGCTGCCCTGTTACATACCAAGACATGCCCTCTCACAGGCCCAGAAACTATAAAGTGTTTTGACTTTATCCTTGAGTAGGCGACAAAATAAAAAGCAAATGGATTCTGCACACCTCCATCTTTTCCTAGGCTGCTCCTATGCTCCTGTTGCCATGCCATGCCTGCTGGTGAGCCTGGAGACACCCCACAAGCTGCCTTGAGGGAAACACCATGCTCCGGCAGCAGTTCACTCTGCTTGCCTTTTCCAAAACTGCACCCTCTTCTTCCTTTCCCATCCCAGGAAAATTCAACATTTACCTGTTCCAAAGCTCATTTTCTATACATCGCTGATCAAAAATGTTCCTCTGGACTTCCTCCACCAGAAACATCACCACAGCACTGGAAGAGATACCAAGGACATCATTAAACCCAGAAACACTCCACATGCACCCAGGATCACCAACTTTTCGTCTCCGAGATTCAGGCTTTCTGCACTGCTCCTGCTCATTTTCTCTAGTGTTTCTAAGGGTCAGCATGCAAAGGGAGAGCAGTACTGATCCTGCGTAATTACCAAACCAGTGCGGGGCATATGCACAAGGCAGGAGGAAAAGCAAGCTCTGTGCAGGGTTGCTGAACCACACAGCTCTGCTGGGGTCCCTCTGCGACACAGCCACCTTGCATGCTATGACAACCGCATCGCTCTTCCCAGGGTGCCACAGGCTTTGAGAGCAGCTTGTTTAGCAAACAGGCATCTTTCAGAATGTAATTTCAAAATCAAACGTGCATCCCCAGGGGAGACAAGATAACCCAGCCTCCAGTACCTCCTCTCTCCTTACCTTTGAGAGCCATAGAGCTCCCAGGCTTTTGTAATACCCAAGGCAAGCCCTTTCGATGGGTTGTTGGGCAGCAGGCACGATGCCTCCTTAGACTTTCCCAACACTTTCAACACCCGCCTGCGGGGGGGGGGGGGGGGGAAAAAAAAAAAAGTGCTGTAAATGCTATGACAGCCCCCAACTAGCCCTATGGAGCAGGAGTTTGGTGAGCACGCAAAGACACGGAGCACAGCAGGCCACGCAGTGCAGTTGCTGCAGCGCCTGGCAGCACGGGCCAGAGATGCTCCCTTACCCGTGGACTGCCACAGTGCGGGAGGTGAGGCCTCCGAAGCTGGCAGCAATGGTGTTTATTTCTATCTGCTTCAGAGCCGGTGCCCCATCCACCCCACAGTCAAACATGTAATCAGAGCGGTTTATGCCTAAAAACACAGACTGAAAGAGAGGGGAGGTGAACTGGGTTCTCCTGTTACCTTTAACCACAAATCCCTTTGATGACCTTGCTTCAAAATCCTCCTGGGGAAGATCCAGCCACCTTCATTTCGATAAAAACCTCTGCCAAGACTTGCTCGTGGGTGCTCTTGCCCTTGCTCAGGGCCCACAGCCCTCCTCGGTACTCCAGAGGAGTTAAGAACACTCATGAGAGTAAAGGAGCTTCTACAGGGACAGCCTGTCCAGAGCACGTCCAGAGACGGTGCACATCCTTGCACTCTCCCAAGGCTCCCAGAGGACAAAGACAAACCATATTAAATCCTCCCAGTCAAAGCCTGACCCCTCCCAGCAGCACTAACCAAAGGGCACGACTGTCAAACAGGGCAAGGTCCTGAGCTCACAGGCTGTAACCGAGACCTCGTAGTGTAGGGAGCAACCAGCCTGACTACGGGACGGTTCAAAGGCCGCAGCAGCAAGCTTGTGGACAGAGACGAGGCAATCCCACTGCAACACAATGGGGCACAGCTGCTGACCACTGGGGTCTCCTGTCAAGGTACCTGAGCCAAGCCTTCCTCCAAAACTTGCATATGGATTCTGAAGAGTCGAGCTGTGAAGTCATCTACCTTGATGGTGCTAGAGAGGAAGACAGACCAGATCAGCCACCTTACACTGTCACAGAGGAACAAGAAAATTAATTTGTCTCCAGAGAAAAGCCTTACCAGGGACATTCTCCATCACAAATAGAAGGGCTGTGGCTACACCAAGTCCTACAGCACTGTTAAGCATCTCACACCATGAATGCACACTTCATCAAGGGCTGCAGTGCAGAACCATAACGCAAATCCAGTTTGCTCAGCACAGCCACTTTACAGAAAGCACCACTGTGCAGAGGCAGCTTTCATTTGCAGGTCAGAGAGACAGGACAAGCAAAAGCAAAGGAACGCAGCAGAATTCTGCAGATATAGGAAAAAAATCAGAAGTCTCTCTGTGCCTGCACACACAGTTCATAGAAAAAGCTTCTCAAGTGTCAGCAAATTCCCCCTGTCCTGTTGGGCTCCAAATCCTGCACATTGTGGTGCCAAGTGCTTCAGCAGCCCTGCTAGAACAGGTCTGGCTTTTCCTCAGGGTTCCAAATCCCTGAGCTACTTGTGAGCAGCACGTCCAAGGAGCTGCTCTGAGACACCGCACAGGCTGCAGCACAGGGCAGGTGCCTGAGCCCACACAAGCCCCAGGCACTGCATTCCTTAACCACGGGTATAAACATGCCCCCACAAGCTTGGTTGCAGCCAGCTCTGGAAGAGGCGCAAGCACTAAAACAGCTCAGAGGGGTCAGACTTTAGCAAAACAAGGACTCTAGAAAATGGTTTCCTTTGCTCTGTCCTGGTGCCAGAGAGCCAGCAGCACCTGTGCAGACAGGCAGCACAGAACAGGCAGCAGGAAGGGACAGGGGTTCTGTGGAAGTATCAGCCCTACAGATTACAGCGGCCACAGTCACGATGGTTGCTCCAAGCACAGGGCAACAGCCACAGATAAATCCAGCAGAATTCAGGAGCCAGAGATGACCAGTCCTCCAGCACTCAGAGCTTGTGGGTCACCCTCCTGGCATGGCTGGGAAAGCAGGGAACACGGGGTGACTGATGAGAGGTAGGTGTGAGGGAACGAACAAACACCTTCTCTTCATAACTGCGGGCAGGCAGCAGAACTGGTGGTTATCGGATAGCCACAGGCAGATGCAAAATGAGTCTGAAAGAGACTACTAAATCCAGGACTCAAAGAAGACTCCAGCAATTTGAATTTAAGGCCCTGGGGCCAACAAGCTCACAGGCAAGAATTCACAAGCTTGAAACACTGGCAAAACTGAAGATCATTGCAGGGAGTCAACTCCTGGCCAGATGTTCCATCTTCTGAGGACCAAGTAGACTCCAAAATGCCAAGACTTGATGGAAATTAATCTTAGGACAAATAATGCAGCAAAGGAGACAATTTCTGCAGAGGACAGGAGTGCCCTCTTGCCTCAGCTTGAAAGACATGAATGGATGGAAGGTAGGAATGCCTGAAAGGTGATAAATGCTTTGCATTTAAAATATTTCATTAAAAAGCGACATGCAAGAAAGTTACCTGGCCAGAGTATGCTCCAGAAATTCTTTGTTTTGACTAATAGCATCCACCAGCAGGTTAAAATCTTGCTGAACAGCATACGCTTGTTCAAACAGGGCACTTGGTACTGCGGACGGGAGCAGCGTGAAGGGAGCATAATTCACCACCTGCAAACAAGGATGCAGCAGCAGAGCAGTCAGGTCTACGCAGTTTAAGTGGGGCTAAAGAGGTGCTTCCTTTGCTTGTCTGAAGGCTGAAGCCACCCCCCGCCTTCCGCAGTGCACTCTGTACAGACACACAGCCTCAACCCTGCTGACCCGACTTTTGAGGGCTTTGCTTCACGAGGTGTCCCAGGGGTGCTGCTGAGGCAGGAGCAGCTGCTCTGGAGCTCAAGCTGAGCTGAGCGCTTCCCTCCACAGGATGCTCTGTTTTCACCTTAACTGGAGAGCACTGCCTCCAAAATGCTTCACTTTCAGAGAAAAGGTAAGTTTGCCAGTCCTGTGGTTTTGGCCATCAGAGTCGCTTCCTTTGATCCCTGCTCACTGAGTCCCAGGGGTGACTCCAGACCCCCGGCTCACCCCACAGCTCAGGCACAGGGCCACCTTCAAAGCCAAAATATTACACCAGACAGACATTCCCAATTGAGCTTGATTTTTACAGGAGACTGGCAGTGTGTTTGGCCTTTCCTCCCAAGGCTCCCTCTTCCTCTCACCCATAAAAGCTCCCTCAGAGCCCTGACCTGACCATGGGGTTGACATCAAGGAGCAGCCCCCGTGGTGGAGACCTCCCTCCTCGTTCCTCTGCCAGCTCCCTGCTTGCCCCCAAGCTCCTCAGGGACCTGTCCCCGATGGTGTTCCAACTCTCTTGCACAGGGATACTTCTTCTTTCTCTGACACCTCGCACAGCATCCCCCTGCAACAGGCTGAGCCCCGCACCAGCACTCCACCCCAGCCAGCTACCAGATGTAATCCCATGCACCAGCCACCACCATCCCCTTATCCCAGGTATGGGGCGAAGGCTGACTTGTAGCTGGGAACATGCCAAAAAACAGAGGCCCCTCCAAGAACCCCCTGGCTCAAAGTATCATACAGGTGGTGAGAGGCTGACAGAGGGATGAACTCCCACCACCACACACACGCAGGGCTCCTGGCAAGTTCCCAAACCTTTCCAGATCTCTCTCCTTGGAAAAGGGAAACTGTATTGCAGGGTGTCTCAGGGAGATGCACTCCTCAGCAGGATGGGGTGAGTTATAGCCCCCACGTCAGCCATGCATCAGCCACGCTTCAGCCAGGCAGCTGGATGCTCACTGCAAGGCAACGCAGGTTGACGAGAGCAGCCGTCTGCTCCCCGAGCTGCTCTCGCTTTGCAGACCGGCACCCCGGCCAGGATGGAGCACACGTCCGTGACCCCGCTCTGCCACTTACATCCGACGCGTTGGGTTCCCCCTCGGTCCGCATCAGCACGCCTTCCAGGAGCGCCGCGTCCACGGCCACCGACACCGCCTCCCGGACGGCCGCCTCGTCACGCAGGACGTCCTCCCACGGCGCAGCCATGGCCAGCGCTGCGGAGGCAGAGCAGGAGTCACCTGCCCGGCCCCCTGAGCCTCACCTTTCTTCCCACCGGGCGGCCTGGCCTGGCCCGCTCCGTGGGGAGGGCGGCGGGCAGCCCGGCGGGCCGGGGCGGCGCGGAGCCCAGCACCGTCCTCGCTGCCCAGCTCAGGCGCCTCCACGCCCCCAGCCGAGGCCGTGGCCTGTCCCGGCCGGGCAGGGCCAAGCACCCGAGCCGAGCACCGCGGACTGCCACGGCCCCCAGGCCGCGGCTCGCCTCAGGAAGGGCTGGGCCGCGACACCACTTCGCCAGCGCTGCTCGGCCCGCCGTGCCCGGGCCACGGCGCAGCACCGGGCCTGCCCGGCGGGAAGCTGGCCTAGGCCTCGGCCTCGGGCCCCCAGGTAGGCAGCGCCCCCAGCCCGGAACAGCTCCGCCGCCCCTTACCTGCTCCCAGCCGCTCCTGCCCGCCGCTCGAGCACGACCCGCCCGCCACCAGGCGATTGGACAGGCCTCCCACCCTCGCCCCGCCCCGGAAGCAGATGGGCAGCACAGCTGACCTGTCAGCGCGGAGAGGGGAGCGGCGACACCACCGCGTGCCAATGCGGCTGACCGCGGGCGGTGGGAAGGAGCAGGGAGGAGGAGTTGAGTACGCGCGTGCGTGTCTGGAGCAAGGGGGCGTGGTACCCCGGGGCGGGGTTGCGTCACGGGAAGGTGTGACGTCATGCCGTGATGGCAGGCGGGCGGGAGCAGCGCTGGTCGGGTCTCGCCCGCAGCGGGGGGCTCAAAGCTAATGAAAACCATCCTCTGCTGCCAAGGGCGATGCTGCTCAGTGCTAGCGGGCGGAGAGAACAGTTCAGAGCCCCTCCGAGTCATTATAAGCCCTAGTGACATCGTCCCCCACAGGGCGCAACACCTCCGGCACCACACAGGCTCTTGAAAAGCCTTGGCAGGGGTGCCCAGGGTGCCCCCCGATGTGCGGCGGACTGCGGGGCCACCGGGGAAGGACCACCCCTGCTGAGTGGAGCAGGGCTGGCCCCCGCGTTGGTGTTGTAGGTGCTACGTCCAGTGGGGACGTGGTGCGGCACAACTTAGGAGTTGGCCCTGGGTTTGGTTGCTCCCGCTGGAAAACAAGGGCTGCGCCCCATCGCTGTGGCCAGAAAGGTGGGGTGGGCACCGGGCTTAAACCTCCCCTACACCTGAGGAACAGGTAGGGGTTTGCTAGCCACGTTCTCCAGAATGGATCCATTGCCAACACTTGACAAGATTGTGCCTTGTCTATATATTGGGGGACAATATTTCTTCTGATTTATTGGAGTAGATCTTGTTGTGCTGAATAGAAATACTCTCCAGTGCAAAATGCTGAGTGCATTTCCCTGCGGAGCTCCCAGCCTGATGCAGCGCCAGTGAGCTTCCCCACTGGCAGTGGGAGAAAGGCCCAGGACCCAGTGATTTGACTGGTGTGGTGCTGCTCTCTGGGAACAGCCTGACAAAGGTACAAGAGGTGACAACCATCTCCCGCTGCTGATGAATCAATCACAAAATACCCGGTGGCATCCAAAAGAGATGTGTCCGAAAGCTGTTGTGTCTCCAGGATTCAGCCAACATCTGAAGACTTTCGGTCATCAGGGGGTTGCCCAGCCAAGGCGTTCATCCCAGGAAAGGTTTTGTCCTCTGATGGTAAAAGCCCCCAGCTCGCTGGTCTGAGATAGTGTCCTCCATTGGTAAAACCTCACCCAGATGGAAAAATGAGTGGTCCACTGATTTTTCTTCTGCTGCAAAATGCCAGGCTCTGCTGCTCGTACCTGCAGAGGGGGGACCCCAGCGAGCATCTTCTCTGGG
Organism: Phaethon aethereus; assembly: GCF_964289735.1. Taxonomy (NCBI): domain Eukaryota; kingdom Metazoa; phylum Chordata; class Aves; order Phaethontiformes; family Phaethontidae; genus Phaethon; species Phaethon aethereus. Next base: position 14,197,750 of record NC_138592.1, read on the forward strand.
AATGCCCATGTCAAGCTGCACGTTGCAGAGTCGTTCTAAGAAAACTGAACTAGAAGAAAGCTGTTGTATTTTGTAAACCTGAAGATATCTGCAATCACAAGACCTCAGCCAGTGAACTGGTGGATTCAAGCTTGCGTTGTCCCTCAGAGGCAGCATGCGGCAGGGCTGGCAGGGTGCAGGCAGCGGATCGTGGCGGTTTGCACGTCAGCTCGTTGGCATTTTCTCTTGCACTGGAGCTGCATCATCCATCGCTTTTGCTGAAATTGGCCCTTTGCAGGCTGTGGCGGACAGAGGAACCACAAACCTGGCTTGGGAAATAAAAGCACCTGAACTGAACGGATATTTGAACAACTCCATCTTTCCGTAGCTCCAAATGCCGAGAGCCTGGGTGTAGCTGGGCACACGGGGCTGCCACCACGGTCCCCCGGAGAGCCCCAGCCTCTGGAGGGGCCACCACAGTCGCTCACTGTCCCTCCAGGGAGGCCGTGGTGCTCAAGCCCAGCCTTGGGGTGACCACCAGCATCCTTGCAGATGTACAAAAGGGAGATCTTGCAAACCTCTGCCTCCCCCGCAGGAGGGAGAGCCTTCTCCGAGGGAGGAGAGCCGAAGCGACTCCCCATCTCCATTTGATGCTATCCAATTCATTTGAAATTATCCCAGCTTGGAGGGACCCATCGAGCCTGAAAGGCAGTCCTGAGGATCTGGGCAGGCCAGCTCGCCCCTGTTCTGCCTTTCCTTTCCTAGAGTGTCTTGGTGTTTTTGCCATGGAGAACTTGTAACCTTGAACCTTAGTTTTCTGTGCGCTGTGAACCGCCCCCCCAGAGTACCTACTGCAAGCCCCCAGCATCATTTCTGAGGTTGCTGTGAGACAAAAGCAGTGGAAAACATCTTCATGTCAACTCATTGGCACTTTCTCTTGTGCAGGAGCTGCATCATCTGTTGCCTTGGTGGGAGCTGAAATTCGCTCTTTGCAGGCAGGGGAAGGCAGAGGAGCTGCAAGCGTGCCTTTGGAAATTAAAGAACCCCAATAGAAACATCTTCATGTTTTCCATTTCTTCAGCGTCTTCATTGCCCACATCCCTTTGCTGCACTGCACCGACAGGACCTGGAAAAGGGGGTGGCCGGGGGTACCATGATGCAGCCCAGCCCATCGGCAGCCCCCATCGCAGGTGTCCCCCCATTGTTCCCCGAGAGGCTGTTGAGTGCAGCCGGGTGTCCTCAGGGGGACATCCCCGGCCGTGGTCCGTGCCGCGGTAGGGGGGCACTCCTGAGTCCTCGGCGGTCTCTGGGACGCCCCGCGGCGTAATGCAAGCTGATATTTTTCTCCCACTTTAGATGTGTGTTTGCGCTCACTTTGTCTTGGTTCCTCAGGAGATAGGGTTGCTCTCTGCTCTCGTTTTGGACAGATCCAAGGCTGGGGGCTATTCTGTGCCTCTTCAGTCGAGTACATCTGGTAAATCTCAGATTTCAGAACAGTTTCATATAGTTGCAGGACATGCGTTTCCCAGCAATAGGGCTCGAAATGGCAGTGTGACAAATCAAGAGGGCTATTTCTGTAGGAACATGTCTGTATTAGGAACAGGTAAAATTTCTTTATGTGTAAATAAATCCAAACCAGGTCCTTCCTACTTTTTTGCTTAAATACACAAAGGAACTGTCAGTCCTAACTTGCTCTGCCCTTACAGTAAGTGTAATAGAATGAAGGAACCCTAACACGTTTGCCAGTAAGGTACCATCAACACAACCACGTAAATAGAAAAAAGAATTATTGTCATCACAAGACAATAATTTTTGTACCTACTGGAGTAATATAATTACTTAAGCATTTTCACAGCGCATATGTGATAGAACTGTGAGGCTCCAACAAAAGCAGTGGGGATGGACTTGCTTTGCAACCTGTGTTATGAACGATTGAAATCGTCGATTGCTGGTGAAGAGAGGGTTGTGTGATGCCTGTGTGTAGCCAGCAGAACAATGCTGAAACACCAGGCTCAGATCTGCATCTTTTTCTGGACTTAATTTTTCACTAATGCAGCTTTGGGAGCAGAATGAGTAAATCCACATATGATGCTCAGATCCTGCAATCACAAAACTGGGAAATGGTGAATTGTTTCATTGACTCCAGTGTGCTGCCCGCAGATACTAAGTTTTTCTGCCTGCTCTACCAGTGGGCATTAGCTTGGACATTTCCTCACATCAGGGAACGAGAGAGGGAAGGGGCTGGTCTCTAACCCAACCTCCTGCTCACATCCCTAGCACAACATTCAGCGTGGCTGTGGCTTTACTTAGCCAAGCCTCGAAAACCTCCTAGGATGGAGACCTCCCCACCTCCTTGGTGACCTGTCCCAGGGCTGTAAGATGTGTCACTGGACTGCCTGGAGAAAGAGCAGATCCTTTCCTCGCTTGGCCACCGACTTGATGATTTTTTGCAAGTGACTTTATCCTTCGCCTCGGTTTCCCAGCTGCCCTCAGAGCTGCTGTTACCCAGCAGCAAAAGCAGCACCAAGTCTGGTACTGCACCAAGTGCCGAGCCCTGCAGCAAGCCCTTCGCCCCGGAGCCTGTCTGTGCAGGAGGGTCCCCAACCCAGCTAACCTGCAGAGAGGCTGTGCGTGGATTAAGACTGCTTATACACACACACACACGTATGTATTAACTTAGAGCATGACAGCTGAGGAGGGTGCCAGGCTCACACAGGCACGCTGTGCTCACACGTGTGCTGCTCATGCCCTCGCCCACGCCTACACCCGGGCAGGGGGACCCCATCCTGCATTAAGAGGAGGGTGCAAAGGCAGCCTCCCACCCTGGGACATGCCTGCCCGCGGTGGAGGGACTTCTCCAGCAAGGACTGGGCAATGCCTGTCGTTACTCAGTCGCCCTCCATAGACGGCTCATCACCGGTCGCCAGGTCAAGCTGAGAGATGACCGGCTCTTTATCCTCTTACCAGCGCCAGGAGTTGTCCAGGTCATTGCAAGCCTCTTAGCTCTGCTTTTAGAGACCTATCTCTGAAATAAAGCTCTGCGATTATAGCTCTCTAAGGCACCCACCTTATCTCTTTTCTGGACTCGGGAGTCCCACTCTCTTCTTCCTCTCTGTTGTCCCTTTGATCAGTAACTGTGGATTCACACCTATAATTAATACAGATCCAGGCTGTGAATTTGGAAGTGGACTGGTGATCCAGTTTTGTCCCGCTGGAAAACTGCCCTGTGCCAGGAGCCTGCTTATACCCTGCCACAGGGCAAGGGCTGTTCGCCCGCATGTTGGTCGAGGGATGGAAGTGAGGAACAAAGTCCAAGAGTTTTAATGACTATGGAGAAGGACATTGTTTACTCAAACAGAATCCTCGGTCCTGGCAGGGTCCTGAGTCCCCCCTCCTCTCCATTTGCTCTGAAAATCTGAGAAAGGGCATAAAAAAGCATGAGTTTCTAAGCAAAACATTGCAAAAAATGGTCCAGTTTCATCACAAAAGGTTGGAAAAAGGTGCTGCCCTGTCCTTAGGAGTTCCCAGAATGAATGCACCCTGCTCAGACTGGGAAAACTCTTTTTATAGAGAGCTGTGACTTGCCTATTCCTTCCCTTTTCCAAATTCAGTCTGGAGAATGACATCTTTTCAAAGTAATCCAGTATCCCAGGGAGGATTTGTACATGCAGATAGCCCATAATGTCTGCTACAGCGTAAGAGAGCTGCAATGCAGCTCAGAGAAGGTTAAATGATGAAAAAATATGGCAGACATGGTAAGTATTTGGCATGTTACATGCAACAAAAGATGAACAACAGCAACTGGGACATTATCTTTATTTGCTAAAAATAGAGTCCCACAAAGTTTAAAGAAAAGCACTTTATGCTTGTAAACCTCTCCTCTGGCTGTTAAAGAGCCTTCAGAGATGGGCTTTGTGGCTTTGGGATGTCGCGTCCCCTTTCAAAGGCCGCCCAGGGCTCAGACAATTGAAACTCAATACAACATCAGCCACAATGGCGGGGAATAAATAGTTCTGACATGACCTGCTTTTCTCACTCATCAGGGACTGACGCATGAACGGGAGCTTTGCGGCAGGTACGTCTCTCACGCAGCCATATCCCGTACGTACCCGGGATGCCCACGGCACAGCCCAGGCCCCCCAGCCGTGCAGGGCCCGGCACCGAGCGCGCTGGCAGAGCCACCAGCGAGCGGGCAGATCGTTTGCCCGCGACGCTGCTGAGTTATGCACGGGCATTTGATACACTGCAGCTGACGGGCTGGTTGCAGAGCTGGGCGCTTGGCTGCCCGTCCGCGCCTTCAAAGAATCGCTCATCAACTGCACGCGGGCACACTCGCTTTCCCTGGTACCCTGTAATGGGAGCAAAAAAAGCAAATCCCCCAATCCTCCTTTGCTCTTCCAGCTGCAAAGAAACCAACTTAGTCAAGTCTGAGATAAACTCTGTTTTATCTCAGGATATTTGTGCATAAATGCAGAAAGTCATTTTTGCAAGAGAGCAGTACCAAAGCCATTATTAACTTGACCCCACGAGCAGAGGGGATGATGTGATATTCGGCACCAGCCAAATACAGAGAGAACAATAGGGCTATTTTAGTGGAAGAGCGTTCAGAGGGCTCCCCAGGGAGCCAAACCTCCCGTTGGCTCGTCATGCACAAGAAAAACAAGACCGAGCTCTTGCACCCTGGCTTCTCTGTCATACAAATACCAGCTTCAGCCAGGGCATGAAAGAAATCTATTGTCTCGAAGGCTGTGTTTCGAGGCAAAATGCTCTGGTAAGGCCAGTAATCTTAACAACCCCCCCACGTGTGCCTATTGTTTGAAGAGCAGAACAATTGAAGGGTGCTCTCATGGGCTAAAGATAGAAAGGCAGCTGGTGCTGTCCTTTTCCCTGTAACTGAGAATAAAACAATGCCCAAGTATTGTCTGCATTGCTGGAGCGGTGACATTGGACTCTCTGCCAAGAGAGCATCTAAAAGATCAATGAAACCCGGGTTATTTATAAGTGGGTAGTGTCACTTCTTCCCCAAAGTAATTTCATTTCCTTAGCTTTTCCACCAGGCCTTTCTGCGCCGTGAAGTGGCCGTGGAGCGAGGTATAAATAGCACCGAGCCAGGCTGTGAGAGAGGCAGCAGGACCGGCTGGTGGAAAACGAAGCTGCCATGCTGACCCTGCGTTTGGCTGCACCCTCGCTTCCCCGAGCTGTGCCCAAGCTTCTGCAGCCACGGATGCTGATACTTCTGCCAGCGGGGAGCAGGTCCAGCCCCAGCAGCCGCCACGCTGGCCGTGCACGGACCCAGCAGCTGGTTCCCCGGGGCCAGGGTCCCACCAAAACCAGGACTTGCTTCCTGGGGGAGCTTTTAGGGAGGTTTCTTTCACCCACCGGCCAACAAACAGGCAGTAGCGTGGGCTGTGTGTATGCGCCCAGCTCAGCTGCCGTGTGGGGATGCTCAAGATAGCCCTTGAGCCCAAACACCATGGGACAGAGCCTTGCTTAGGGTCAGGGGACATCTCGTAGGGGAAAGCTGCTGTCTGCAAGATGGCATCTCACCAGGGCATATCCAGACAAGAGACTGGAAACCTGGAATCAGATATTCGCTGCAGTTGGAAGAAAGAAAAGCCCATCTTCTCTGATGGGCCATAGTGAGGTGAGAAGGACTACTGTTATGATGTGAGGACATACAGGAATATTGCTCCCTTCTAGGTGACGGCCAGTCTTGAGAAAGGTCCAAGCCTACCAGATCCCATGAAGACCTCCCATGTCTGTTGCCACTCCATCTTGAACAATTGTCCTTTGCCATGAGATAGACTTGAGCTCTATCTAGTGTGAGGCTTGATGATCAAGGGGAGGGTAAAGCCGAGCAGTGTCTGAGCCCGCAGTGAGCAGAATGCTGCGTCGACGGGCCAGGAGAGCAGAGCCATGGCCTTCATCAGGCCAAGGAAACAACTGCTAAAGCCAAGCAGGTCCCAGCCCAGTACGCCACTTCCATTATGTCCTCAACACCACCCTAGTCTAGTTGCCCATGGAGTGAGGGAGAAGGTGCATGAGGAATGGAGAGAGCAGGGAGCTGTGATGGGACCGTCCCAGGCACCGATGCTCTGCAAGCGGCTGGTTGAACGGGTGTGGTGTGTGTGCAGGACAGCACCCAACCTCGTGCTTCCACATCTCAAAGCAGATGAAAACTGATGCAAAACCAGCACAGCTAGGGCACTGCAGGGGCAGATCCTGCACACAGACTGGCAGAACTGCGTCCCTGCTCTTACTCTGCTCAGGCTCTGCACCTCCCTTGCAGCCTCCAAGGCAGCTCTTGGTCATGATTTCCAGTGGCTGCTGTGTGCCAGGGTCTGTCCCGGCAGGCCAGCTGCAGTTAAGGTGCTATTTAGTACTCAAATGAACAGAGCAAGATTCTCTTTTCTCTCATTATTTTAAAGCCAAAACCTCATGCATCTTCACTGAAGACTCACACATTCCTGTAATTTTTGCAGTGCTCAGTACAACCCTCATTCCTAAACAGATGCTTTAGGGTGGCAATCCCCAGAAAACCCCCCCTCGAACTTCAAAGCTTCTAAATTCAAAGCGAACAAACAAAACCTCTCAAATTTTCCCAGTCTCCAGGTGATTTTGCTGTCTCCATGCCTGCCTGTGACCTTCCCAGCACCTTGCTTGCTAATTCTGGACACTAATTTCTTATGTCATGTCTCTCCCAGGTACTTTCTCAATCCTAATACTCATTTTGGAGACATCCTGCATGCAGTGTAAGCACAGCGCCCGAAGGGTCAGCCAGCAGTGCGCCCATGCCTGCCCAAGCCTCATGCCACAGCGAGGTGTGTACCACTGCACCAATGTGCTCATGGCAGCAGCAGCTTCATGGATGTTCATGAGGGGTTACAGAGGCAGCACTTCACCCCCGGCCAAAGGGCAGCCAGCTCAGGACGGGGGGACTAGCACTGTCCGTGGGGTGGGACATCCAGGCATCAGGGCACTCGTGCTGGGAAGTGCCCAGGGAGCTGTGGGATGAGGGGATCTAGTGCTAACCCCATCCCAAGCACCACAGGAGCATCTGCCCTTTGGGTTCCCTGCAGCAGCATCGCTGCTGCACCCATCTCCTGCTGCTGGAAAGCTGTGCTGTGGTGGTGGCTGCTGTCTCGCTCGCCCTGGAGGGACAGGGCTGTGGGAATTTAGGGGTTTGCTTTGGAGGGAGCTTTGCATGGCCAAGCTGAGCCAGAGCGACGCTGTCGGGCTGGCAGCGCTGGCCTGTCACCTCTGCCTGTCTCGCTGCAAGCAGGCATTCTCGCTCGATGGAAATATGCCTGAAATAGCCCCTCCGCAGATTGTCTTTATCTAATCAGCCACCTTCACACTCCCCTCCAGTGCATTTCAGGGAGCTGATAGCGGTGATATGTTAAGTGTGGAAACCTCCAGCGAACTGCTCGACACGTAGAGTAATTCTCCTTCCTGCCACTTATCAGAGCCTGCTAATGGGAAACATTCCTCCCAGGGGTCGGGAAGAAGCCGGGGGATTTCTCCAGAGAGGACAGCTGAGCCCCTGGCACCCTCCTGGCTCTCTGGGGCTGGGTAGGAGCTGATATGACCACAAAATGCTCATTGAAGGGGCAGCTCTGCAGTCTGGTGCTAGTGGTGTCCTGTCCCATGGGGAGAGGCTTGTCCAGCCCTTGGGGGAACAGCTGAGGAGCCCCATCATCTTCCATTATACCATGGGCCATCAACATCAAGCACAGAGCTAAGGGGAGAAGAACAAGGGTGCCTCAATGGTCAGGGGAGATGTTCCCACAGCTGAAGATGGTCATGCAGGGCTGGTGGGACATTCAGGCAGATGATTGTTTTGGGCAATAGCCACCTAAAGCAGACTCCCTTCTGCTCAGGCTAAAGCCATGGGCTCCTCGTTGTGCCCATGGGGTTTTGTGGGAGGTCCATAGGAGCCATCTGCAGCCACTGCCCCACTGAGGATGCCCCGTCACACTTGTCTGAGCTGGGCACAACTCAGGCCTTGCCAGCAATATGAGGATGAGCTTCCTACCACCCTGAAAACCACACCACAAACACCAGTGCTGAAAATGCCCGAACCTAGCGGAAGTGTACTTCAGCAGCTGCTGCAGTGACCGTTCCACATTTCCCTTTCTACAGATCTGCTCAGCCTTTGATGGATCCTGCTGGAACCTCTTCAAAGAGCGAGAGAAACTAGGGTGAGCAGAAGGAACTGCAGAAGGAATCTCCGAAAATAAAATCGCTTTAAAGATAAGGCAGGGGAGGGGGTGAGCAGAGTGCAGGGCGAGTACATGCCCTGAGAAGAATGTGTGAGGCTGGGCCAGCTGGTAGGTCTGGGCCAAGAGCTCATCCCACTGCCGAGGCACTCGTGGCAAAGGTACTTGGCACCAGACCTGCCAAAGGTCTTGGGTCCCTCCAGGATGTGGGTGGAAACCTGACTCCAAGCCCAAGACAGAGAGGCAGAAGACCACCAGGGTAACCTCAGAGGGACCTGTGGTCGACCAGCACCCTTGGCTCTTCAGGACACTGAAACTCTGCCAACTCTGCAAGGTTGAGCACCTCTGTCACACCATGGTCAAGAGGGGTCTCAGGACTGGTGTTCTGCTGATGGTATCCCCAGGGGAGCTGCAGTAGACACATCCCTGGAGTCCAGCTCCACACCAGCTGCTGCCAAATCCCAATGAGGATGTGAGCTTCTGACCACCAGCCTAGTGAAAGTGTGCCCACATGGGACATGGAGATGGGGGCTTGCACCGTGTTTTATCCTGATGTGCTCAAAGTCACCTTGTTCATGCTACAGGCTCCCCTCCATGGGAGTATTTTGATTCATGGGCAAGACCGACACTGTGCAAAGCCCATATGTTACACTGCGCAGTCAATTAAGACAACATCAACCCATCCCTGAGCCAAGCCATCCTCTCTGCTGGGGCTCAAGCCACAGAGGACAGGTCTGGTGTTCTCCTCCATCCCATGAATCTCCCAGACTTCACTCCAAAGCAGGGTGGGAGGGCAGAGGACCCACCTGTCAGGGGGGTGTGGGGAAGATGGGACTGGGAACCCAGACTCATGGGGTGTAGCAGCAAACCATGCCCGTACGCTGGATGGTGGACTGACCATGGCTGGGTCTTCAGCAGAAACCCCCTCCAGTGCCTGGCTAAGGTTCAGGGCAGGTCCTGGGGATGCAAAAACCTCTCTGCAACTTGGGCTGTGTGCTCAGGATGAAGGTGTGTGCCCTAAGCAGCTCCCAGCGCTGCTATTCGGTCTGTGACAGAGGCCATGCCACATCCAGCCTGGGCACAGCACTGTGCAGCTAATCCTTAATCACCCCATGCCTCAGTTTCCCCTAGTCTCAGGAAGAATCAACAACCCCGTCACATTGGGGTGTGAGGGGTACTGAATGGGGAATAGCAAAACCCTGCAGCGGTGGGCCCTGATTCTCCAGCATCAGCTTGGTGGGGTTATTTCTAATTTCTCTGTCCCCAGGACATGACCATGCAACTGGGGAGCCAAGAGGCACTGAGGCACCCTGCGGCCGAGGGTGGGGGATGCAGCCATCCAGACCATCTAGGGGGGGCAGAGGCTGCCCTTCCCTGCACAGACATGTGGGTCCCAAGTCAGCCAGCTCTAGTTAGGCTGATTTCCAACTCCGGAGGCGGCTGCAAGCTCATTTCACAGGTGTCTGTGTTGAATCCAAGCAGCCCACGAGTGCCCCTGCTCCCGCGGGGGGCATGGCGTGGCTTCGTGTCAGCAAAGGAGCGGAGCAGTGCTGCAGAGAGGACTGGCCATGGTCCCCGGGGGGCTGAGCAGTGGTAGCCCACCCTGGCGCAGTGTGCACGTCCCGGCTGCAATCGCTGGGCTTCTCTGCGGGGTCCTCTGCTCTGGGGAAGGTGCGTGCTGGTCCTGCCCTTGACAGCGGCACGTCCTGGTGTGGTGTGGGCAGGAGGGAGAGGAGATGCTAAAAAAGCATCCAGCCCTGCTTTGCTTTTTAAATGCACCAAAGCAAAGGCAAAGAGAGGAGCGGAGCGCTTGGTGGGTGGGCATGAGAGTCCTTTGGGGAGGTAGCAACATGGCCAGCACAGAGGGCAGAAACCTCACTGCACTGCAGATGCCAACAATTAAAATCGCTTTTCCTTGAGCCTGGCACAGAAATCCCCGTGGCACGTGTGTGGGTCTGGCTGCCCCCCTGCTGGGTCCCATTGCCATCTCGGGCAGCTCATGGTGGTGCTGCCGGGACAGAGGTGTGCTCCAGGCTGTGATCGCTGTGTTGTACATGGTGTCTTTAGGTGCTGCCCAGGTAAAATGGTGTGGAAGAAATCCAGCAGCCTCTCTATAGAGAGATCTTTAATCTGGTCTAGCTGTGAACCAAGTTCCCAAGCCAAGGTGAGCAAACTGTGAGCAGGACTCGGGGGTTTACTGCTGGGCACAGCTTGCCAAGGGCAGAGCCCATGCATGTCAGCAAGACATAGCAGGGGGCTCAAGCCCCCCTGCCCAGCAATGTACCTGCTCTGGGGGGCTGTCCACAGGCTGCTACGGCTCCAGGGAGCATCAGACCCCTCTGACAAAACCGTCGAGTTTCACTTGCCTATAACCAGAAAAGTTAAACTCATTCTGGTGTTTGTAAGGTTTGGTGTTAAATGGGCGGTGGCTGGTGTGCCACAGGAACCAAGCCAAACCCTTTGAGAAGATGACAAGCTGGTAGCAGAGATCGAGCCCTGAGGTCCTTCCCCAGTCCCCCGCTCCCAGGCAGTCTGGCCGGGGAGAGGCTGAACCAGAGCTGAGCGAGAGGTTGGGATTACAGAATCACAGAATAATTAAGGTCAGAAAAGACCTTTAAGATCATCAAGTCCAACCATCAACCCAAGACCACCATGCCCACTAAACCATGTCCTGAAGTGCCACGTCTACATGTTTTTTGAACACTTCCAGTGATGGTGACTCCACCACCTCCCTGGGTAGCCTGTTCCAATGCCTGACCACTCTCTCAGTAAAGAAATTTTTACTAATATCTGGTCTAAACCTCCCCTGGTGCAACTTGAGGCTGTTTCCTCTCGTTCTATCACTAGTTACCTGGGAGAAGGGACAAACACCCACCTCGCCACAACCCCCTTTCAGGTAGTTGCAGAGAGCGATGAGGTCTCCCCTCAGCCTCCTCTTCTCCAGATTGAACACCCCCAGTTCCCTCAGCCACTCCTTGTAAGACTTGAGCTCCAGACCCCTCACCAGCTTCGGATGCTCCAGCTGGGAAAGCCAGCGGCCACACACATCCCAGCAGGCAGCAGCTCTCCTGGCAGGGTGTGGGGAAGAAGCAGGAGGACCGATTGCTCAGGTACAGGAGGAAATGGCAAAGCTCTTGTTCCTCTACTCCCTGCCGGAGCAGGCAGCGCGGGCAGGCTTGGGGAGCTGCGCTGCCTCCCGGAGCTGGAGCCTCTTGCTCTGCCTTTGTACTCGCCTGACAATACAGGAATAAAAATAGCCAGGCTGCATTTGCAGAGAGATAAAAGCAAAGTTTGCCTTTTGTGTCTCTCCAGGCAGTGGGACAGCAGCACCAATGGAGCTGTGGGACATGACACATGGGAATTTCTGACATATCTTTTCCCACTCTGACCTTGACAGACACAATAAAAAGGGGCTTTGCTGCACGCACACAGCCACTCAGTCCTATCACCAAGGTTAGTAATAAAGAGCATGTCTGTGTGCACGCTTGTCCTCTGCTACTAACCCGCTTCACCTCTGCAGGGTGGATGTTCTGGGAGGACAGGGTCTGACTCTGGCGGTACAGGGGAGGGTGGGACAGACTTGGATCGAGAGCATTTTTACTAAGATCTGCACTCTTTGCCAAGTTCCTGGCTACCAGCCGTGGCTACGTTTGTGATAGCTGCGGCGTTTCAGAGCTCTGCTGTGTGATACCGCGTTAGATGGATATTAGAAAGCACTATCGTAAAAGCGCTTTTCCACGCAGCTGTCACGGCGGTCTTCTAGAAGGGGTCTTCCCAGGCGTAATACCTCCAGTCTTGCTTTTATCGTCCTGCAATATTGCTCTGCAACACGGACCCGAGTTTTTGCAGGTGTTTTGTGCAGGGCAACAGGTCTCCAACAGGTCTGTAGAGCTGGCATAGTTTTTAGCTGAGTTTATCAAGAAAAGGGGTGTCATTGACGATGTCTGGTGAATGTGAATGTGGATTTTGACACCAAAGCGATGCTGATTCACCCAGCTGTGACTTGCAGTGCAGGGCTGATAGCAGCAGGAGGGAAAGTGTTCGGTAATTGTCTTGTTATTATAGTTATTATTAGCTAGTATTGTTGTCTCTGTCTTCTCTCGCTCTCTAAAATTAAAAGCACATTTGGTGACCATGTTGATCTTGGTTAGCAGCCCAGAAACGGGTGCTTTGCCCATGCACTGACTCCTTGTCCCTTCCCTCCTTCCAGCATTCAGGTGTCTTCCACTCTTCCTTCGCTGTTGCCAAGAATTCCTCCAGCCAGGCAAGATGTCTATGCTGGACATGAGCGAGTTTGGGGAGGCTGCTGAATATCTCCGAAAAAGCTACACAGAGCAGCTGAAGCTTCAGACAATCCCATTTGATGGTAAGACCCCAAGGCAGCTCTCGGCACAGCCCCAGGGGTGCCCTTGGCCATGGCTCTCTTTGGAGAGTGTCCCCACCCCTTTCCTAGTGCTGGTACTCATGGTATTGCAGGTGCTGCAGAATTGCCTCTATCATGCTGGAGGACAGGAAGATCTCAGAAGTAGGAAAAGCAGGTTTTTTACTATCCCTGTGCCTGCTGAGGTGCAGACAGAGGTGACCATTCATCTCCCCTGACCCTGAGGGGCATTAAGGCTGAGGGAGATGGGCTGAGGGACTGGTGGCAAAGCCTTCTCCAGCTCTGTTTCATTTTGGAGGTGTCTGCTCTGTCCCAGCCACCCCCCTGTACCATGGCTCACCATGCTTGGGGCTCCAGGACCCAACTTGCTCCTTTTGGCTTGGCAAATGAGGAGAGTTTTGCTTTCTCTCCACCGTCCTTTTTTCATGACAGTCCGAGTGCAAGCACACATGAAACAGCAGACTCTGTCAGACTAAAAGTTGACCCTTGCAAATTAAACAGCCGCCAAACATGAAAAAGGCAAAGAAATCACAGCTCCTATGACCAAGAGCATAGGAAGGAATAATCACTGTCCTTCCACATTATCAGACTGCATTTATGGGGCTTTCAGTTGACAATTTCAAATGGTTTCCTACATTTCAACCTGGTTTGTGTCCCCTTCCCTTCCTTTTGTCTTTCCCCTTCCTTTTGTCTTTCCCCTTCCTTTTGTCTTTCCCCTTCCCTTCCCTTCCCTTCCCTTCCCTTCCCTTCCCTTCCCTTCCCTTCCCTTCCCTTCCCTTCCCTTCCCTTCCCTTCCTTCCCTTCCTTCTCCTTTTCTCCTTTTCTCCTTTTCTCCTTTTCTCCTTTTCTCCTTTTCTCCTTTTCTCCTTTTCTCCTTTTCTCCTTCTCCTTCCCTTTCCCCTCCAGGAAAGAAGCGAGCTTGGATCCCGGATGAGAAAGAAGCTTATATTGAAGTGGAAATCAAAGAAAGCTCTGGTGGCAAAGTCACTGTGGAAACCAAAAATAAGGAAGTAAGCAAAATATCTTTCCTTTCCCAAGGGCTAGCAATCATGTGCGGAGGGGGGAGATGTGTGACGAGATCACGTCTGAAACTAGCCAAGCTCTTGCTGATAACCCTTCCACGCTCGGTGATCAGTCATGCCCTGAGGGGACACACACCACAGTGTATCAGGACACATAGGCCAATTATTTGCCAAGAGTGGCAACAGTTCAGCATCCCCCCCATCAAGTGTTTGCTTTCAAACACGGTTCACTGTCCGAGACAGACGGGAGGGGGACAGTTGGGCTGGCCCAGCGCTGCTCCCGGCTGCGGGAGGACGGTTTGCCCGAAGGCAGTGCCTGCTGCAGCACAGCCCTTTGCAATGCTGAACCACTGCCTGCCTCATCTCAGAAGGTTGAAACAAGAGGTAAGGGCCCAGTTGGCCAATTCCTGCTCCTTTTAGCTGAGATTTGCAGCAACGTAAGCAGTGCTGTTGGGAGAACAGGCTCTGGGCAAATGGGTAGGACCAGCTATGTCTAGTGGTGAAGCTCCAGCCTTCCAGCAGCAGGAGGGAGGCAGAGCAAGTGACAGTCAGCTAATGTTTGTCAAGATAATACCCCGTATAAATAGCTGCAAATGAACTTAGTTAATATTCTTTTCTCGGCTATGGGAGTCGTGTGGCCCTGCAACATCATTGCGCTAGTGTAAAATTGGGAAAAATAAAAAGGATCTGACCAGGCAGTAAATGGTAGACTTTATTATTTGTATTTCTCGGCTAGTCGTCATGGCACTGGGAAGCGCTCGTGTCTGCTGAATTTAAAAGAAATATATGTAATCGTCTTTGAAAAGTGTCAAGGTTTTGAAAATATTTTTATCTGAAATTGGGAAAAAAAAGAAAAAAAAATTTCCCTCCCTAGAAGAAAATTCCTTGGGGAGGGGGTATCAATTTAAAAAGTTTGTTCTGATGCTTAAAAGATCTTCAGCTTCTGTGAAGAAAGCAGTTTCCCAACCTTTTTTTTGCTGTTGCCTCTTGAAACTGTCTTTTTTAACAATTTGTCATGGATTTACAAAATATAAAACTATATCTGCTTTCCCTGGATCAGCATTTCCAGCAGAAACAGTTTCAAGAGACATAAGCCCACCCTGATTCTTCTATCTACCTTCCTGCTTTTGACACCGAACACTTTTTAACAACACGCACTTCATATTCACCTGTAAAAAAAACTCTCTGAAAGATTTCCTTTAATACTTATTAACAAGACCATTTGCTAAATCCAGCTTCTTCCATTCAGGTCAGATATGTAACACAATAGTTTCCCAGCACTTGGCTTCGTGGGATGAAATAAATCCAGTTATAAGTGATGGGGTACAGGCTCCAGCTGTTTCCCCAAATAACCAGGCATCTCTCCGAGTGAAAGACCGCGCTGCTGCGGGGTTTTAGGCTGCGAAGAAGAGTGTGGGATGGGGTTGTTGAGCATGTTGTGGGGTGACATCTTGGTGCTCCCCAGTTTGGATGCCCGCCGCCGGGCTCGGCCGCAGCCGTGTCCCTGGGGAGGGGACGGGCTTGGGGCTTGCTTTTCCCAGCTAGGCTTTGTGGCTGGGGTGCTGGCGGGGCTCACCTAGCCCCGTCACAACAAAAAGGAGGGCAGCCCTGTGGGGAGGACAGCAGGCCCGGGGCCAGGGTCATCCCCAGCATGGGACTGTCAGTATGTCGGTCCACCCGGCAGGTTTTTGGGGTGAGGGTGTTTGGTGGGGGCCGGGGTCCGTCTGACGTGTCCCCCCTCCTCTGGCAGACGCGGGTGGTGAAGGAGGACGAGGTGCAGCCCATGAACCCCCCCAAGTTTGACATGATCGAGGACATGGCCATGCTGACGCACCTCAACGAGGCCTCCGTGCTCTACAACCTGAAGCGCCGCTACTCGCACTGGATGATCTACGTAAGCCGAC
This sequence comes from Phaethon aethereus, assembly GCF_964289735.1. Lineage (NCBI taxonomy): Eukaryota > Metazoa > Chordata > Aves > Phaethontiformes > Phaethontidae > Phaethon > Phaethon aethereus. The sequence goes on from NC_138592.1 coordinate 14,213,255, forward strand.
AGCACCCGAGGAACAGGGGGTGACCCCCGGGGTGGGGACGTGAAGGGGCATTCGGGCCCCTCCGTCCCTCACCTTCCCCTTTCCCCCTGCAGACCTACTCGGGGCTCTTCTGTGTCACCATCAACCCCTACAAATGGCTGCCCGTTTACACCGCACCTGTGGTGGCGGCCTACAAGGGCAAGCGGCGCTCCGAGGCACCCCCGCACATCTACTCCATCGCCGACAATGCCTACAATGACATGCTGCGCAGTAAGCCCTCGGCCTTGGGGACCCCCATCTTGGGGGGCCTGGGCTCCTGGGGCAGGGAGAGAGGTGGGTGGCACCGGCCTAACGCCTGCTCCTTCTCTTCCAGACCGTGAAAACCAGTCCATGCTCATCACGTAAGTGCCCCTCCACACTCTCGCCCTGCCCAGCCCCATGCTGCCCTCCCGGGGAGCCCTGGCCCGGCACCCCGTGCCCCAAGAGGGCCCCCCCGGCTGCGTCCCCCCCCCGGCCTGGCAGCTGTCAGCCCCCCGTCCCTTCCCGCCCAGCCTGCCGCCGCCGCGCCAGGTGACAAAGCCCCGCGCGGGCCTGGCGGGCAGGCTCCCCCGCACCCCGACAGCTGCGGGAGCTGCTGTGGGGCGCCCCAACCGCCAGCGTCTGCCCAGGAGCGAGGGGGAAGGAGAGATGGAGGCCAAGGCCAGAGGGAGATGGCGGCGGTGGCCGGAGGGGCGGTGGCGGGGGAGGAGGGTGACGTGGGAGGGTGTAGGCCAGGTTGATTTCAAGTGACATATAGATAAGGCTATATAAAGGACTCTAAAGGACCCTACGCTGCTGCCAGGAGCCACGGACATTTTTAGCCCTGGCCATAGCCTAATTAGGAAAGGCAGGGGCTGCGGAGAGATGCTTGGCACGTGTCCGGCTGCGGCTCCGCTCCCCAGCTCCCCCCCAGCTCTTTGTGATCTGGGATTACAATGGGAGAGTGGCTAACTATAGGGATGAGCTCAGTGGGGCCCTCCGGCTGCCCACAGCCCTTGCTGGGCACGCCGACCCCCACGCTCGCCCGGGCAGGATTCTCCCCAGCGCAGTGCCACCACCATCTCCAAGACCCCCCAACAAAGCAGGGTGTGCTGAAACTACCCGAGCGGGAGCAGGCAAGGCTGGTTCCCGGCTGATCCCTGACAGCTGATGCCCTGGGGCCAGGGCTGTACAGCCTTGGTGGGCGCCAGCACCTCCCGCCATATCTGCGGCGGGCAGCTGACCCCCTGCGGCACCTTCGAGGAGGCAGGCAGAGCCTGGGCTTGCAGCCGGAGGACATGGCGAGGATGGAGCTGGGTTTCACTCCAAAGACAAGCCCCAAAGTCAAGCACGTACATCCCCAGGACAGAGGGGATTGATAGTGCTGGCCTCCCCGTCCCGCTCTGATACTTTGCTTCTCCCTCCTGGCACGATGAGCAGGGCAGCAGGTTGACAGGGTCTCTGTTTGAAGTTTTGCCTGTTCTTTGCCTCATGTCCTTGATCTGTGTATTTCTGTTACTCTAAGCGGAGAATCTGGTGCTGGTAAGACTGTAAACACCAAGCGGGTCATTCAGTACTTTGCCATTGTCGCAGCCTTGGGCGACACACCGGGCAAGAAATTAGTAAGACCCTCTTTTGAAACAAGTTCTTGCTGTTTTCTTCCTTTATTATTTTTTCTCTTTCCCCCTCCTCCCCCTTTCTTCTTCTTTTTTTTTTTTTGTTCCCCCAACTTTTTGCATTTGGAAGCGTGTTTTGGTCTGACCCACCCAGGGCTTGGCTTCTCCCTGACTTTTGAACAAGCAAGGCTTGAAATTATTCTGCTCAAGGGGAAATGGATTTTTTTATGTGGCTGCTCAATCTGTGCAGCCTGGAAGAGGTGCTTTAGACGCTCTCATTTTCTTCTCTTCCTCCTTCAACACCCCACAGATCTTCTTAAAGAACATTAAAAGAATGGAGTAAACCTGCCATTTCCCACCTTGCCTCTTTTAAGCCTTGCTTTTCGTCCTTTTCTCCTTTTTTCCTCCTCTTGTTCATTTTGACCCTTTTCTACCTTGTGCTTTTCTTGCTCTTGTTTTGATTCTTGCATTTCTTTGGTGCTGGTTATTTTTGAGCTACCCTTGCAATTGCTTATTTCTTTTTGATACGTTGAGGCTCCAGCCTGCTTTTCCCTTGTAGAAGCAAACTGGCTGCCTTAGGTATCAGACAAGCAATACTTCAGCATTATTTTCTTTACTCTTCTTTGGGTTTGGATTTAACTGTTCTTGCTTTTTGTTGCATTTCTTTATTTTCTTGAGCTAATCTATTTAACAACTTTTTGGCATCTCTTATAAAGTTTAATCCTCCCATTTTTTTCCTGGACGTTTTTTGGCACTAAATGGTCATGCCCTGCTTTTCTGACCATGCTTCTTGTGGTTCTTGCCTGGCTTTTCTGGATTTCTAAAGACAATTTTCTTTCCTTTCTCTAGGCAGCTCTTGCCACTAAAACTGGGGTAAGTGTTGTAGACTCCTAATCTTTAACGCTGAGGACAGGGTTCTGCTGCACCACAGAGCTACGGCGGGGTGATGGGGAAAGCCTGTGTGGGGCATCTGCCTCGGGTCTGGGAGCAGGGCTGCCCCAGCACCTGGGCAGTGTTGAGTTCTCCGCTCGGCTTTGTATCTCCTACCTTCCCATAGTTTGAAGCGTTGTTATTTCATCTCTTAGTGACTTTCTACCTTTCTGACTCCAACCTCTCCTTCAAGGGATCATGACTCTTCAAACGCTTGTTTCTAACCAGCACACTGTTTCCCCAGGGGTGGCGTGGGCTCCTCCAAAGGGAAGGTGAAGCCCCCACTCTCAGACGCATTAAAGTTCCTCCCAGCCTCAAGGCCCAGCTGAGGCTAGTGGTGCTGAGGGGCCGGGGAAGAGCCTCTTTCCCACAGCCACCACTGTGCTCTGGCTGCAGACCGGGGCCCTGATGATGCTGGGCATGCCACCCTCTGCAAAGCCCTGAACTGGCTAGGCCCACCACACTGCAGGCAGCTGACGGCCTTCTCTGGGGTGCATTTCTGAGGTGCTTGCTTAGCTCCAGGGAACAACTGAGTGCCTTTGGAAATTCAGCAAAAGCTCAGTCCCTGGCTCCCCCAGCACGCCAAAGGCTCAGCAATTTCAGCAGCTCGGTTGTATGTCCTTGGCCCTCGGTTTCTCTGAGCACTGAGGGACAGCCTTTAGCAGATGCACACCCTTGGGTGCGGGATGCTCATTGACACAGGAGTCTCAGACCACTTGGGCAAACTTACTAAGAGTGAGGTAGCTGGGGGGCTATGCGTGGGGCAGCGCCCGTTCAGTCTCATAGGCCAGGCAATTTTAGATTGGCCTGAATTTAAAGATAACAGATCAAAGGGTATCCAAGCGACAAAATACAGTTTCTTAGTAAAGCTCTGATTCACAGCTGATCCCCATCAATTTTGTTCTTCACACGGCTGGAGCTGCAGAGGTGGGGAGCAGTCGTGAGCCCAACAGAGCTGGGCAGAGCCCAGAGCTGGTGTTTCTCCCCTAAGGAAAAGCCCTGTGGACTGTAATGAGTCAGAGTGTGGGCAAAAACTCTCATGAAAAATCCTGCAGGTGCCTGTGCCATCAAACTCTGCTACTGATGTTGAACCCCATTGTGCTTTGTGTGGCTTAGCACGACACTCTTGCTTCTCTCCCTGAATTCTTGTCCTGCTTTGTGTCTGCTAGGTGGAAGCTGTCTCTTTCTCTTTGAATTGTGCATGTGAAATACGAGCAGAAAAACAAGGTTGGGGGAAGATTAATCTTGGGCCTTGCTCAGGAGATCTCCAGTGAGTTCAGCAGATCACACTAGCTGGGTCCTGTGATGTGTTGCCATCACACTGTGACCCTGCTGTGCACGTTGTTAGTGTAGGGAGTCAGAGATCAAGCCTGTTTTCTATATCTCTTCTTTTGTAATGTGCTGTGATTTGAACTGCCCAAGACTTTGGTTTGGTGGATGAGGAAATGCCCGGCAGAGTCAAAGAGCCTGAAATGTTTCAGACTCTTGTGGTGACAATGCATGCTTGCTCTCGGTTTGCATATCGTAGTAGCCTAAGAAAGGGGCTAAGGACTGCTGTGTGTAGAGGGGCCAGTTTAGGCAAGGAGAAGCCCACAGAGAGCATTGCTGCAAAACCTAGCTCTGCTGACCCCTAAACCAAGCTGCATGGCCTCATGAAACAAGGAAGTGCCTCAGGAGCAGCAGGCTCTTAAAGACAGCTAACGAGCATAGCAGGCAGATGGTGCAAGGAGCCCCACTCTATTTCCCTGTGTTGTTAGCAACAGATCCCCTCCAGCTGGGTGGGAGCTGACATCTTTTGGTTCTGTTTTGCAGGGCACCCTCGAAGATCAAATCATTGAGGCTAACCCAGCTATGGAAGCTTTTGGCAATGCTAAAACCATAAGAAATGACAACTCCTCACGTTTTGTAAGTGTCTTAGCAAGATAGTGAGCTAATGTGCCTCTTTCACGAAAGCTGAATGCATCACTTGTGGTATTGTATTTTTGTATGGTGTGAGCCAAAGTCACGTAGCAAGAAGCTAGCTCTGCTTCCTGGTGGGGTTGGACTGCTGAGACCAAGTTTATTCTGATTACATCAGTGCAATACACAGTGCACTGGTCAGAGTGAATCGCCCTGGTGTTGCAGCCTGTGGCAGGAGGGAAGTCCCTTACAGGACCAAAGTTGAGGGCCAGCCTGGAGTGCTGGAGCTGGGACAGACAAGTGTGCCCCTTCCAGGGAGCAGCATCCTTTTTGTTAAGCCCAGCCTGGGCCTGCTGTGGGATGCAGAGCTCATCAACCACAGGTGGCTTTGATGCCTGTTCTTGTGCCTTGGAGGGAAAAGACATGCCTGGGTGAGATTCCTCAGCACATCACAGAGCAGGAGGCTGTGGGCAGACTCAGTATCCTACTGCCCTGCAAAAGTGCTTAGCTTTAAGAACAGGCCTGAGGACAGGGATTTACCTGCTGTGAGCAAAGTTTCTGCCTGCCTAGTGTTTAAAGCCTTAGATGATGCTGTCTGACCTTGTGCACATCACAAACCAGAGAACTTCACTCACCCCTCACAGAGCCCAGTAACTTGCCTGGCATCAGCAGAAGCCTAAGAAGTAGAAAATTACCAGTGTTTTGTGGTTGTCTGAGGTTAACTGGGAGCTGTTCAGAATTGTACCTGTGTAGCCAAGCCTAGTGCTTAGCTCCCTGTGCATGTTTTCAGGGCAAGTTCATCCGGATCCATTTTGGCCCCTCAGGGAAGCTGGCCTCTGCAGACATCGACATCTGTGAGTAAACGTGTGCCAGCTGCAGCGGGGAGGGATTTCATCTCACTTATTTGTGCTGGGTCAGTTCCAGAAAAGAACAAGTCCTCCTCTAACCCCTCTGCCCTATTTGCTTCTAGACCTTCTGGAAAAATCAAGAGTGATTTTCCAGCAACCCAAAGAGCGAAGCTACCACATCTACTACCAGATCCTCTCTGGGAAGAAACCAGAGCTGCAAGGTAAGGTGGCCAAAGCTGCAGTGTAGCCTTCACAGCTTGGTGGCTTGAAAATAGCCACAAAGAGCTCTGTCGTTAGTTCATTCCACAGGGAATGAGCAAACCCAGCTCACCATGGAGGTACTGCCCTCAAATGCTTTTCTAGCTGTGCAGGATTGTAGGATTATTCAGGATAAAAGGGATTTCAAGAGGTCATCTAGTCCAGCCTCTTTTATCCTCACAGACTGAGAAGCCAGACTGAAGCTCTTTCTCCAACTGTCTAGGTGTGGAGAAGCGGACGCTCAGGGTCTATCTGAGCGTGGGAGAGTGCTTTGCAAAGCTGCCTTGCATAGAGTCCTTGTTGTGTGGTGGGTATAGCACTGACCTCAGCATGTGCAGGCTGGATATTTACGCATTTTGGAGTAGGGGGAAGTGTTTTTCAGCTTACTCTGAGCTCCTTCAGGCACCCTAGTGAGATGACCTGTTTCAGGTGAGCTTGAAAACAGCTGTGCAGCTTACTCACAGCAGTGGTCCTGCTGTAAACATATCCTAGATGTCTTCCGCAGGACAGTCCCAGCTGACTTGAATTTGCACTGGGGCAGTCCTGTGCTCTGAGCAGCCCTGCCCTCCAGGTGCTAGGTCACACGGAGTGCACAGCAAACCTTTCCACATTGCAGAAAGATGGCTGGCACAGTCCCCTGGGCTGGTCAGCCTCTTGGCTGCAGTCTCTTGAGCTTGTTGCTGGCTCGAGAACAATACCTTATTAGGCAGGTCTGGAGAGCTGTGCAGAGCAGTAATCTTATCTGGTGGTCACAAGGACACATGGATGGCCACTTCTAAATCAGTCTGCAGCCAAGCCATATCCCAAGATAGCAAGCAGGAGGCACATCGCAGAAGAAATGGACCCATGTGTGGACCTGCCTGGGCTTGAAAAGGCTGTTCTCCCACCAGCTGGTGCCCTCTAGTTGAGACTGGTGGAGCCTTACCTCTTCATCTGTGTCCAGGGTTGCCCCTCTGCCCCAGCTTTGTCAGACTGGCCTCACCCTCTACATGTCTTCTCCCAACAGATATGCTGCTGCTCTCCCTTAACCCCTACGACTACCACTTCTGCTCTCAGGGTGTAACAACTGTGGACAACCTGGATGATGGCGAGGAACTCATGGCAACAGATGTACGTGTACTTCCTTTACACTGCACAGCCTGAGGCAGTGGCCTGGGGAAGGGCACAACCTCCTTTTGGGCAGACATGGGGATGTGTCCTGGCTTTTCTGTGTCCTTCTCTAAATTAGCTGTGAGGTCCTTCTGGCTTATTGGCAGTTGCTCTACATGTGCTGTGAACCTACAGGAAAGGGCAGAGTGACTCTGATATCCATCAACAGCATCCTCCAGGCAAAGAATGGAGAGTAATTCCCTGCATTAGGAAGGGCCTGTAGCACAGGAACACTTCTCATGGCTCCCATGAGAAGATGAGACCTCAGCTCTGAAAACCTCCTGCTTGTGGATGCTAGGCTAGTCCTTTCACTTTCAAATGGATCTTGTGGGAGCTCAACTCACATTCAAAATCCCATGGACATGATTCCTTGGCTAAGTGCCCACCAGATAGAGCATGCTGTCCAGAGCCCCAGGATAGGGAGAGTGCCTTAGGAGATGGTGGGAGGACCAACCCTCACCGCAGAGTGGTGATTTTGTTCTATCTATACTGCTTTGTCTCTCCTCAGCATGCCATGGACATCTTGGGCTTCAGCAATGATGAGAAATATGGCTCCTATAAAATAGTGGGAGCTATCATGCACTTTGGCAACATGAAGTTCAAGCAAAAGCAGCGAGAAGAGCAGGCAGAAGCTGATGGCACTGAAAGTGAGTTTGGTTCCATGCTGCTAGATCTGCCCAGCCTGGGCTGGGCATGAAAATTCCTCCAAGGGCAGACTGTGATAACTTCCCTGGCCTGGTCTGTGAAGGTCAGTGACCATGATCCCAAGCAACCACATTGTCTTAGGACCTGCTTTAGATGCACAAAGAGACTTGTCCTTGAGTGAGCATATTTCGGCCAGCCTTTTCTGCAAGCACTAGGTGGTCTCATCTACATCAGACTTGCCTCAGCAACATCACAGGCTGTCACACCCTGGCTGTGCTTCATCTTGTTCAGTGTTCTCCTGCCCTTCATCACCTCTCCCCTTGCACTTCATTAGACAGCCTTCCAGAGCAGGTCATCCACAGAATATGAGCCAGGCCATGATCTGCAAGGACCTGCTCAGGCCACAGCCTCCTGAAGAGCAGTTAGAGTAGGATACAGTCACTGTCTAATACTTTTCTTTGTTTGCTACTTAGGAAAATGCAATGCAAATCATAGATCTAAGAGAATAGTCAGGCTGCAGAGCAAACCTGAAAATATAGAAAAATCAGAGCTCAAATATTTTCTATTGCTTTTGCATTGCTGTGTTATGCCTGGCTCCCAGGCATAATGGAGAAACTTCAAGGAGAGAGTGACTTTCCAGCATGTGGAAGGATGAGAAGGGAGAGCCCTATCACCTAACTGGAAGGCAAATAGTAACTGTGCATCAGCTGAGGCAGGGATCCAGCAGAAATGACTACCTGGATCAGACCTTGTCATGCTAACATTCATGAAGGAAGAGTTCCCCTTGCCTGAGGAATGTCAACACAGGATTCAGCTGCTACCTGGTAATTAAATAAGATTTTGATCTAGCAGTGATTTCCCTACAGAGGTGATTTTCTAGCTACAATCTGCTATTAGGAGTCTATGAAAGATAAGCAAGAATATCACCTCTCCTCTGGTCAGTTCAAATTCACTGCATGCGAATTCACTTTCACTGGAAAATGCATAGAGATCCCCAGATCAAGAAAACTCAAAAACCTGATAGGCATCTGATAAGGTACAGCAGGTCTTCTACGGCCATCTCCTCCAAACAGTAACTTCTCAGGCAGGAGGTCCAGATTTTAAAAGCATCATACAATATCCAAGATGGGAAGTCACACTAGACACTGGAGGACACTCTGGAGCATGTGGAAAAACTGGTATAGTTAGCATTGATCAGCAGAAGAGCTGGTAATTTTTTATTTTCTTTTATTCCTTCAGAGGGCTTGCTTTCTGGATCCTCATGCCTTTGTACTGTTTTACAGGTGCTGACAAAGCTGCCTACCTCATGGGAATCAGCTCAGCTGACCTCATCAAGGGGTTGCTCCATCCTCGTGTGAAAGTGGGCAATGAATATGTGACCAAAGGTCAGAACGTGGAACAGGTGAGTGTGCCAGGACATGGGCTCCCAGCTCACGCTGCTATGTGATTCTTCTGCAGGCAGGCCCATTGCGTAATGTTCTCTGCACAGGGTGACTGGTGCTTCAGCTCATTCTCTCAGGTTTAGAAGGAGACTCCAGAGCAGCATGAGAAGATGTATCAATGGTTACTGGTTTTTAGCAGCTGGGGAAGTGGTGGCAGAGCTGGCGGATAACTTTGGATATTAACCAAGGCTGGAGGTTCAATGTATCTTTGAAATGTGGGTTGGATCACAGCCAGAAGAGGTCCAGTTTCCATGGATCTGCTTCAGAGACCGTCACACTCCCATGAAGAGTACAGCTCTGGAAAGTGGAAAACTCATCTAAATACTCATCTAAAATTCATCTAAACTGATCTTGTGGGAGACTCAAATGCACCAGATGTGTGTCTTGTCAGGTTCCAGCAATCTGGCCTGAATAGTGCAAGCCAGTCCTCAAGTAAAATTCAAGAGGACCTTAGGAGATGGTGTCTTATCCAAAGTGAGCTGTAGGCTCCTGCCATGCATAAGGCTTCTGAAAATATGACTTTAGACTGAATCTGTAATCTAAGACCTTGGAGTCTAAGGCCAGTCCAGGGGCACAAGAACACACTTGTGAGCATGTGAAAACTAATCTTAGAGCATATGCGGTAACCATGAACTCCCTGGACCTGTCTGTCTGTCCTTTGTGTGCCAAGAGGAGCTCCCTTCAGCCTCTAGCCCCTATAAAACAGGGAGAAGCATAAGTGCTCATGACCTACTCTGTGATTTGCTTTGGCAGGTTGTCTATGCTGTGGGAGCCCTGGCTAAAGCCACCTATGATCGCATGTTCAAGTGGCTGGTGACTCGGATCAACAAGACCTTAGATACCAAGCTGGCCAGACAGTTCTTCATTGGAGTACTGGACATTGCAGGCTTCGAGATCTTTGATGTAAGTTCTGCAGTCCCCCTGCAATGGGTTCAGGGGAATGTTGTAGCTAGGCAGTTCAGTCCCCTAGTGTCTGACAGCTCTATCTCCACCAAGAAACCGCTGGCCTTGATAATAAAAAGAACTCTCGTCTGAATTAATTTATCTGGAGCAAACAGGCAGCTCACAAGGACTGTTCTAACATTGCTGTGGGCACATGTCCAGTGATTCCTGGCTACCTCCTTGGTAGCGATCCAACTGAGCCTAGCAGAGATCACTCTTCATACCCAGACAAAGCAGAAGAGTGAATCCCTTCACATCTGGACCTCCTCCTGCTGATGCAGGTTTGTTTTGTTCTTGCAGTACAACAGCTTTGAGCAGCTGTGCATCAACTTCACCAATGAAAAGCTGCAACAGTTCTTCAACCACCACATGTTTGTCCTGGAGCAAGAAGAATACAAGAAGGAAGGCATCGAATGGGTCTTCATTGATTTTGGCCTGGACCTGCAAGCTTGCATTGACTTGATTGAGAAGGTAAAGCATGAGTCGGGGCACAGGAATGGTACTTCTGGTAGGTGGCTTATTTTCAAAGACTGGAACAGTGAGAGGTACTGTACTAGCAGAAAAGAAATTATTCCCTCCCCCCTCAGTAGCAAGTGCCCAAGTTTCCCCCACACTTACAGCTCAGAGCCTCCATCCCACTGAGTCCTTTTTGACACAAATTTTGACTTCTATGAAACTACAAAAATTCTGTTCTTACCCACTGGTGATCCACAAAACCTGGTGTGGCCTTTTCCTCCAGAGAACGGTGATCTTTGGCCCTTTTTTCCTACCCACTTGCTGCCCCTCAGTACTTGAGTACTTGCTGATTCAGAGCAGCTTGTATAAAAGATTTCCACCATTGTATGGAGGAAACTCACCTTTTTTTGGAAAGGAGCAAACCTGTCAAGATACTGGAGAGGATCTCCCCTTCCCAACAGTCTGATGGACCTGGGCAAGCCCCCACATCTTGTAGGCCTGGCCAGTTGCACTCTGACTGGCTGTAGGTCAGATGCATCCTGGAATACACCAGTGATAGCTTGCCCCATGGTCAATGTCTTGCACCATTTGCCTGAATGAGGATGAGGTCTAAGTGAAGCCTTGCCTCGCCTTGCTCCGTGGCAGAGAGAACCCCCATTCTGGGATGGGACATGGCAACACTGAGCTCAGACCTCTTTATACCACCTTCTCCCTGCAGCCACTGGGAATCCTGTCCATTCTCGAAGAGGAGTGCATGTTCCCAAAAGCCTCCGACATGTCATTCAAAGCTAAGCTCTATGACAACCACATTGGGAAGTCGCCCAACTTCCAGAAGCCCCGGCCGGATAAAAAGCGGAAATATGAGGCCCACTTTGAGCTGGTACACTACGCTGGTGTGGTACGTCCCTTGTCAGCTCTTCCACAGCACTCACACCTTCCCCTTGCAGGGCTGTCCTTACCTTTGCCTTTCTCCTCTGGTGACAGGTGCCATACAACATCATTGGCTGGCTTGATAAGAACAAGGACCCCCTGAATGAGACAGTGGTGTCCGTCTTCCAAAAATCCCAAAACAAGCTCCTGGCCTCCCTCTATGAGAACTATGTGGGCTCTACTTCAGGTGAGGAACAACCTCATCCCACCTCAGTCTCTCCCTCCCTTTGCAGCAAAGCCTCCTCAACCCCACACCCAGCTGTTGGTGCAGCATTCCTGCACCTAGCTGCTGGGCAAAGGTTTTGACCACATTAACCCCTAAAAACCTCTCTGGCCTGGGTAGGTGGGTACTCTGGGCATGCAGTGCTGGCCTGGGGGCTTTAGGTAGGTGTTTAGGACCAGGCTGAGCTTGTACGGTGCTGTCGAGCTGTCCTGGTGGCCCTGTGACTTGGGATGTGTGAAGGGGTCTCTTGTTACCAAAAGCTGAGGAGCAACACCCAGAGTTGGGTGCCATGGGAGATGTTTTTGATGGTCTGTGGCTTTGCTCTGCAGCAGGGCACTATCACCTCTGCTTTACAAGAAAGTAGGGACTGTGGGCGTTTCAGGGGTGTTTGGGGGTGCTCCTGAGTCCTCCAAGCCAAGCAGACGCTTTGCTGATGTAATATTTCAACCCAACAGAGGAACCTCACAAGCCAGGGACCAAGGAGAAACGTAAAAAGGCAGCTTCTTTCCAAACAGTGTCACAGCTGCACAAGGTAAGAGCCAGCCCCTCATCCAAGGCCATGAGGGAAGCATGCTCAGAGTGTCCCAGTATAAGTCCCACTTCCCTGCTACTCTCTGGGGTATCTTGCACATGAGCCCCTGGGGCCTGAAGGACCACCAGGGCTCCTGAAGGACCACCACTAGGCAAAAGTTCCTAACACCCTCTCATCCCTGGGAAAAGGGCCTGTGCCTGGCAGAGTACCAGCCCTGTCCCCATGCTGCTAGGGAAAGACATGAGGCTCCAGGCTGGGAGAGCAATGGCTCCCTTTGAGTTGGGGCTTGTGCTGCTTCTGCCCGCGTGATGTTTGCACTGCCCGGCAGCTCCTTCGCCTTTGAGAGAGCGGCAGTTAAGACTTGTAGTGATGTTTAGATAATGTATTACATGAACATCACTTTAAGTCTGTGCTACTTCTCTCCTCATTCTTGTCGGCGGGAAGGACAGCCTTTGGGCAGAAGAAAATGGAGGAGGATCTTACAGGTCTCTGAGCAGGCAGCTCTGCTGTCCTGTCCAGGGAGGTGACTTGAGCTATTTCACAGCTCAGGATATTGCACACCCCTGTTCCCATGCTCACCACAGGAGACATTTGTCCACCCCAGAGCTAAAGCAACTGGAAAACAGCACAGAGGCGTGTGTGAGCCCAACGCTGTGTCCTGCCATGGCAGACTTGTGGTGACAGGGTGCTCAAAAAGGGCAGCACTTGTGTCAGAGCCCCTGTTCAGGGAGATGTGTGACTTTCTTCCTCCTGGACAAGTCACAGGCCTTGGGGAAAGGTATCTGTGGTGAGAAGCTGCCTCATGATGACATGGCCCTGAGTGGGTCCTTGGACAGGCTGAGCCTGTACGAGCAGGGGAAGGTAGCCTCGAAAGATTGAGGGTGCAGATGCCTTTCCCACAAGAAAAGGCAAGGCCATATCTTGGCTTGAGCCCTGCCTTGGGGAGAAAAGGAGGCCCAGGCTGAGCAGGGCAGAGCCCTCTGTCATGGCTGAAGGGCATGGGCAGCTCTGTGGAGGTGCAGGGAAAATCTGACGGGGACTGCAGCCAGTGTGGATGCCAGCACTGCATTTGCAGGGTGCTGCGTGCAGGACTGATGGGCGCTAGCAGAGCTGTATACCAGGAATATGCTCAGTCCTGTGTTCCTGGCTGTCTGCTGAAGCAAAACCTTCCCTAGAAATACTTGGGAAGTATCTGGCTCCTCTCTGGCATAGCAGAACCTGCAGGTGCCATTTGGCATGTCTGCCAGCCCAGTCCCCTCTGCCATTGCTCCCACCCTGGAAGAAGGCAGTGGTCCTGCTACAGGGCTGGGGATGCCCTGTTGGCAGGATAGCACAGAGAGCAGACAAGCAGGAGAAAATTTCCCCTCTCTCATGGAGAGTGGTAAGGGGCTCTCAGCATCTGCTCTCTCCCTGCCTGTGGGGGGAAGGGGCTGGAGAGAAGTGTAGGGGAGCAGAGCTCTGACTTCATGCCTCATCCCCCATGTCTGCCCTACAGGAGAATCTCAACAAGCTGATGACGAACCTGCGCTCCACTCAGCCCCACTTTGTTCGCTGCATCATCCCCAATGAGACAAAGACCCCAGGTATGCATGGACTGAGACAGCACCCTAGCAGTTCCCTTGGGTGGCATCCACACATGGGAGCTGGCAGGGAGTCTTGCACCCACCTTCTCCCCAACCCTTTTCTTGAAGCAGTTCTACTTCCACTGAGACCGGGACCCATCTCAGTGTGGAAACCCCTGTGACGTGTGCCAGTTTCCTCTACTGGGGGGAATGAGTTTTGCCAGGCTCCCATTTTGTCTGTGCATTGATGGTTGGGCTGCCTTGTACTTGTGCATGACAGCAGGCACAGATGAGGCTTTCAGGCTGACTTCCATCGTCTGAGGCCCAGGCTGCAGCACTGATGCTCAGCATAGGCCTACACGACAGGTTAACAGCTGTGTTCAAAATCACAGGCTGTTCCCAGAGTTCAAGCCCATGTTGCAGCTCCATTTCCCGTGTCCTCTTGGGCTGAGTGTCTGCTCCATCTTTGTTCTCACTCATAGGAGCCATGGATGCCTTCCTGGTGCTGCATCAGCTGCGGTGTAACGGTGTCCTTGAAGGTATCCGCATCTGCCGTAAGGGATTCCCCAACAGGATCCTCTACGCAGACTTCAAGCAGCGGTAACTCCCTCTTCTCCCTTGCCCAGCAGCCATCACTTATTCTGAGGAGTGACAGACTGCCCTGGCTCCCCAGTTTGTGCAGGCCTGGTCTAAACCACCACAATATGCCCAGTGTGTGCACAGTTTGGGACAGCTCTGCTGCTGGCTCTGTGGTGCCAGACATGATGAGACAGCAGGGCTGGTGATGTTTGAGATGCTGAATGCAGGGCTGGTGCAGGCGGCTGGTGGAAAGGCTCAGGTCCTCCAATCCTAGCTCAGATTTCTCTCTGCCCTTGGGGTCCTTACCATTCTTCAGGCTGGTCCCATCCACCCTGCTTGGCCTGGGCTTGATGAGGCATGCTGAGGCCAGTGGCCTCCTCCTGCACAATCTTCCTTGTGTTTAGGGACTAAGATCTGGCAGGGTTCCCTGGTGTCTGCTCTGCAGAAGAGCCCGTACTGTGCCCTGGAACTCCTGGTTCATACGTGGCTCCAGCCCATGCTGCAGCGACATGCTTCCAGGGGGAACTGGCATGACTGGTGCAGGGGTGATGATGGAGCAATAAGCTCTGTTTTGGGGTTCTCTTGCATGTACTCCCTCTGCTTTGTCCCTGCAGCTACCGTATCCTGAATCCAGCAGCCATTCCAGATGACAAGTTTGTGGACAGCAGAAAGGCCACAGAGAAGCTGCTGAGCTCCCTGGAACTGGACCACTCACAGTACAAGTTTGGTCATACCAAGGTGAGACCAGGCAGCTGGTCCTTCAGAAGGAGACATTGCACCTCCTGTCTTTCTGCAATCCCAGTTTGCTCTCCCTGCTCAGCTTGCTTTCTGCCTGGCCACAGCCCTGCTGAAGCCCTGTGCTCTGCAGGTTGAGTGTGACCCTTGAAGGGATTGAGGAGGGCAGAGGAAGAGACAGGTTGAGAAGAAACAGGTCTGAGCAGAAGGTCACTGCTACCTGATCTCATACCACCCAACACAGCATCTAGTCTCTGCTGGGGGATGAGAGGGGATGTGTGCAGGGCAGGGAGATTTGGTGCCCAGCTGTGCCTGTGCCTGTGCACCTTCAACCAGTGCAGAGTGTGGGGGTGTGCCTGTGCAGGGAGGGTGCCTAAACCTGCAGTGTGTAGCCCTCATAGCTCTCTGTATCCCTGCTTTGGGCCTCATGGAGCCCAGCTCTGCCTGACAGGTTAGTCACCTCTGAGTCCTCTGTCCTCTCTGCTGTTGACTCTGTTCTCACTCTCTTGCCTGCAGGTGTTTTTCAAGGCTGGTTTGCTGGGCTTGCTGGAAGAGATGCGAGATGAGCGTCTGGCCAAGATCCTGACCATGCTGCAGGCCAGAATCCGTGGGCACCTCATGCGCATTGAGTATCAGAAGATCATCAGCAGGAGGTAGAGTTGTGGGGGGAGGCAGAACTTTGTGACCATGTCTCCTTGTTCCTTCCGCACATTTCAGTGGGTTTGACCTGTCGGGCTTGCCTATGGCTGGTATGGGTTGGGTAAGACCCTGTCCTGAAGGGGTGGAGGCAGACCTGTAAGAAGTCTGACATCAGCCTGGTAGGAAGGGTCAGTGTATCTAGGTGGGGGGAGCCTTTGGTTTCCACTGGAAGATTCAGAGTTGTAGAGTGAGGAGATCTGACAGCCAGGCCACACCATCCATCCCACTAGGGCCACTACAGTGTGCAGACAATGTGCCATTCATTCAACATACTGCCATTTGCCCTCCTGGTGAAGAATAGAGGCATGTCCAGGTCTGCAAATGCCAGGTCCCTGCTGCCTGAGGATGGGAGGTGGGAAATCTACACCCATGATGATGCCATGCTTGTATCCCTCCAGGGAAGCCCTCTATACCATTCAGTGGAACATCCGGGCCTTCAATGCTGTCAAGAACTGGTCCTGGATGAAGCTGTTCTTCAAGATCAAGCCTTTACTCAAGTCTGCTCAGACTGAGAAGGAAATGTCCAACCTGAAGGAGGAGTTCCAGAAGCTGAAGGAGGCTCTGGAGAAATCTGAGGCTAAGAGGAAGGAGCTGGAAGAGAAGCAGGTCTCCATGATCCAGGAGAAGAATGATCTGGCTCTCCAGCTGCAGGCAGTGAGTGCTTCACTCTCTCTCTGGACGTGTAAAGATAGTGCAGGGTCCATGGGTAGAAGAATGGATGATAGATCCCTCCTTCAGCCTTTTGCAGTTCTGAGACCCCCTCATTGCCACAATCTGTTTGAATTGCAGTGTTAGATTCGGTGCAAACCTGAAGCAATGTCATAGACTTGCCGTCTCAGGGCTGCCATGGGGATTCATGCTCCCCTGGCTCTGGAAACGGTGATCTTCTCACATTGGGGTGGGAGAGATGGGAATGTTTTCTTGCCAGGTTGTGGCTAATCTGTGCCATTTCTGTACCAGGAAGTGTCGGTCCAGTTTTTCCTTCCTCTGGAAAATTTAGTTGGAGTTAGCTCTTGGCCCTGGTTAGTGTTAGTTGTTGTCCCATGGCCCTTTAAAACGGGCAGCGACTGGAGCCATCTCTTTCGCATACCTGAGCACTTTGGGCTTGCTCTGCCACTTCCACAAGGAGAGCTTCTGCTCTGCACCAGGACAGCATGTCTGAGAGCCTGCTGGTATGCTCTTGGGGCAGTGGATGAGCACTCGCTCTCCTGTGGCTGTTCCAGGAGCAAGACAACCTGGCAGATGCAGAGGAACGCTGTGACCTGCTGATCAAGTCCAAGATCCAGCTGGAGGCCAAGGTGAAGGAGCTGACAGAGCGTCTGGAGGATGAGGAGGAGATGAATTCAGACCTCACTGCCAAAAGACGCAAGCTGGAGGATGAGTGTGCAGAGCTGAAGAAGGACATCGATGACCTAGAGATTACACTGGCCAAGGTGGAGAAGGAGAAGCATGCCACAGAGAACAAGGTAACTGACCCTCCCTGCAGAGTACAGCCTCATTGCCCGGGGGCCTCAGTGCTTGTGAGGGCACAAAGAGAAATGTCAGGGGCAAGGCTGCTGGTGTGTAGGAGCTGGGGCAGAAAAGAGTGCAAAAAGGTGTGGGAGAGGGCAAAACCCTCTGGTGTCCTGCATCATTGCACTGGAGTGGTATCGGCAAATGGTTCTGTACAATGGCAAGTGATTTGGGGCAAACCACCTGGTGGAACCAGCCTGGCCAAGGGGAGAGGGCCTGGCTGCTGCTGTGGTGCCAAGATGCTGTTGATCATAGGCTCCTGCTTTTCATGGGTCAGGCTACTGTGTTAGCTTTGCTTCCCGTGTTTCTGAGAAGATGCACTTAATTTTTGACCCCACTGATCTAGGTCAAAAACCTGATTGAAGAGATGGCTGCTCTGGATGAGATCATTGCCAAGCTGACAAAAGAGAAGAAAGCACTGCAAGAGGCCCATCAGCAGGCTCTGGATGACCTGCAGGCTGAGGAAGACAAGGTCAACACGCTGACTAAAGCCAAGGTCAAACTGGAGCAGCAAGTGGATGATGTGAGTCATAGATCAGTGACAGTGAAGTGAGAGAGGTTTGAGCCAACCTCCAGGAAAGCCCAAGGGCTGTCCCTGAACTATTTCTGGAGGGTGGGATCGTTATCAGACCTTCATTTAATATGGCCAGTTGATGAATAACCTCATTGACACACTGCCTCTGAACCAAGAGGTGGTCTGGAACACCCCATGGACTGCAGTCCTGGACTGAGGGAATGGGGCTGGAGACCAACTAGGAAACACCTCTGGACCTTGGAGATGGGTGAAGTCCCCACAGTAATGGACACAGGGAAGGTTGGGGCTACAGAGGGTCCTTTCTCTCCCTAGCCTATCTCCCTTTATTCTCCAGTTGGAAAGCTCTCTTGAACAAGAAAAGAAAGTCCGCATGGACCTGGAAAGAGCAAAGAGGAAGCTTGAAGGAGACCTGAAGTTGACGCAAGAGTCTGTAATGGATCTGGAGAATGACAAACAGCAGCTGGAGGAGAAACTCAAAAAGTGAGTCTCTGATATGTGCCTAGGCTGTGAGCTTACTCTGGTAGGACAGTGCCCACCTCTGAATCAAGTGGACATGTGGCCTCTGCAGGGGATGTTGGAATGTGGCTTTGAGCACTGTGGTGTGATCAGTCCAAGCAAAATAACAGAATCACAGAATCACTAAGGTTGGAAAGGACCTTCAAGGTCATCAAGTCCAACCATTAATCCAGTGCCACCATGTTCCCTAAACCATGTCCTGAAGCACCACATCCACACGTTTTTTGAACACTTCCAGAGATGGTGACTCTATCACCTCCCTGGGCAGCCTGCTCCAATGCTTGACTACCCTCTCGGTGAAGAAATTTTTCCTAATATCCAATCTAAACCTCCCCTGGCGCAACTTGAGGCCATTTCCTCTCATCCTATCGCTGGTTACTTGGGAGAAGAGACCAACACCCTCGTCGCCACAACCCCCTTTCACGTAGTTGTAGAGAGCGATGAGGTCTCCCCTCAGCCTCCTCTTCTCCAGACTAAACAACACCAGTTCCCTCAGCTGCTCCTCATAAGACTTGTGCTCCAGACCCCTCACCAGCTTTGTTGCCCTTCTTTGGACATGCTCCAGCACCTCAACATCCTTCTCGTAGTGAGGGGCCCAACACTGAACACAGGATTCAAGGTGCGGCCTCACCAGTGCCCAGTACAGGGGCACAATCACTTCCCTACTCCTGCTGGCCACACTATTTCTGATACAGGCCAAGACGCCGTTGGCCTTCTTGGCCACCTGGGCACACTGCTGGCTCATGTTCAACCAGCTGTCAACCAGCACCCCCAGGTCCTTTTCTGCCGGGCTGCTCTCCAGCCACTCCTCCCCAAGCCTGTAGCGTTGCATGGGGTTGTTGTGGCCGAAGTGCAGGACCCGGCACTTGGCCTTATTAAACCTCATAC
The DNA here is from genome assembly GCF_964289735.1 of Phaethon aethereus. Classification (NCBI taxonomy): domain Eukaryota; kingdom Metazoa; phylum Chordata; class Aves; order Phaethontiformes; family Phaethontidae; genus Phaethon; species Phaethon aethereus. Next base: position 14,232,148 of record NC_138592.1, read on the forward strand.
AGTTGGCCTCCGCCCATCAATCCAGCCTGTCCAGATCCCTCTGCAGAGCCCTCCTACCCTCCAGCAGACCAACACTCCCACCCAACTTGGTGTCATCTGCAAACTCACTGAGGGAGCACTCGATCCCCTCATCCAGATCATCTATAAAGATATTGAACAACACCGGCCCCAGAACCGAGCCCTGGGGAACACCGCTTGTGACCGGCCGCCAGCCGGATTTAACGCCATTCACCACAACTCTCTGGGCTCGGCCATCCAGCCAGTTCCTCACCCAGCGAAGAGTAAACCCGTCCAAGCCACAAGCCGCCAGTTTCTCCAGGAGAATGCTGTGGGAGACACTGTCAAAGGCTTTTCTAAAGTCCAAATGAGGGCTTGGTTTTCCTGGGCACTATACAGAGATGCTGAGGAGCTTGTCAAATGCACAGACTAGATCAGGGCGCTACAGATCTTCCTCTGTATAAGGGGTGAAGAGGAGAGACTTGTCTGTCAGGATCCTAATGCAGAGGTGGGACGTCAGCTACAAGTACAGACTTCATCACTTGTGTCCCATTCTCGTTGGGGAACTGGAGAAAGAACAACACCTAGGGACCTCACAGGGAAAACCTCAGAGCCAGAGTCCACTTTTAGCATCCCTCGGAGCAGTCCATGTGCTGCTTCTTACCCCTGCAGTTCCTTTCCGGTGTGGGTTGGTTGGTTTGTTCTCTGGACCTGGGTGCAGGGAACAATATTCCTCTGGCTTCAGGAGGGACTTGGCAGGACAGCATTTGTCTGACGAAAAGCTCTGCCTTCTTTCTGTACAGGAAAGACTTTGAAATGAGTCAATTGAATTCAAGGATTGAAGATGGGCAAGTGACTGAGGCCCAGCTGCAGAAGAAGATCAAGGAGCTCCAGGTATGGTGGGAAGAACTGTTCTCACAGCCCAGGAGTCCTAAATTTACATCAGATGTAACGTGCATGGGCCAGTCCTCCTCTGAGCACAGGGGCATCTGCTTGGCAGAAGAATGATGAAAAAAGCTGGCATTGTTAGCAGAAGCAAAGCCTTCTGCCTAAGTGTGATGTCCAGTGTCCAAACTCTGAAGATCCAAATCTAGTATGTTGGGCTTCTTCCTAGCAGAGACAGGCCCCCAGGTTCAGGCTCTTTGCATGGAGGCTTCCCATTGAAGGGAGGCCAGTACCAGCCTGGATCCTGCTGGCAGGGTATAGAGCAGAGCAGAAGCTCTGCAAAGCAGGCTATCAAGGAGCAGTAAGCATGCCTGCCTCAGAGAATCTCAAAAGAGCCCAAGTATTTGCTCCAGGCTGGTGACTTGTTACTCCCCAGCATCAGAGGAGACACTTTGCTCCATTGCGGGGAGCAAAGATGCTGGAGCTTCACCAGGTTATTACCTTACTCTGTCTCTGCCAGGCACGCATTGAGGAGCTGGAGGAGGAGCTGGAGGCTGAGCGTGCTGCCAGAGCCAAGGTGGAGAAGCAGCGGGCAGAAGTGTCACGGGAGCTGGAGGAGCTGAGCGAGCGGCTGGAGGAGGCTGGTGGGGCAACGGCCACGCAGCTGGAGATGAATAAGAAGCGGGAAGCAGAGTTTCTGAAGCTGCGGCGGGACCTGGAGGAGGCAACCCTGCAGCATGAGTCCACGGCAGCTGCCCTGCGGAAGAAGCACGCAGACAGTGTGGCAGAGCTGAGCGAGCAGATTGACAACCTGCAGCGTGTCAAGCAGAAGCTGGAGAAGGAGAAGAGTGAGATGAAGATGGAGGTGGATGACCTATCATCCAACATTGAATACCTCACCAAGAACAAGGTGGGCACTGGTTCTGTACGGGGCAGGTTCAGTTCTTCTGTCACCATCAGTGCAACACCTTGTCCTAGGTAGCTTTTTGCCATGGCAAATTCCTTCTCTTTTCACTGGGTATAGCTTGTCCCTGTGTCACTATGGCAGTGCTTGCAGGAGGCTGTGCTTGTCCTAGTCAGGTCTGGAGGATCTGGGAAGACATTTCCTGGGAGACTGACTGCAGAGAGCCACTGTTAGCAGAGATGAGAGAGCTCTGGCAGGCTCCTGCCTTGTGTGCACACAGGATCAGCTGAGCAGAGCAGCAAGGTCCCAGGCTGATGCAGTTGCTAAGCCCCTCCTGGGGTAACGGTGCTCTCTGGGCAGAGCTGGGTCTCACCAAGCTTTGCTTGGTGCATGCAGGCCAATGCCGAGAAGCTGTGCCGCACCTATGAGGACCAGTTGAGCGAGGCCAAGTCCAAAGTGGACGAGCTGCAGCGACAACTGACTGACGTGAGCACACAGCGGGGCAGGCTGCAGACCGAGAATGGTAGGTACGGGCAGCAGCCAGGGGACATGTGGCTGCCCTGGGGCTGGTCTTATACTAGGGCATCTGAGTAGGGGAGCCATGGTTCAGCTGGGCCGACTGCTTCTCCTGTGGACAAAAAAAAATACCAGGAGCTCCATTTGGAGCGGAGGAGTGTGGGATGTTTGTGTTGTGCCTCTGCTCAGGCCTTGCAGAGGTACCATATAGTTTGGCGAGGAAGAGGACCTCTGTGGTGATGCTAGTTGTGCTGTGATCTCAGGCATCAGAAGGAGGGGTTCCTAGCTGGCCTACTGCCTTTCGCTGTTGGCATGCACCTCTGCCCGTGGGCCCCAGCTTGCCTGGGTGGGGATGTAGCTGGGACTGCTGGAGATCAATCCATGCAGCTGAAGGCCACAGGCTCTGGGTGTGTGGGCTAATGCAGATTGCAGGCCTTAGCCCCCAAAGTAGCTATTCTGGCCCTGTTTGAACCCAGGGGAGCTTAGTCGGCTGCTGGAGGAGAAGGAGTCCTTCATCAACCAGCTGAACCGTGGCAAGACCTCATTCACACAGAACATCGAGGAACTAAAGAGGCAGCTGGAGGAAGAGACCAAGGTGAGGCTTCTAGGGCATGGCTGATCTCCAAGGGACACAGATCTTGGGGAATGGGATGTGTGTCCCACTGTGGCAGTGGCCCAAATTCTTGGACTGGGGAGGTGGGACATACTCTGCACACAGGAACACCAAGGGCAGCTCTTAGCCTGGGACAAACAGAAGTTCCCTCCTGCTGCCCCAGTCCTGGCACCATGGCCAGTGTCCTGGAGCCTGGGGCCAGCTGCATCTTGATGAGCATGATGAGCTCATCATCATGCTCTCATGAGCTCTCCCTTCCTCAGAGCAAGAATGCCCTGGCCCATGCTCTGCAAGCCTCCCGGCATGACTGTGACCTGCTGCGGGAGCAGTACGAGGAGGAGGTGGAGGCCAAGAGTGAGCTCCAGAGGAACTTGTCTAAGGCCAATGCGGAAGTGGCCCAGTGGAGAACCAAGTATGAGACAGATGCCATCCAGAGGACGGAGGAGCTGGAAGAAGCCAAGTGAGTCTCATGGCCGGAGTTTGTTCCTTGCAGGTTTCTGTTCAAGGATGGGGCTTTCCCAGACCCTAGATTAAGGCTGCATCCTCCTGCCCAGACTTGAGGCTGTCTGGGCTGGCTGTGGCCTCTCCTCCTTAGAGCAGCAGGGTGGGATGACACTTGGGCTGGGGGCACTCACCCCATGCTGCCATCGGCAGGAAGAAGCTGGCCATTCGGCTGCAGGAGGCGGAGGAGGCAGTGGAGGCTGCCCACGCCAAGTGCTCCTCATTGGAAAAGACCAAGCACCGGCTGCAAACAGAGATCGAGGACCTCTCGGTAGACCTGGAGCGTGCCAACTCGGCCTGTGCTGCCCTGGACAAGAAGCAGCGCAACTTTGACAGGATCCTGGCTGAGTGGAAGCAGAAGTATGAGGAGACCCAGGCGGAGCTGGAGGCATCACAGAAGGAGTCACGCAGCCTGAGCACAGAGCTCTTCAAGCTCAAGAATGCCTATGAGGAGTCCCTGGACAACCTGGAGACCCTCAAGAGGGAGAACAAGAACCTGCAGGGTAGGACTGGGCTCAAGCTCTTCCCTTGGACTCTCTGCCCCTCGTCCTGCTTTCATGAGCAGCCTGTGGCTCCTATGTCTTCAGCCTTGTGGTGGGATGGAGGTCCCTTGTAGGCAGGGAGCAGACCTTGCTGCTCAGCCAAGCCTGGCCCATTTCCTCCATGGAGGGATGCAGCAGCCCAGCCAGGAAGCCAGCACGTGTCCTGCCTTCTTGCTGGGGGCAGTCTGGGCAGACAGGTAGTGCCAATTGGCTCTTGTTTGCAAATGGCGCATGTTTTGCTGCTGAGAGTGTCATGGCTGTGGCATGACACTGGCTTGGGAGTGTTGCTCTTGGACAAGCAGGTCTCCATGGGTCCTTAATGCCTCTCCCATGCCCTCTCCTTCACCCAGACTGCAGGGGAGCACAGCAGGGCCCAGAAATGTCCCCAAGCACAAACTCAGCTGCTCTCCAAGAGGCTGGGGGGTCATCAGGCGAACCTGGGCAGGGGGAAAGGGAAGTCACCTGCATGGGGCTGGCCCCACAAACTCGTTCCTGACCAAACGCCCTTCTGTCCCTGCCAGAGGAAATTGCTGATCTGACTGACCAGATCAGCCTGAGTGGTAAAACCATCCATGAGCTGGAGAAGCTGAAGAAAGCCCTGGAGAGTGAGAAGAGCGATATCCAGGCAGCTCTGGAGGAGGCTGAGGTGGGTCCTTGTTTCCCACCGATGCTTGCATGTACCCACTTGCCCTCAAGAGCTACTGGCCCACCCTGCAGCTCTGGTTGGGTGCTGCTGGAGCAGCAACCCACACTGTGCTGGCAGGGTGATAGTCCTGAGCTGGGCTGGCACCCCTGGGCACCCTGCTCATGGGGTTTGTGCAACCACAGCAAGGCCCTGGGGTGGCTCCACCGGCCTTGCTCCCCATAGTTCTGGGCTGGGGGGCAAGGCCAGGCTGGGGTGGGTGGCTAGGGAGATCCCCACCAGGGGCCACCTTCTCATGGCTGCTGCTGTCTCTAGGGGGCCCTGGAGCATGAGGAGAGCAAGACGCTGCGCATCCAGCTGGAGCTGAACCAGATCAAGGCCGATGTGGACAGGAAGCTGGCGGAGAAGGACGAGGAGTTTGAGAACCTGAGGTGTGTGTAGAGAGGTGACAGGCTGGGCCATCATGGCAGGGGCAGTGACAGGGCTGCCCCAGACTGGGTGTCCCCAGGCAGATGGGGCTAATGCATCATCCCTCCCGCAGGCGCAACCACCAGCGTGCCATGGACTCCATGCAGGCCACATTGGATGCAGAGGCCCGGGCCAAGAACGAGGCTGTCCGTCTGAGGAAGAAGATGGAGGGAGACCTGAACGAGATGGAGATCCAGCTGAGCCATGCCAACCGCCAGGCTGCTGAGTTCCAGAAACTGGGCCGCCAGCTTCAGGCCCAGATCAAGGTTGTGTGGCCACGGGTGGGATGGGCTCTGTGCTGTCCCTGCTGCCAGCCCCAGCTCCCTCCTGTCCCCTCTGGACTGCACTGACCCCACGCTGCCCGGCAGGACCTGCAAATCGAGTTGGATGACACTCAGCGCCACAATGACGACCTGAAGGAGCAGGTGGCTGCCCTGGAGCGCCGCAACAACCTGCTGCTGGCAGAGGTGGAGGAGCTACGGGCAGCGCTGGAACAGGCAGAGAGGAGCAGAAAGCTGGCGGAGCAGGAGCTGCTGGAGGCCACTGAGAGGGTCAACCTGCTCCACTCCCAGGTGAGGGACCACCAGATCCTGGGTCTCTGCTGGAGCAGCAGGAGCCTGTCTGGCAGCAGGGCAGCGGGACATGGTGAACGGCTGGTCCCTGTGGCACTGCCCTGCTCTGCCCACAGAACACAGGCCTGATCAACCAAAAGAAGAAGCTGGAGACTGACATCTCACAGCTAAGCAGTGAAGTGGAGGACGCGGTGCAGGAGTGCCGCAACGCTGAGGAGAAGGCAAAGAAGGCTATCACAGACGTAAGAGCGTGGTGGGGATGGTGCTGTATGGTTCGGCAAGGGTGCTCAGCACCCTGTGGGGCTGGTGGGTGGGAGGAGAGGGGAGGGTCTTAGAGCTTCTCCATTGAGCCCCTGTGTCTCTCAGGGGTGCCTGGCCTTGTGGTGATGCCTCTGTGCCTCGCAGGCTGCCATGATGGCAGAGGAGCTGAAGAAGGAGCAGGACACGAGCGCGCACCTGGAGCGGATGAAGAAGAACATGGAACAGACCATCAAGGACCTGCAGATGCGCCTGGACGAAGCAGAGCAGATTGCTCTCAAGGGGGGCAAGAAGCAGATCCAGAAACTGGAGGCCAGGGTGAGAAGGCAGAGGCAGACCCTGACTGTGCCCCCCAGGAGCAGGCTCCTGGTGCTGCTCCAGCCCCTGTGGCACCAGGCTTTGCAGGGCACTGGCACTGCCCCATGCCTCTGGGGCCAGGCTGTGCCAGAGCGGGACTGTGGGCAGTGAGGGGCAGTCACTGAGGAGCTGCAAGCCTGGGGCCTGTTCCCTGCCTTTTGCTTGGGGTGGCTTTGCCTCTGCTGTGGCTACTCTAAGCTGGGAAAATTGTCTTGGTCTCAGCTGGGGCTGGTGCTAAGGAGCAGAGTGCTGAGCTGGCCTCTGACCACCCACAGGTGCGGGAGCTGGAGGGAGAACTGGATGTGGAGCAGAAGAAGATGGCTGAAGCCCAGAAAGGCATTCGCAAGTACGAGCGGAGGATCAAGGAGCTGAGCTACCAGGTACGGCAGCACCGGGCACAGCTCTGGCACAGCTGGGCTCGGCCCCACTCTCCCTGTGCTCAGATCCTTGTGTTACCCAACATGCGACTCCAGCCCAGCACAGCCTTGGCTTGTTCTGGGTGCTGTGCTGAGACTGACAAGGGCAAGATGGGCTTCTCCCTTGTCCCAACATCCTCCACTTGCTCTGGGTCTTTGTCCTGCCCCTTTGCTGGCATTTCCTAAGTTAGGTGCTGGGGGGACCAGGGGACTCCCACCTGGAGTACTGCATCCAGCTCTGGAGCCCTCAGCACAGGAGAGACAGGGACCTGTTGGAGCAGGGCCAGAGAAGGCCACAACAATCCTCCAAGGACTGGAACAGATCTGCTGTGAGGGCAGGCTGGGAGAGCTGAGGGGTTCAGCCTGGAGAAGAGAAGGCTCCGGGGAGACCTTATTGCAGCTGCCAGGACTTAAAGGGGGCCTATAGGAAAGATGAGGACAGGCTTTTTAGCAGGGCCTGTTGCAATAAGGGAAAATGGTTTTAAACCAAAAGAGGGCAGATTCAGACTAGATACAAGGAAGACACTGTTGACAATGAGGGTGGTGAAGCACTGGCCTGAGTTGCCATTCCAGGTCAGGTTGGATGGGGCTCTGAGCAACCTGCTCTAGTTGAAGATGCTCATGGCAGGAGGTTGGACTAGATGGCCTTGAAAGGTCCCTTCCAACCCAAAGATTCTATGATAATTCTATGACATGGGGCTGGTGGCTGGATCGGTGGGGCAGGTTGGTGCTCTCTGTGTTTGAAGAGCCCTGTCACCACTGGGACTCCTGGGTAATGGTATTGGTGCACCTGGAGCCTGAGGTGGGGGCTCTGCTGTGGTCCTGCTAACGGGGCCAGGTCACTTGCAGGCTGAGGAAGACCGGAAGAATCTGACAAGGATGCAGGACCTGATCGACAAGCTGCAGAGCAAGGTCAAGAGCTACAAGCGCCAGTTTGAGGAGGCGGTAGGTGCCTGTGCCCAGCGCAGCTCTCCCCCTGCCCCCCCCGCCCCAGGGGGAGGACAATGCTGGCCTTCCCCCAGGCTGCCTGGGATGTTTGCAAGGGAAGGGGGCCACGGGGGTGGTGTGGGGAGCTCATAGCCTGGCTGTGCCCCATGCATCACTCCCCACCCCTCCAGGAGCAGCAGGCCAACTCCAACCTGGTGAAGTACCGCAAGGTGCAGCACGAGCTGGATGATGCCGAAGAGCGTGCTGACATTGCCGAGACACAGGTCAACAAGCTGCGCGCCCGCACCCGGGAGGTCATCACCTCCAAGGTATGCCCACACCGCTGTGGGGAGGGGGAAGCAGGGCAGGGGGTCCTGCCATCCCTGGAGCCACAGGAGCAGCTGTACAGCCCAGGGCCACATCCTGCTGCCCCTCACCTGCCAGCACCCAAAGGGTGGCAGAGTGCTCCTGCCTCCAGGCCCAGGATCTCACCAAAGCCCTTTTGGTTTTGTTTTTTTTTTCCAGCATGAGTAGTAGAAGCCCAGCTGCCTGCCCTGCCCGCTGTAGGTTGAAGGCAAATGGCTGCAACAGTCACTGCCAGCTTTGTACTGTGTGAATAAAAGTAGATCTGCCAGGACTTGCTCCGTTGTGTCCGTCGTGGGGTAACCAGGGCCTTGGGCTCTGCTGTTGGGGAGCAAGCTGGGGACATCTTTCCCAGGTGGGGAGGGGCAGGAGAGAGGCACAGGCCTCTCCTCTCCCTGCTCTGAAACCTCAGGGGAGGTTTAGATTGGACATTAGGAAAAAGCTCTTTACTGAAAGAGTGGTCAAGCATGGGAACAGGCTCCCCAGGGAGGTGGTGGAGTCACCATCACTGGAAGTGTTCAAAACCATGTAGATGTGGCACTTTAGGACATGGTGGTGTGGTAGATGATGATGATCTTAAGAGGTCTTTTCCAACCTTAATGATTCTGTGATTCTCTACTGCATGGGTTTGCTCCAGGTTTGCTCCGAGAGCCCTTTCCTCAGCCCTTCCCACTGCAACACTTCACCCCCCTCCCTGCTGGAGGGGAGCAGAGCTGAGGGGTGAGGCAGGGTAGGGGCCGAGGGCAGAACAGAGCCCATGGAAACAGTGCCTCCTGGGGAGAACCTAAAACCCTGACCTGCAGTCCTGCAGGGTGGGTATGGCTTTGGCAAAGAAAGACATCTCCACTCATTTCTTTAAAATAGATTTCTTTAATAGTTTCCATTTAATAGGTTTATCTGCAGTTAGTAAATTGGCATTAATCTGGGCAGCATGATCCTCAGCCATCCATAGGGCCAGTGCAGCCTTCCAGCGGTATTTGTTAGCGAGGAGGGTCCCCCCGCTCCGTCCCATCCTGGCATGTAGCCTGCTGTGCACTCCTCGGCACCACGCGGGACGCTTCCCCCATGTGCGCTCCACAAACAAGACAAAACAAGGATGAAGGACAGAGCTGGCCGGTCCTTTCAAAATGATATTCTCAAGGCACCCGTCATGGACAGGACTGTGGGCCCTGTTCAATCGTGCCCATGACCCTCCCTGCCCACTCCTGCCCGCTGCAGGCGGAGCCTTGCCCCTGGGGCCCAGCACGCTCCCTCGCTGCAGGAGCCGCCCTCCGTTTCTTTCCGTGGCCTCCTGCAAAGGCAAAGCCACACTGCCTCGCACAGGTGAGGACCCAAACGTTCCTACACAGCCGAAGGCAGGCTGGTGTGACAGCCACGCAGCCCAGCGTGACAGCCAAGGCCCAACACAGCTTGGGCCGTGCCTGTACGCTACAGGAGTAGAGCTGTAAGTGAGACGCTGCAGGGTTATGGCAGCAATCGTTGGATGCACCGATTAACTAGACTATGGAAAAGGCATCCCTTAACTTAAAAGCCTTTTAATTTGAAGCATTTATTTTAAGTGTACATCTATTACAGTTAAGAAGAAGCAAAGATACACCAAAAACACAAATACCCAAGAACGAAAAAGTACAGATGAGAAAGAAATTAGCTCAGGGGAGGGAGAGGGTGACCTGATGAAGAACAGAGAGTTGCAGCCGCTGTAGTGAGAAGCTCCCCAACACGAGGGGTGTGACAGGAGTGACCTCAGTGGAGCAGGGCAGAGCCTGCCCAGGGGATTCAGCCCCCCAGGGAGGGACACAAGGATCCCCAGGAGCTCCTCAGGTTCTGGGTTTATGCAGGAGCTCAGCAGCTCCAACTACCCTGCAAGCAAAGTACTGACTGCAAGTCCATAGCAGGACAGCGAAGTGCAAGACAAGCAAGAGAGAAAGGTGACTTTCAGAGAGCCTGGGGCTGGAAGCCTCATTCACTTGTCCAGGCCCCAGCACAGGGAGTCATGGCATAGGTTCCGTTCTGCTCGCAACAATTATCAACAAAATGCTACAGCTCTGGGACAGCCCTCTCCAGAGCTGAAGTCATCTCATCAAATAAGTTAAGAAAATAAAAAAAACAAAATTCAGATACCTGTTTCAAAGAAAACTGGTTCCTTTTAGCTGGAACTGCAAGATGTATTTTTTGACTTAAATGCAGTGGCTCAGGACTTCAGACTGTATTTCATTCCTGGGAACCTGACTGTCTTAGAGCAACACAATTAATGTTGGTGAGCGGGCAGGGCAGGTCTGGCACTCGGGACTGCCAAAACCCCTTTCCCAACATATCCTACAAAGTTACTTTCAACCAGGAGTGTTTAATTCCCAGCATTTAACACATTCTGATTAAAACAGATCCAGGAAAACACTGATATCTCCAGTAAATATTGCACTTCAAGATTAATGAGTGTGTTGATATTAAGGACTGAAAGCAGAGACTGACATAAGACTTCCAGGCATAGCAGGTTAGCGTCACGAGCAATGGTCCTGAAAAGGATTTTAAAACCAGATTAGTTACCCAAGAAGGGACAAGCCGCAAGTTTAAAAAATTAGTACATTTTAATGCTAGTGCTCCATGAAAAAGCCAACCCCTGTTGCAATCCCACCACTGCTGAAACGTCTCTGTTCTCCGCAGCACTGTAAAAACGCCTTCAGATGGGAAGGATCTGCAGGAAAGACAGAAGGAGCAGAGGTTCTCTCCTAATGCACAGACAGATTTAGTACCAAATGATCCAAAAGTAGATGGGGTAAAGAGGTGACTGGAGCTAGGGCTCTCAGGAATTAAAAGCACACACACACGCACTCACACTCTAACCAACCCTAAACCCCCGATTCCAAACCCCAACAGAAGAGTTACACCTGACGGGAGTCCTCATGGTGGCTCTGCACATGGCTGGTACATCAGGGTCCCCGTCAGACTGGCTCCTTGGACCTCACATTTGGAGGGAAATGTCTGTGCTTTTTGACTTGCTAATTCTGGTCGCCATGAAAGAGAGCCACAACTACATTGGCACATACAGAGTATCCTCAGCTGTCAGCAAAAAAATAAAAAAAATCTCTGACCAGCCACACTGGACTGGGAAAGAGAAAAAATAAAAATAAAGAGGCTGGTTTTCATAGGTGATTATTTTTATCCCAGAACAACTGGAAGATACATCCCTGAATGTGTTGCCCAGAGAGCTTTCAAATTCTCATCCGTTAGAGATCAGAGATGGGGACCAGGAGGGGGCTGGGGTTTTGACAATGCGGTAACGCTCCACGGTTCCAAGCCGCACACGCACACACACACTACACAGCGTATCCCTGAAAATCCACGGGCTGCGAGGTACCCTCCAAGCGCTGTCCATCAGAAGCCAGAGTGAAGAATTACTCCTCAGAAAAGTCTCTGTCAATGTCCATATATGCCTCGTCGATGTAGCTAACTATGGCACAGGGGGATGTCCGGTCTGGACTGAGCAGTATAGATACAGTCTCTTTCCAGTAGGTAAAACTAATACATGAGCTCTGTGGGAAGAGATGAAGAGGCTGGTTAGCATGGAGCACAGGCACCACCATGCAACAGAAGACCCATCCCAAAGGCATTCAGTGGAGAGAACTGAAAATCATTTCCTGATCAGCCCGACTTCCCCAGCCAGTTTCACACCTCTGACTCACCCTCCAGCCCACCTTCCCTGGGTGGGGGCAGGTGCTGAACCAATGCCCCCTTCTATAGCCAGCCTCCCACCACCCAGCTACAGGCAGGGACTCCCAGCACCGGGGGCAACTATAGCCCGGCTAAGAGCAGCACAGGGTGACCACCACGCCAGCAAGCATGGGCCAGTAGGCAGGGCACACACACAAGCCCAGACTTCTCCTTCGCTGCCCAGTCCAAACGCGGGCACTGCGGTGCTGCAAATCAAGCCAATGCTGGCAGTAGCTTCCGCTCCTAGGGAAGACACAAAGACAATACGGTCTCCCTGCCTGCATCCCTCCTGCAACATTCTCAAGGCCAAAAGGCCTCTTCGGCAGCCCTACACAACACCACATATTGCCCAAAGCCTTTACACACTGGACTACTATCTACTTCCACCCCACCAGTGGCTCAAGATACAATGAGCACTGCAATGCACATGCACAGTGCAATGCAACCCTTAAACACAGCAATGGCAGAGAGCTTTGGTCTCGGCAGCATCTCCCCTCCACAGCCCAGCGCACTGTGGACACGCTGCGGGCCCCAGGTCTAACTGGCTCAGCCAGCATCCTGCGCAAAATGAAGCCGAGAGAAAAGCGTTACAAGTCTGCACTGTTCAGCACAGCTTGTCCCTCCCACAACAGACTCCCCTCCATCACACTCCCCCTTTCTGGGTAATTTAAGGTCCTTATTTTAACTACTTCCAAAGCCCTAACTCTGCGCCTCTCCAGGTACCTCATCTTTAGGAGACTGCCTGCACTGCACTCCCCTCACAGCTGCAGGGCTGCGTGCTGCAGTGTACATGCACACCAGAGAAGAAGAGCTTTTCCATGAACACATTAAAATTCTGTTAAAGCTGCCACCCAATCACTGAAAAGTCAAGGAAGAAACCTGTGCAACCTCACTTCAGCCTTCTAGCGCATATACAAGGGAGTTGCCATCTCATCACAGGTCATTTCTTCCGCTTCTCAGTGCCCAAGACAGGCCAGCTCTGGAGTGGAAACCTGCAGGCTGCTTTCCACAGGGCAGCTGCCTTGTCCTCTAGCAGCTGCCTCAGATACTTTTCCTGCACTCTTTGCCGCACCAGGAAGAAAGGGGACAGTCTGGTTAAGGTGTTAAGTAGTTTGGGAGCTGGATTCTGTCCTGCCTCCACATCCCTGCCGCTCAAACCCGGTCAGCATTGGCAAGTCTCACTTCTGTGTGCCAGAGCCAAGACCTAAGGGCTTGTTTGCGGGGAAACCCAGCACCTACCTCGTGGCAGTCTGACTGCTTGCAGAAAGGACCTGACCAGGTAAGATGGTGTGAAAGGCACTACAGAAAGTTACACTGGGGGGAAGAACTTGCTCCCTTCTTTCCCTTCACAGCCTCTCACTTCCCATTTTTGCTAGGTGACTAGTAGACAGATATTGCTATGATTAATTCTTGCTATGGTAAGAGGTTCACATACATTTTCTAAGCAGGTGCTGTCTTTATCCTTGTTGAGGTAATGCTGTTGCCAGAATCGCAGGAGACTGTGGAAGTTGTTTAGGATGAAGCCTGGGTATTTTTCTGTATATTCCATCTGTTGCAAAGTGCGCAGATAAAAAGGTAGCTTTTCTTTCCTTCGGGCCAGCATTAGGATAACTAAACTTGTGTTCAAACAACTGACATTTTCCTAAAAGTAAAAATGACACAGGAGGTCAAACAACAACAACAAAAATATCAAGACATCAGTTGTATACACGTCCTTACATAACGCGCTCGTGGTAAGCACGCAGAGGAGGTGCTCCTACATGTATCACAAAAGAAGGGACATGGGTCTCCAGTGAAGTTAAGTTCCTCTCTGCTCCCAGCCCAGTTCATCACTACACAGTAGCAGCAAGATTACTGCAAAGTTACTGTCAGCTCTTTACCTGTGTAAGTGTCTGTACATGAATAATATTAATGAGACGGAAAAGAAAGGACATTCTCATAGACATCTGGGACATATATGATAACAGGCGGCACTCTGACAGGACTTCTGCAACTGCAGCAAGAAGAAAAAGACAATCATCAAGTGCTTAAAGTCCAGACACATTGGTCTAAGCAATATGGCAGTAAGAACTGGTGCTCAGACTGTAGCAACAAACATGCAGGGTGGCATTTCTCTGTCTAAACCCAAAATTTTCAAAGCCCAGACGTAAAATAACCATTATTACTACCAAACACCGCCCCCTCCCCCCCATTTCTTATTCTTTACCTTTAGCATCAGACTGATTCTCAAATCGGTCCAGGGACAGCGTAATGCAACGAACAAGCATGTTTGAGTCAACCAATGAACTGTTGATCTGATTTAAAAATATCTGAAACTGAAGAGAAATAACTATTTAGTGCTGCATTAGAAAAACCACACAAACAAAAAGGTTCATCCTGCGTGAACACTCATAGATGAGGTCTGACAGAACAGCATTTCATATCCTTTTCAGAATGCGCATGGCCAAGAGGTGCACTAAACCAATTACTCTGTTGGCACAAGGGGAACAGGTCAGCAAGCCCAAGTAGGCAGAGTTATGAACGGGGTTTTGGTGAGCAGGGCAACAGTAGAGTGTTGTCCAGATTTTCAACACTGAACAAGCATAGTTCTTGAAGGTTATTGGAGAAACCACCTTGAATTCTGAGCACAAGCACTTAAAACATGCACTTCACCAACATAAGGCATCACAGACATGGACAATTTCCCCCTCCCTTCAGAAATAAGAGTTAAGTTCTGAATGCCAAAATACTCAGGGTCATTACCTTTTTGTTATCTCTAACAAGAATTAAGAGGAGATACAGACTCCCGGGCCTGCCTCATCCAGCCCAAGCCAATACTGACAACAAGGGCTGCTTAAGGGTCCCTAGAGCAAGTACCTTAAAAACACCTCGGAACAGAAAAATGCCAAAGTCCTGGCACCACTAAAATCTATTCTGAAGCTGTGTCACTTCAAGACTACCAAGATTTCATACACTATTTCGAAAGGGGGAGACAAGACAGCATGGCTGCTAGTCTCTGTAGTTCCTCCAGCTCCGTGTTTTCCTACACTCATTTTGTACAAGCAGATAGTGCTAAGGAGGAATACAGTAAGGGATTCATACAGAATGAGAATTTTAAAAAGTTAGAGATTAATAAATAGGAGGCACACACAAAGTATAAAGACAGATTCTCTAGAATGTGTGACCATTTACCAGAAAACAATCTGAAATTAAATACACTTTCCCTTAAATACATCTCTGCTTTTATTCTCCGAGGTCTGCCAGACCTAACAGCAATCAGAGAAAAATTACAGTAACATAAGCAAGAGTATGAGGTCATTCAAAACCTACCCAACAGCTGTTGTTATATGCACAAAGTGCACAAGGGCATGAAACCACTTTGCATAGAGAGCTGCCCATTCTTGATCTACATATGCAACTAAGTTTTATAGGTAATTACATCAGCCATGACTTCTTAAAATGTCTGTAAGTTCAAGTAACATCAAAGATAAGATATATCTTTTTGCAGTAGCAAATATTAATGAATATTTTAAGTCACCTCCATGAAGAACTGCCCCCCACAAGTTCCAGTAAAAGATCTTTTTGGAGCCTGTCTCAATGTCCACAACTACCAGCTTACCCCAGTTCATGGGAAATGTTCTACCATCTTTGAGCCCTGACCTTAGACCTGCCTGATCATGTAACTGGGCAATGTTTTCTGACCAGCTCAGCACTTGCTGATTCAGAACAGCTGGGAGCACTTCTGAAAACACAAGTGTAGGCAGCAACATACATGCTTGCGAAGAGACTTTGGCAGCTCACTCCTTAGTGTTTATTGTGCACCAAGCTGAACCACACCAAAAGCAGCAGATGAATCTGAGTTTCTTAGCACTACATTTGGTTATAAGAGCATGTAATTTGACCCACTGAGGACAGCTTTTACAAATATTTACCTTCTCATCTGTGTTGATGTACTTGTTGAACCTCTTGAATGCATCAATATTGAATTTCATCAGTTCTCCCAGAAGGTCAAAGTAACTCTGAAGCACATCTCGTGACTTGCACTCACTATCAACTATGCAGTAGAGAATATGCTGGCACAGGAGGAAAACATGTTATTGACACAGTTTAGCCCAAGCTAGCAGTACAGCACAGACTCTGATTTAATTACTATTTGAAACATTTATCTGCAGGTTTAGTTCTTAGACGACAGAACTAAAGACAACAATTCAGATGAGTCTTCTGTTAAATTAACTTCCCACCGATGTAAGCTATACAACTGGCCACCCACACCTGGCTACCAGAAGCAGAATTCATAGACACGTTTCAAAAATTGGCCTATTCCTAGTGAATATTTAACACTACATTTTTACCCACTTTTGTATTTATCACAGGTAAACCCTTCTTGATTGCTGTAGAGATACGTTACAGAGGAAGCTTGACATATACTTCATTACCTCCAGGAGTCCTCTCTTTAGCAGGAACATCTGGTCTGCATAGGAGGTGGTGCCTCGCAGAAAACTTTCAACTGCCCTTGCTTGCCAAAACCTGAGAAACAGAAGAAATGAGGGTTTAATTTTGGAGCAAGGGGAGTATTTTATCACAACTATAATTTAAATCCAATTTCCTAATCTGTTTCACTCCAATCTGAAGCTGAGTCAGACCTGTTGATCCTGCAGAAATCACTGACTGTACTGACTATGCAAGCTTCCGCATTCTCCCGCACCTGCACTGCCATTGTAGCCAAGTGCAACAAAACCAGATATTTTCACAGCTTATGATTTTCAAGCATTTTCAACTGCTATAAGCTGTATGAAAACAAACTGACTTCCCAGTCAACTCAAAACACCATGTTACAGTGCAAAGCAAACCCACCTGAAGGAGGATTCAGCTGGTTCCTTCTTCATGACCTGAAGCAGTCTGGTCAACAAACCTCTTTTCCCATCACAGACAAGACTCCTAGAGCATGTGAAGAAATTACAGCATGAGCAGAAGGGCTGGCAAGCACTGGACCTTGTAGAACACTGAATCCAGTCTCTTCTCCAGAGCTTTTAATGATCAGAATCCCAGTATTATATACATAGTACAAATATTTATTAACTTTCATTAGTAGTTCTACCAGTGGAAGAGTTCTCCTCACTGCCTTTGATAAACGTCTGCAATACCTGCAACATGACTTCTAAACAAACCCTGAAGTCATCGTCTCTCAAAATTTTAATAATTTCAGAAACACCAATTCACATCTTGTGGTAACTAAGAGATTAGAAAAAAAAACATATACTACATTCGATCTTAGGAATGAAAGAAACACACACCTTGTTTGCTCAACAAATGTGAGGAAACTCTAAGTTCTTTTTAGGAGGCAAAGCAGAGTATGGAAACCTAGATACTACATGAGGTCTCCTTCTGTATGTAATAGTAAAAGTACAGAGGCTGTAGAACTGCAATACTACTTGTATTAAATAGCATCTTCAGTGGACTATCTACCCACAGTAAGCTCGTGCAGAAGCAATGCCTTGATCTCATGTATCAAGAGCAGCAACACGGAAACAAAATGTTAAGGGTGAAAAAGAAACCAAGCTTAGGCCAAAAACCGAGCAGAGCTGCCTGTCTGGCTATACAAACCACCCCGCAGAGGTAGAGTAAGATGCTTCAAGTGGCACTCCTCTACTCAGAAAACACCCCAGCATGCATATTCAGTAGATGCACCCAGGTTAATGGCTGCGTACGATGAGCACCTTTGCTGGGCAGTCAATAGCCAGCTGACAAAATCCTCATGAGAACTGGTTTTCTTGCAGCGTGATAGTCTGCTCTTACTAACACTTAATAGGGATGAGAAACTTTGCAGCTTGGAAAAAGCTGTTTACACCTTTCATCCACTTACTTTCAGAGTGCTCCTAAGAGGGTGAATTTTTCCCCCTAAATACTTAATCCTTTTTGAACAAAGCCAGAAAGGTACCTGTGCTCAGAAGGAAAGGATCCAAGTAAACCAGACACCATTTCTTCCCAATTAGGCACCGTATTATGATAATAATTATAATCTAGAAATCTTCTTAGAGAATTCCCTTTTGAAGCGAGGTAAATCTACTCTGTGTAGACCAAGTCCCTGCTGATACTCTGGGATTATTCTGATAACTAAATTCTGCAAACAACATTTTACTTTGTAAGGTTTGTACGCCAGAATCATGTATCAAGGAGCTTATTAAATCAAAATAGTCAATCTAACAGATACTCAAATATAACACTAGAGATTCTGTAAGTGGTTTAACATGTTAATCTAATTTAGCTTATTCTAATTATTAGCTACTCTTAAAATAAAGACTAAGCAGACACACTTAGATCTGCTTATGCAGACTGGAAATGGACATTATGTGTGCACAGACTGCTCCTGAATCTCAAAACTAAGATTTCTTAGTAGCAGCAATTCATGCATGAGAGGGATCCCAGTTTACTTTCCAGGTCTGTCTGCAATGCCTGTAGCGAGAAAGGCCAGACAAACAGGCAGACCTAGCACATCATAATGAAATCTGGGCCATGAACTCAAACCTCCCATTTTAGGTTGCTTTTGTTTTTAAAGTACCTTACCCTGAGCATAAGCACACTTCAGATTTGCTAACGACTATGAACATTGTACAAACCTAGACACCTCCTGATGAAACATGCCACTGAAATGAAAGCAACCGTGGTGGACAGAAGGACCTTGAACAAAACAGATGACATCAAACCTCCAATGTTAAGTGCTTGCAAAATGCTAGAAGCTGCTGACCTAAACTGTCTATCCCTACTCACCTGTCTGTGTTGACAACTGCATCAACTTCAGGGATGTTGGCTTTATGGGAGATTGCACTCAGTTCATTAAGTTCTTGGCTGTTTAAAAGGAGATACTTGTTCCTAAAACAAGACAGTTGGGCAGTAGGGGAGAAAAATACAAATTCAAGAGGCAGACAAACATGCAGTTCCATGAAAAGTAAAGCCACAGGCCTACAAGGGCTGCAGGACCAGGCAATCTGCTTTAATTTCTCTGGCTCTTCACAGCCGCTCCCACTCCCCTCCACCACAGTACACTCCCAAGGCAGGCCAGCTAGCTGAGGTTTTGTAAGCCTCCTCCAAAATTTAACAAATGCAAGTTTCAACACTGACCAGCTTTGAGATGGTGATTCTTTGCTAACCTGTTCAGGATCTTGTGGTTTGTTTTGTAAATATTTCCTTCCGGATAACACTTGGTTTTTTTTTTTTTTTAAATCTCAGCAACATTTTGCTGAATTTCAGAAGACTAAATGGCAAACTTTTTCACAGCTTCCTACAGTTTTTCTCTACCTTGTAGTGACTGTGCTCTTTAACAGTAATACATGTCAGTTAGAAAACAAACTGCAAAAAAGTACTCAATCATCCTGGTATTTTATTACTCTGAGCCAACTGCTTACTCTGGAAATACTTAAAAACTTCATGAAATGTAAAAACAGAACAGGAATAAACCCAAGGAATTCGTATGAAATTCTTTATCAAATACTGAACTTTTCATTATGAAAATCTATTAATTTATCTGTAAAGTTAGTTAAATGCAAACCAACTCTGATGAAGTAGAAATGTAGTCCAGAAGCTCCCTTTAACAGACTCCCTTGCCCAGTGCTAGCATGCTCCCTTAGAGTCCTCCTACTTCAAAGTGCTCAGAATCAGAGTGCAAAGATTTATTTTCAGGAAACCTACGGGAGCACAGGATGCAGTGACGAGTGTGAGGGTGTACAAAAAGAACCTATTAATCAAAACACAGCAACTACGCAGAAGACAAATTATTAGACCAGAAAGGTGATGAGGATGCCTTCTTGCTTCAAACACTATCTTCCAGATTAGTGCCCACTGAGGCTGTCATGTGAAGATTCTTTTCATCTGGATCAACAGGTTTCTGTAATGAAAATACAGCCTCTCTCTCCATGCAATAAACAGTTCCGTAAGTTTGGTTTAGACACAATTTTACTAAAGTTAATATTAGTATGTAAGTACTTGCTCTCGTCTTGTCCTCAGCTAACTCGGCTTATCTGTGATTTCATACAAAGTCCACATAACTACGTTTAAAAACCCTAACCAGATTCCACACATTCCACTTGCTCAAATGTTACAGCTGAAAGCTGTTTTCTGTCTAAAAAAGCCTGAGATCTTTGTAGTAGCCACTTAAATAGGAACATCATCTAAAGAGACTTTATTAGAAAACCTAGAGTGATTCCTGGGCAAACAATGTCTTGCATAGAGGATTTACACGGGTCAGCCTTCCCCTGATGTTTACAGTATGTCCAGCAGCTCCCCATTGTTAAAGCTAATACTCCACAATCAAAAAGGCTGACACTTTCAACATGCACGTCTAACGACTAAAACCCACACAAAAATGTCACCCCGGCTGTAGATGTGACCAGCTAGGCAAGAAGTGCAATACGCCTCAAATGCAGATGTTTGTAAGGAATAGGACACCATCTTGCAGGACTGAATTAGAGCAACGGACACTGACAATGCAAGATACGAGTCTACAAGTCATAACAGAGCAACAAGTATCTCTGCACCAGCAGTACCGCATTAAAAGAAAACAAACAAGAAAACTGCATCACTCAACTACTCCAGCAGACTCAAGCTTCGTAAGCTGTACCTTTTGAAGGCAAACAGCAGCTTTCTTCCCATCTCCAACCTAGCTTCCTGATGGCTAGCTGTCAGATAATTGTTCCCCTAACATTTTTCTATCCAGTTTAATCTGGTCTTTTCCATTGTTGGCATTTAGACAGCAATCACGTCTTGCAGCCTTTTACAAAGGCAAAAGAATATTGGTTAACCTCTTCAGAGGTATGCTGTCTTTCACCCTGGTCTTCTAACAGCCTTTGTTTTATGCTTGTTCCATTCTGAGTTAAACCTGAACATGTCCCCACAGGGTACATATGCTCTTGTGAGCACACTGGCTCCCCACCAACTCTCAGGGAGAAGACAGATAAACAGCATCATGAAAGCTGCCTCCTGATTTCTTCAGCCAGAAGGTGTTAACTCATCATATAAATGTTTCAGTTTGTTTCATCATGAAGCAAAACGGGCTATTTTTAATCATCAACAGACATACTACAACATGCCCACTGGAGAGCACATCCTTAGCTTTTTCATAGCGGAAGCTGAAAGGCACATGAACATCTGAATCAAGTTGAAAGGACAGGACAATGTTCCACTAACATGGAACCCGCACCATGCCTAGGACACCCACTCTAACTGCAACCAGGCAAACAATACCGCCGAGCCACAATCTGCCACAGGTTTTCATACTTACTCATGGTGATCACTAAAGCTCTGAAGAAGCCTCAAGAACTGTATCTTTAAAGTAATGTCCTAAAAAGAGACAAGAAAGGTCAAAAAATTTTGCTTTAGTGTTTTTGGGTATCACTAGCTATGAAGCTGACATGAAACTGCTGAATGGAAAACCTGTCCAAATCAAACCCATTTGGACAGCAGAGCAAGTGGCTTGCATAAATGGAGAAGGCTCCCCAAAATAGAAGAGGAGACTGCCTCCAAGCCTATGTATGTAATGGTTAATAACTTCTTATCACTGCAAAGGCAAAAAAAGCTCATCACTGTATCGATCAATTTAAAATAGCTAGGTTTGGGGGGAGGAAAAAAAAAAGAAACCAACAAAAACCCCACTCCCCAAAAAACCTCACTGTGATCCTTTGTGTTCTGTGCCTCTCCTTGCTAGACTATCATTTCCTTAAGTTTTGGTCATCTTCCACCTTTGGCCTCCAGGGACCATAGAATTTACTTCTTTTCCAGTTCCCAAACTAGGAGGGAGGGGAGAGGTTAAGTTGCCCTCTGGCTAAATTGCTAGCATGAGCCAAAGATAAAGACTTAAGTGAAGACAGTAATTCTCAAAAAACTGAATGCTACCACATCTCAATTCGTTTATTATACAAGCACCCAGTTACTCAATACAACTCCTCAGAATGACATGATAGGATAAAAATCCAATACAGAAATTTAAAAATTACTCACTGGGCTACAATCACAATTTTGATTGTGTCCATGCAGAACAAGGGCTGATGCCGAATGCTTTCTCCAGATCAGTTTGTCAAACAAGTTATTGAGGCCAGGAATCAGTTTGAACTCTGCTATCATTTTATGAACCTGGAAAACAAGAGAAGTACACACTCATTTGCTGCAGCCTCAAATTTGGACATAACATAGTCTGGTAAGCAGACGGGCACAGTTACGTTATCCTCTGACAACAGAAAGAGTGAATTCTTTCATCAAACAGCACGTGTTTGTGTTAACATGCACACTAACCATGGTGTATTATCAGAGTAGTTTCCATTTGGTGGACATGGATAGAAAACTGACATTTTGGGAGAAAGCGGTTAGGCAGTGCTTCAGTTAACCACTACGCCTCTGGAAGCGGCTTTAGACATCGCAAGATCACTTACAGCACACTGAAAATACATCTATACCTAACTTCTATGTATTACAAAACTAAGCTGCAAATATTGTGCTGCCAGTCATCCACTGAGCAAGCATCCCTTGAGATGTGGTGCAAATGAAAACCATGCATGACTGGGAAGCCCAACATGGTGTAAAAATTAAGTGCCCAAAGCAGTAATGGACATGTTCCTTAACATTGAGTCACCTAAACAATAACCCAGGTCGTCCCTGACATGCAGAATTATAACCAGCAGTATTTCAAGCAGATGACTCCTTTTTATTAGATTTCCTCAAATACCTGAATGAATCAAAACATTTGAAGCAGATGCTATTTTAAAGGTTTTTATTCTTATTCTTGTTCGCAGCATGGCTGATGCCATTTTGCATCCCTCTTGGCTGTAGCCAACAACTTTCCCATCTATCTGGAAATCACATTCTCCCTGCTGGGCATCTCTGAGTATCACACCTGAGGAAGCAGGCAGCTCCTTCCCACTTCACCCATACTACCCCAAGAGACTGCAAAGCTTGGAGTCCTTCAGTGCTTCCTTACTTTAAAACGCTCTCGGACACTTTGATCTAGTCACAAGCTTCCAACAACAACAGCTCTAAGGAATCTCTCCGAACAAAGCACTCCCTGTAGTCCCCCTTGTCCCTCAGTGGCCAACATGGCACAAGCACAACAGGATGAAACCAAGCGTGCGAGTTGCCTGCAAGAGCCTCGGCCCCTCACTAAAGTAGGCGCTCTCAGTGCTTATCACTTTAATTTGTGAATTTGCTCCTTTCCACACAGACCATAATCTTCTTATTCCGAATTACTCATCCCTAATTTCAAATGTGTTGTTTACTTTATTTTGCTTAACTCTTAAATTCTCACCTGACAGATGGCTGCACGACAAAGACCCTGAGTCACAATCATTGCCTTTGGATCACGCTCTCTCCCAGACCCCGAACTCATTACAACTACTCAGCCTGGGGATGCCAAGACAATCCCTGCTCTATATTCATGCTTCAATCTCCTTTGACTTTTTCCTGTTGCTGCCCAGCTTCACATGAATTGCTCTATTGCTTTCTCACTACCAAAACTATGATGAGCTTCTACTTCATGCAGTTTGGCTCCCTACAGCAGGAGCAAGTACATCAGCTGATTGTCATTCACCACAATACAGACATGCAATACAGCCTAGAAAAATGTGTAAGAAGAGTAATTTAGGGTGTGACCACAATAAGAAGGAAGCAAAGGCACAGGTTTGCAGTGAAACACCACTTATCCCCAAGGGCATAATCATGCCCAGCATGGCAGCAAGTAGGAGCCAAGTCATTGCTAGCCCAGTTGTCAATTTATGCAAGTTAGCCAGCAGTCAAGTTTAAACCAAGGATTCAGAGTAAACATTCAGTAACAGGTTGAGTTTGTTAGGAAGCTGCATCATGCTTCAAGCAAATGCCAGACCATTACATTGATTATCATAGTGGACTGAAGCAGGTTTGTGATGCCCTTTAGAAATTCTATGCAAAATTATTCCAATATAAAACCAGTAAGACCTTTGGCAGCTCAGACTGGAAGACTGGTATCACAGATCCTGTGCTTTTATTCCCTCATAGACAAAGAGATACCATCAAGCAGCTAAAATGCTTGTCAGAGAGGGTGCTATTGTAGATGCTGCCGTTCCCTGCTTATTGGGGCTTTCCACACAGAAGAACTCAGCTCCAGTTTTTAATCTGACTGCCTCTCAGGAAAGGAAATGGATTTGCATCTGCCACCCAGGTCTTTGAAACTTTATGCAGATTAAAGAATGAAGGATATATCATGTCTTTCAAAGGCACTGGATTTTACAAGAAGAGCTGGCTCTGGACAAAGTGTTTGGGAATGAAGCAGCTCAAATCTTTCAAGAATTCAATTCCAGTCCTGAATCAGCCCTGAAGAAGTGAACTGCATTCCAGCTTCATCCTTAGACAGCTTCCCCATTTTCATGGGGGCAGAAGTAGCAGAGGAAGAATAAAGAGTTCTTTTCCCAGGATATTAAAATAAAAGACATCAGCTTCCAAGCTAGCTACTTCAGCAGCATACTTTCTACCTTGTCACATTTGACAGCAACACACTAGACCTCACCCAGGGAGTAAGGAAGCCAGCACCTCCAGCTCCCTGAACAGGTGGCAGCAGATGAGCGAGAGGTCAAGTAGTTTCTGCAGTATCTATAAAACTGCATTCTTGTGGTGAAATCAGGCAGAGATGAATTATCTGACTTGATACAATGGAAAAAAAAGTCCTCCTAACAGGTCCATGTTTTGGTAGTTCCAGTTATGTCTTGGGCTTCTTTAAATTTCATTTTATGCCCACTAGAAACAGTACTTCCAAAAGGAATGACAATAGGATTTTTAGTTTCTTATGGTAGTAATTGTGGCTTCAGCAAGAATTGCTAGTTTCCTCTAGTTACTATTATATGCAATCTACTACTTTTTAATGCTGAGTATCCATTTTTAGGTTCAGAACAAACAGGTTCGTTATGTTCAGGACGGTACTACAAATGCACTTCTATTTTAAATTCAGATTGAGAGATTTAAGAGACTGCCAGTGGTGAGTATTTGTAACTCCTATACAGTGGGAGGTTACTAGCAAAGAACAAAATACTCAAGATAAATGTACTCAAGCAACAGCCCCCCAACATAGCTACTCTTGCCTAATACAACAGCTCTTGAACAACTCAAAACAATTTGATCCTCCCAGTCTCTAGGGCATCTGAATGCCCCTGCTATTCCAAGCTGCTCTGCTGAGCTGAGCAGACTGCCAATGTTGGAAACCTGTCAAAACTGCACCAACGGATTGCTTTTCTTTTCCCTTCACAATATGCTTTTGACCCATTTAAATCAAACTACAGCCAAGCTGCAGTGACTGATTCTCCATAAGCCTATGTGAGGCAGGAAACAAATTATTTTTCATTTCGCAAGCAAGAAAGGCAGAGGAAACAGATGAGTGAGATTTCTAGGCAGCGCCTAGTGCAAGAGAGCACCGAAGTGTATCCTCTCAGCTAAGAGGTTAACAACACACACTCAGCTGAGACATGGGAACCTACTGCAAAGATCATCCATTCACAAATCACCCCAGAGGGTTTCCTAAAGTCAAAGCAGTCCAAGAAGGGGAAGGCCTGAAGGGGCTCCATCCAAGCAGGTCACCAGTGCACCAGGAAGGGGAAGAACGCCTGGCTGCAGCTCCTGCAGCATCCAGGTACGTCCACACATTTCCTCACACAGAGAGACAGGATGCCCCATCCAGGAGGCATGCCCCTGCATCCATCTTGCACCAGAGCAGCAGCTCTGCAGAGACTGACCACCCTCCCGACACTGGTCAGCACAACTTGTGTCCAGCCCTGCCCAACGGCTCATTCTGGTTCTCAGCAATGAAACACTGCCTGCTTGTTTGTGCATCGCTGCAACGATGGGATTTGCCCAGCTTTATGCCTTGAGCCTTGCCCTTCATGTCCATGACCTAATTAATGAGCACTTATGTTTAAAGAGACATCAACTTCTGTGTGCGTGGCCGTTTACAAGTGCTCACCTGATTCCTTTGTCTCCCCATGAGCAGCACACAGAGAACATACAACACCTCCAGCTTATACATAATCTCATGCATGATCTTCATGGACTGTGGAAGCTGTGTTCGTGTTGAGGTGTTGGCCAATCCACTTTCATCCGAAGACTCTGAAAAAGATGGCAAAGATGTGAGCCTGAGGCAGCTTCAGCAGGAAAGGATTTGTTATAGTTATTACTTATACACTGAGACACTGCAGATATAAGACCAGCACGTCTGCTTGAATCCTCTTCTCAACTAAAAATAGTGACATACAACAAATAACCAATTTAAATTAAATGCTACAGAGGAGGGAAAAAAAATATAGCTGGAACTTTAGAGGAGATAAAATTAGATTTTTAAAAAGTATTTAATTTTTCCATAATAAGATAAATGGCATCATCCACCTAAAATAAGTAGGATCACCTATATGAATTAACAGACTACTGCACCTGAAAGGACATGGGAGAAAAGGTAATAAAAGCAGGGGAGAGATTATCAGAAGCATTTACTATCAGTCTACTTTCATTTCATACCTCAGTACCAGTATACTTAGGCCACAGTTAAATAATTTTCATAGCCTTATCGAGAGTT
Source organism: Phaethon aethereus (assembly GCF_964289735.1). NCBI lineage: Eukaryota > Metazoa > Chordata > Aves > Phaethontiformes > Phaethontidae > Phaethon > Phaethon aethereus. The sequence continues at coordinate 14,258,366 of NC_138592.1, forward strand.
ATACTGCTAAGGGAAGAAAGAGGATATAACACGTCATGACTACAAGTGGAAAATGTGACAAAAGTCATGAGTGACACAGAGAAAGTAAATAAGGACATAGTGAAACCTGTAGGCTGCAGTTCAGAAAGGAGTTAGCTCTTTACACAATACATAACTGATGAACTGCCCTACCACAGGATACAGTGAATGCTTTTTGAACTCCTGTGGAGAAACAGTAACCAGGCAAACACACAAAGGAAGGAAACCATCAAAGACTAAAAAGCACAGACACCACCTCTGACTCAGAAGTCCCTAAGCCACAAGCCACTGGAGACCGAGGCAGTATTCTGGGAAAGTACATCTAGGTTTGCTTGCTAACTGATGTTACGGGTCAAGAGCTATGACTGGGCATGTTTCACCTCAGCAAAACTGCCTTGTGAATTCTGTTCCAAAATACCAAGCGTTCTCCAGTTTCCACCAAGTTGGTGAGCATAAAGGTATGTGTGAGACACTGCTACAGCATTCGTATATTTCATTTTTGTGTATTTTTAGAAGTTTTAATAATTAATTGCTACAAAACTAATGAAACTGCATAAGGAAGAAAGTTTTCCATAGAAGCAAAGACTTAGATATCAAAATTTTGGGATAATTCTCATTACTTTACCAAGTACTTTAAGTTCTACAAGACATACTTGAATTCTTGTAATATTGAAGGGTGAAGAAACAAACTATGCACTTGCTTCAAAGCGTTTTCCTAAGGTTGTATTCTCACCTGTAACAACGTTTTTTTCCCCAATTAATTTATTTCATTTTGCTGGAACTACCCTTCCTTTTTAAAGGGACCACTTGCTTGGTATGAAGTATTTGGACCTAAAGCCATCAGCCGAAGTTTTAGAGCAAAATACTGGTAAAGTCACTTACCTCAGATGTGCGTTATTGTCACTCCAGGGGACATTAGTGCTGAGGATGTACAGCACTACAGTGTTATCTAGGTGTGCAAAGGGCACAGTTTGCCACAGGACATTCCCTTTTGCTAACTTTAGTTCATGAAAAAAGATCAGTGCTACATGAGAACAAAATGTGAGTCAGAACTAAATGCTGACACGTCAGTCCCTCATGCAAGAAAAGGGGAATCAATACCGGTTGAAAGGAAAAGCAACACAAGGCAAACACTGAAAAAGGTTAAGAAACACATCAGCTAATGATGGCTAAAGGAATGCAAGCCATATACCTGTACTGCTCTGCTCTGCCTCTTCATTTGCCACTCTCATCAGTGCATCAAGTACTAGTGCGTTGTCCAGCCAGGTGTACCATTCTTCCAACTCCTGGAGGAAACTAGAAGTACCTGTTGTTTCAGACACCTTCCGTGTTGCCAGTTTGCACAATCGCTCAATGAAGCCTGGAATATTCAAAAGGGTAGCTGAAAAAGAAAAATAATTTTATTAGGATTTAAGATCACCAACACAGCAGTCATCAAACCCTCTATACCACAAGGTACCAAAACACCTACATTAGTAAAGAGTACACAGAAACAAATTCCATCTGGTTAAAAAGATCCAAAGATGGAAGTCTGTGCACTCTCCTACCAAGGACTGTAAAAGAGTGTACATACCCTAAGCATAACTCACAGTGCTAAACTGGTTTGTGTTGGACTTACACTGGAAAAAAATTAGTTCTACCCTACTCTAACCACTTGTTGCCAGCCAATTCCCTTTTGCTGGCACTGCTGTTTCCCAGTCCATGGTGAATCAATATCAAGGAACTGATCCAGCTGAAAATTAAACTGGCAGAAATAAAGCAGCAGCCCTTGGAAGGGGCAGCTCCCCCTCCCCTTTCCTCTATGCGATGCCACCTCCTTCATTTTACCTCCCGTGGTGTTTGTCTTGTAGCAAACTGAACTAGGTCATTTCAGTAGCTGGGCAGAAAGCTGTTAGCTTTTTAAGTACTAGTTTCCTGAATTCGTTCATCATGGAGCAAAACAGATGGGTAACACATGACAGCAGTCCCAAGTTAGAGGGTTTTAACTGTTGTGGAACTGCACCCTTAGAAACAGCAGTTCAAGAATTGAAGTCACTGGTCTGCAAAATGCATTTTGTCCTGAAGTTTTCACAACATAACTTAATGACAGGACCTGTTTATTAGAGATACATGGCTAGGTCTTCACTACACATTTGCAAATGCAAGTAGAAAAGGACAAAGAATTTGTCCATGAACACGACATGGAAGAGTTACAAGATTCTTCCTGCTGGCACCATCTCGGAAAGAATAAGCTCCCTGATAAAATTTATAAAATGGAATATGCTTTGCAGTCTTAGATACAGTCTCTAATTGCACAAACAAAAAATGATTAGTTAACATTTGCTTGGCTAAGTTCAGCTCTGCAGGATCCAAGTTTGTTCAGATCAACTAATTTAAATTAAACTCTGTACCCACACCTACACATATTTGTCCGTTGTTTTTTACAAGCAAGCTCTGGCAATTGCAGGGCAGAAGGCAATACTTTAAACACCCTTTAAAGTTTCTCAGCTTCTGCCTCCTGCATTATGCTATCCGTCTCCCACTGCGTGCTGCAGAGGTGGCAGCGGTTACAAATGGAGCTTTGCTGTTCATGGCTAATACAACGTTGGAAAATGGGAGAACCAGCTCCAAAACCCCCTTCTGCACTTCCCAAAATTGTTTGGCATGGGTCTATGCAAGCATCTGCTTCAGAAGCCCAAAAGCTTTTCAGCACAGTAAGAGCTGAAAACAGCAGATTCTACATTTGAGGGTACTTAAATTAAAGTCTCTTAAATTCATATTCATCATTCTAGGCAAGACTTCTTTCTGCATCTGAGAAGTACTCGGCAAAACAAGGAATTAGCATGCTTTTAGCAAAAATTTAGCATTGTGCCTAAAGCTAAAGTTGAGATTAGACCCACAGATTTCCAAGTCTGGTAACAGTGGGCAACATGATTAATATTAAACATGCTTTCCTTGTCGATATAGAAAGACATCTTGCTCAGGACAATGTCAGATAAAATCAGAAAAAAACCTCTCTAACAGCAAGCAGGCTGTACGCAGTTTTAGTTCAGAAATTCATATATGAAGGACATGGAATTACCAAGAGTTGCTAAAGGGAAGGCCATAGAAGTGACTGAGGGATAGAAAACAAAGCCAATTATCTTAAGCCACTCAGTTCATCAGAGAGGGCTGAAACAACAGAAATTAACTCACCTAATTACCAACACCATACGAAACTGAAAGCTACAAAGTTAAGTTTCATTAACAGGAAAGATTGCTTCCAAGATACTGCTTGAGGAAAGTGAAAGAAAAATGCTTTGTAAGATGGAAAGCTCACAGTATCCTCTAGAAACATATGCTACAGATGTGACATTGAGAAGAGGGAAACTTTACGCACTGTTGAGATTCTTCTGCATTTGTTCACAACCTGACAATTACCTTGATTAATTTCAGCTCTAGAAGGACCCAAGTTTTTTTTCTGCTGCGCATTTTTGGCAAGAAGCGTGTGCTTGTCATCACTTCCCGTGTCAAGTTCAGAAATTGTGACGGCAAGGATCCTGCAGAAGTTCGCAAGTTGCTGCTGGTCAAAACTGGACACAAGGCTCGCAAGATTGGGAATATCATCCAGTTGTATCATTTCCTGAAGGAGGCAACATCAACTGAGTAAGTCGCACGTGATGTTCAGTAAGTGAAGACAGACACGGCCAAAGACTTCAGCTACAGCTCTTCCCTGGGGTGAGCTGCATGTTATTTCAATGTTAGTAAAACAGAAGCAAGCAAGCAGTGACAAGAGTCTGAAAACAGCTGTGATTTACGACTGCTGTCACTTATGTTTAGCAATTCCAATAGTACAGATATCTATACTTTAAAGACTAAGTATTTATATAAAATTTGGGGTCTTTTTTTAACTAAAGAAAATCAAAAACCCACAACCCCATTTAAGACACAAATTACATTTAGGTATTAGAAAGTTTCAATTTTGTTTTCCACTTCTGTATTTTCTTTGAAACTCACAGATGAAAATCAACTTCTAGATTATTTTTCTCAGCCTTCTACATCAAAACCTCTTTTTAATAAAAAGGTGCTGAAAACTGTTTTCAGCAAAAGGCATTACGTTCAGATAAACTAATCTTGTTTCCTATCTCAGGAGGTACATCATCCTCAAGTTCACTCTAAAAAAACAGTAACAAGCTACAGAATCCTGATCCTCTTCACAAAACGCACACAGACACATTTCATTCACGTTTTCCCAGGGTTACACCTCTAATATTTTATTTGCACCACATCAGGGCACTAAGCTGCAATAATGCTGGCAAGCAAGCTCAAAAACATAGTTTGTGCAGAGGGCTTAAGTGCCCTGTTCCCCCAGCCTACAACCTCTCAGAGAGGTGACAAAGCCCACGGTAAGAAAGAAGCATGGGAAGCCTTCCAGATGTCAGGAAGACTACAAAAATATTTGAAGTGTACTCAGAAGGACAGGATGAAAAATGAATTTATATGAGGTTCATTTTCTTTGTTTGAAATTCTGGTTGTACTTCAAGGAGAGCTAGGCACTCACCCCCCCATCACCCTGTGCAAGCTATGCAAAAGCATTACAAGTATGACACCACCTGCATAATTTGGCTTCTATGTGAAATGTGACTGAAGCTAACGATCACTCTGAACAGTCAGCTTTCAAGTAAACTACAAGAAGTGAGAATGCTAGCTTAGAGGATTATCTTCAGCAACTCTTCAAAGAAACAGCTGTCTTTCCTCCACTGGCCTGAGAAGCCATACAAATAAAATTAAGAAGCCAGTAACAAACCTTTTTAACTCCCAGAATATCTTCAATGAGCGTTGCAGTTTGTAGGAATGTCTTTTTGTTTGTCATCAGTGTAAACAGGAACAACACAAAGTCATTTCTTTCTGCCAATCGCCTTGTGACTCCCTCCGTCTAGAAAGCAGCAAGCAGCACACAAAGACTCAGCATCAGAGCCCACCTTGACAAGTTGTGTGTTACAGGCACATGCAAGACAGTTTTACAGATGACGTGTTATTGAATCAGCTATTCCTGAAACCAGGAAACGTTGTGTTTATGGTGACCAAAACTAGCTCCAGTCCTTGTTTGAAGTTAACATGACGCTTGCAGAAACTACAGGCTCCAGGATGAGAGGCTTCATCTCAAGGCAGTTGTTTACTTGTCTGAATCAAAAGCAAACACTGCAGGCCTGGAAATAACGTCAAGGAGGCTTGTCTCTGGTTTCCCATACAAACTGTCAGCAGCACTGCTCTCAGCTGGGCAGTGTCTGAGCAACCAGAATCAAGCATTGGCCTTAATGAACTCAGTGATGAAGCCAAAAGTCATGCTAAAGCATGAACTCGGGTTCATCACTGAGTTCATTAAGGCCAGCTTTCCTGCTCTGACCATCAAGCACTGCTTTCATGTTCTGATCTCTGCTGAGAACACAGCCAGTCTTTTCTGGAATTAAACTTAACTTAAAACTACATCCTTACAACTTGCAAAGCTGTCTATTAGATGTGACTGACAAATTACCAGTGCTCACAGAATGAGACTATTTTACATACTTCCTGAATATTTACACATAAGCACAAGAACAATTAATATTCCACACAAACTTCTATGATCCTGAACACTTCTCATTCAAGAGAGAAAAATACTGAAGTGAATTAAAAGAGCAGCTAGTCTATAAATTGCAAGCTTGTTTCTTAGTATGTGACACATTCACAGTCTGCAAAAGTTGCACTACCTGTAGTTAAAAAAAATAAATCATGTAAGCCAAGAAAAAAGTGTTCCCTCTCTTCCCCTCCCATGGTTACACAGAGATGTAGCAGTGAGAACATGATCTATTAAGACTCAAAACTCTCAAGATTAGGCTGATGTCTTTGGAAGAGCTCCAAGACAGTAACTGCCACCTTAAACATGTTTATTAAACAATGTTCCCTAGGCTATTAAGTAAACAATCCTGAGGATGCTCCCTGCATGCATAATGTGAGGCATGTGCTTTTAGCTTCAGAATTTTAATCGCAAAGTATTTCAATAGGCCTTTAACCCAGCGTCTTCCTTAGCACTGATCTGCCATCAACTGAACCAAACTAATATTCAGCACATGAAGGAGATGCAGGATCAAACTTAAAACACTTTGCCAGCACCATTACTAAACAAGACTAGCTGTATCTCGGGCTAGGAGCCATCCATTTCCAGTTTTAAAATATAAGTTTGAATACAACAAAGGCTGACACTGATTTCCCTTGGAAACACAGATACAGAAAGATCCAAGAGGATTTAAACTTGACAATGTGCCTAAGAAAAAAGAAACTATTTGAGTAACTCTTAAAAATATAGGGTGTTCTGATATTTAACTGAAGGGATTTTAATGAAAAGTTTCACAGTAAGTTTAAATGCACTCAGAAAGAGTCTGTGTGTTGTCTTATCAAGTGGCACATGTAAAATGACCAGCAGAACACTTTCCCACAGCAGTTGTACTTACACATATACACGTGTTGTACAGTATGCTTAAACAGTCCTTGATGAGGTCATCGCTTACTGCAAAGGAGAAAACAGACATTCACCAGCTACACGTTGCCAACGTCCACAGTACGGACATGAAATGCTATAAACCAGGTGAGAATTTCAGGCTACCTGCTAGCTCAGATCATATGTGCACATGCCTTGGAGGATAGAAACCAGAGGAAGAAAACCCTCTGTAGCTGACCTGTTCACATGCTTTCTTCCAAAACTACTACCGGCACTGCCTAGGACCACAGAGATATACTTGTGGTCTAGGGCACTTCTTAGTCACACACAAAAGAAAATGGTAGGGGTGTAAACAGTATTTTAGGAAAAATATCATAGAAAACTCAAAATTTGTCAATAAGAGAAACTGCTGAGACATGTATCAGTTCCAATTATTAAGCACGGGGCAGGGCGGAGGGAAAAGAGAGAGCTCATGCAGTTTTCTCCAGGCACTATCAGGAATCATAGAAAAGCTTTCAGTCTGGTTTACTCCAGCATTTTAATATTCAAAATATGTTTTCAGTACAGATATACAACAGCTGCTTCTAGCTCAAGTTCAAGTTACTTCACCTTTGAAGTTCCCTGGCTGAGGGGCATGGAGCACACCATGACATTTCCTTTCCTCAGAAGGGTTCAGGGAACCAGCACAATCACAGACAGGAGAAATGAAAACACTAAACTAAAGCTGCTCCAGCAGGAAAGTTTGGCTGAAGCTACTGTGCCCCATTGGCAAGTTCTCTTTATTGCAATTTGGAAATGAGTAGTCACTATGACTAGGTCAGGAAAACAGCATACTTTTCGTTATCTCACAATCTCTATAACTCCTATTACATTAACAATGCTTTGTGGCTTATTATTAATAATTGTTAACTGTAGCTATAGCCACAGTAACAATAAAAGTTTCGAGTGATTGCAGATTTACTGCACTGAGAGAAGTATGTTATGCTGAGTGCATGAATACTCCTGAGCTGTGCTTTGCAACAGGTGACTATCCTAAATCCCATCATGAATCAGTACTACAGAGAACAAAGAAACCAGTGATTCATTTGGGAAGAGGAAATTGCTGGTATGGAAAAAGAGTAACAGAAAAATAGACAAATTTCTGTCTGAATAAGGACAGAAGGCAAGAATAAAAAAAGATAAAACACCTATTTACTTACTTTTCTGTTTCTTTTTCTGTGTAATAAGAGTTGGTCTCATGAGAATTTCTACTAAAAGCTGTAACAACAAGATAAAGAATAATCATTGGGATACTAATAACCAATTAATTGTCAGTGATAAATCCAAACAGTCCTGTCTCTGCTGAAGTCACAGAGGTGAATAATGGAAGCTCTAGAATCAACACACCACTGGTGTCAAAATTACATTGACAAAAAGTAGTTGTATTTACCCTGAAGAAATAATAACAGTCGTATAAAACAATCTCCTACTGGCAAGTTTTAAGAATTTGAGTCTGCAAAGAATGTAGTTTCACATGCATCCAGATAACATCAAGGATGGCTATCAACCATCTCCCAAAATAATGAATCTTTAGCAATAATCTGCAGAGAGATGCAAATTTTGCAAGTTCTGCCTCAGTCTTGCTGGCCTTCAAAATACATTTCAGGTCCAGACATAACAGAATTTAGTTGCTCCAGATTTTAATCTCACCAACAAAGAGCAAGCCATGGCTTGTGTACATGCACCTTATATGTATACTTACATACACATTTACAGATATGTGAAGTGTTGTTTCATTTCTATTTAAGGAATATTAACAGTCAGCTTTCCAGGAGTAGGACTATGGTTCTGATAGATGTAGAACTGATCGTTAGTTGTTCTAGCCTATAACACTGGTTTATTTTAAAACATTTTTTAAAATGGCAGTTTTTAAAAAAAAAAATGAGAGTTCACCACTAGAAGGAACTGATGACTTCTGCAAGAAGTATTGCAAATAGACCCTAGTTTTAAAATTCAGTTTAAAATTGTTAAAAGCAATGTAGGCATCACCCAGCCAAGTCACACCAGCTGACAATATACTTACATTATACAACTTGCTCTATTTGTCCCAACTTAACTTTACTCTTCTTTTAACGAACTACCTACCCAGACACAGAGGAAAACATCTGACAGCACTGGAGGCACTGCCTGCATTTTAAGCGCTGACAAATAAACAAACAGGCAACTTCAAAAAGGAATATACATTTTCCAGCAAGTATTCATAATAGTAGCTGTAGCACCAGTAAGGTAGAGAAAAACGACTGCAGCAGTACTGTAGTGCTTATATGAATGGCTTACGTTTTAGGAGGAGGGTGTGCACCTCAAGGCTCGGTACCCGAGACAAGCATCCAAAGATAGCCCTATGCACTGCTCTTCTGCTGGGCAAGAGCAAGTCTGCAACAAGTCGGTCTTTTAAGGGTGGCCACAGTCATGATCGTTCCTACCTTGCCACAGAGTGAACCTTTTCAGCCAGTACTTATTTTTCCTGGTCAATACTGTAACCCACCATGTATTTATCACCTTATTCTTGCAGAACTGGTATGCTCCTCACATACACTCCAGGGACTGGACTGCACTGGTGTGAGACACTCCTTGGAGAGGGCTTTCTTCAGCCATCCTACTGAAACTGCAACAGTATGCACCAAGAAGGGCAAGAGTCCAATGGCAGAAAGAGAATAGGTAAGAGGGTGCCTCAGCAGAGGCAGAAGGAGCAGTTTTGCAATGGGGTTGCATTCAAGTCCAAAGTCCACAAGGCTTGTGCATCAGTTCATATGTTTGTACTCCTGGGTAGTATTTTACATGTATTCATATAAAGGGGGGAGACACAAATGTGCTTTTGTTCTTCCTCGGTGTAAAGGCTGTCAGAATCCAAAAATATTTTAAGGAATATACTATCACACTTTATTGCATACAGAGTACACTGCAGATTTAGTGTCCTTCAAAGTTACTCATGCTTCACAATTCAAAATACTGCAACAGAATCAGCACATGGCATACACAGAACCAGCAGATTAGAATACTTCCATTTCAAGTCCTACAGTAGGATTTTCAAAAACACATAGCACTGGCTTCTACCGCTGCCTTTAACCAGATTAAACCCATTTGTATCAGCCAAATCTTTAGCCGTAATACCAGGTAATTACAGTGTATCTGATATTTACCATTTCCAGCCCACGGGAAAAAAAAAACAACCACCCAACCAACAAAATCCATCCAACCAAAAAAACAAACCCCAACACACACATTTAAATATGAAATGTAGAGCCATTTTCCATGCATTCTTATGTTATAAGCACTCTACAGGAAGTATCACTATTTCCCTTTAAAAACAAGGGAAATTTAGAACATTTTCATACAATGTTCTAAATTGCTTGGGTAGCTGAAGACTTTTGTCCTCAGCTGACAGGATACCAGCAACTAAACCACTGCTAATTTCAAAACAACATAACCTAAATGCCAGTTTTACTTAAGTAAAGGCGTGCTAAGTGTATCAAGAGAGAAGTAGCAAAGACACTGTCTAGTTAGACAAAAAAAAAAAAGGTGTCAATTAGTTCACTGGACTATACAAATCATACATTTCCAAAGAAAGCGAAGATCCCAGAGGCTGTCACCATAGAATTGGGTATTTGTGTAATGTAGAATTAAAACAAACAAAAAGATAAATTGCCAGAATGTCTACAGAAACCTTGCAGCTCTGTTTAAAAAATTTTCCATAGATGAAGTAGTCTGCATTGCATGCCAGCAATAAACACAGACAACCTGGCTAACAGAGTGCCCTAGTGTGCTTAAAAAAACGCCACATATCGTTCAGTCCTAAGTGAAATGCTCAGTGCTCTAGCACCAACTGTAATATTTAATCTCACAACTAGAAATAATTTGAAACTGCTTTCATTGCGAACTTAGCAGCCTCACCTTTTTTAAGTTAAAAACAGACTACCTGAAGAAACAGCCAGGTCTATATCATATAAGAAAAAGCACCTTGCTCAGAAAATACACCCTTTTCACATTTTGATTAACAGAAACAGGTATAATTCTAATGCTTAACATCAAATTGGCAAAGTCATTCTATAGCTTGCATTTAGAAGCTTCAAAGGTCTCAAAGACCTCACTTACAGGTTCCTCAGTGGTATAATTATCGTACAGAAATATTTTGATATTGTTGAAAAAACATACTTACATCGACTCCTCCAAATAAGTCAAATGTGTATGTATTTGGGAAAGTGGACTCTTGAGCAGCTTTTCTATCTTCTGTAACAAACGCCATGGCTTCCATTGAAAGAAGTGGAGAAATTTCCTGCATGCAGAAAAAAGACAGTTCAAAAAGAAAACTGTTCATCAGTATAAACACAATTGTCTCCAACTGTGTGATCTACTGACTAATCAATTACATGAATTCCCAGCTCTTATCTATCAGCCAACTCACAGACACTATGTGAACAGTTTCAAAAATTAGTTAGAATATGATCACAGTAGACTTTAAAGGAAGCAATGATAACACCTAGCCTTCAGGAAGAACAGTGTAGACAGTACCTTTAAGATGCTTTGGCACTGGGAGAAATCGCTGTTTGGGTGGCTATGTTCATACAGCTTTTGCAATAGTAAGGGAATCCCATTCCATTTTGCTTGTTTATCTCTTTCCTTTAACAAGGCCTCTGTGATCTGCAACAAAGGAATAATCTAATTCCCATGTGTCCAATGTTACACAACAAGGAAAGCAACCTTATCACCTCCTCAAACTATAAATACCAGAAGAGCACAGAAAAATAGTTTATTGCAGAGAGTACCATTACAAAATCCAGTACCTTCGTCCATGCAGCAATTTACCCAGGACTGGTAGCTGCAGAATTTTACAGATGGTCAAAGTATCTCAAGCAGGACAGGGCTTAAAGCAGATGTTATCATTTACAGTACTTAATCTCATTCCATATTTTCATACTGACCATGTATTTCTAAATGTAAACACATTAGTCTCTAAATAACTCCATTAGTAGAACTCCAGTTGACAGGTGACTGAAGGAGGAAATGGGTGCGCTTGACACTATCAAGAATTGTATTTGTCTAACGTAGGCAGAACACTGAAGATGGAAAGGCGTCATTACTCGTTACGTTCAGCTAGAAATGATCATGTCCCTGAAGCCATTATTGGTCACAGCAATGGCCCAAACCACTAAGATCTACAAGCAGGCTCCAGAAAAACGTTATCAAAGTTACAGTGAAAATTTTCTCTGTAGTCTTGGGCTGGTTGTAGATGAAGACCAACAACTAAATCAGTAGAATACCACTGGAAAGTAGGCTGCAACCACAAAAAAGAACACCTTAGAATTTACCACATTTGTGCAAGTTTTCTCCAATTTTCCTCTTCTCCCCAAAACAGGAAAAAAAAAATTCTTAATATTCACCACTATATTTTACATCTGAAAAAAAAAAAAAAAGGTAGCAGCAGCACAAGACTAAAAAATATTCTCCTTAGAATCCACAAAAGGCGTTTTGAAGCCTGAACACTTCCAGGTTACTGCCAGCAGATGCTATAAAGGAGCAGCGCTTCATTAAAGTTCACCATCCAGTTAATGCGAACCGAAATTTAACCCCCTTCCTTAATGATGCTTCAGAGGTACCTAGACCAACCCTGAAATAGGGACTTAGCCTTGTACAGAAAGGTACGACAGACAACAATAATTATAGCCAGCAGGACTTCTGGCTAGTTTTACAATATTTTTATATGCCCTTCAAATAAAAAAAACAAAATTAAAACCCCCCAATCCTCAGGCCAGCAAAACTGCATCTCAATGCAATATTTGTGGATTTTCTCTTACTGTTAGGCCTAAACCTCTAAGCTGCTCTCATTCTGCATAAGTCGCTCCCCAAACCTTTCTGTGGTTAACGTGCATTGTTTCCCTCCAGCCTGCTTAAATGTTTCTTGCTAATAGTTAGCAGCCAGGAAATCTTGCTTCTTATTGTTTCAGCCAAGACATCCTTCTCAGATATACCTCAGTGTACCATTCCAAAGGGCCATTCAATTCCTGCTTAGACAATTATATGCAAATACACTCCAATTTCTGACTCAGAATTTAACCCTTTTCTCTGCTTGTTAGACAGCATACAGACTAGAAAACTGATGCGAGCACATGAAAACTCTGACTGACAACGTTAGCTGCTATGGGTCCTTGCCCTTCTAAGCTTCCCAGATACTTAGGGTTCTTCTCCTGATGAAATACCCAACTTTGTATATAACTAAGAATTTCAAGGCTCTTGAAGCATCAGGTTTGCTTGCTACAAGGGGTGATGGAAGCAGCATGAGCAAACCCAGGACATAAAACTCTCTCCAGTTTTTAACTTTTTGCTGCTTTCTGACTTCTGCATAAGAGTAATCAACCAGCACTGCTGGAGAATGACACAATTCCTTCTGAGGAGGCCCTTCACACAAGAAATGGCAGGACAAAGCCAGGAAGTCAAAATGGCTTCTCATCGTTTGGACCATGAGTAATGGGTCAGCTCCTTTGAAGTCACAAATTTCCATTTCTCCTTGTAATACCCAACACAGAGGGAGCGAGAGGAGCTCAGCCACTACCTGATCTCAGCTATGGGAGGAGTACACAGCCCCACAAGTGGCAGGAGGAACCGGATTAATTGCTGGGTAAAGTGCAAAGAACACAGAGCAAAATGCCAGGGAAAGAATCCAACTCTCTGGCTCCAGATGATGTGGAAGATGCCACAGGCAACGATGACGTGCATGGGCTGCAATCTCAGGTTCCAGTAGCACAGCACAGAATTCACCATCCAAGTGCTCTCAGAAAGGGCCAAAAGCCCTTAATCGATGTTAAAACCTTGTCCTGGGCTTAACAGCACATGCATTAATTGCATGTACGCTTCTTTTTTTGGGGCAGGATCCACCTCCATTCTCATTTCTGCACTAGCAGGTCTTCCTCTCCTTGTCCCACACTAAGAGGCAGTCACTTGTGCTGAACTGCGGATTTTTTTTCCAGAACTGAAATTCTGAAAGAATGAAGCAAATGTTTCCTTGCTCTCATCTTCTTTTAACCGCTTTAAAAAAAAAAAAAAGTTTTTCTTTCTCTTGATTTAATACATCTTTGGTTTCATTGCAAGCTTTAGCTTGTGGTCCCTATTCTGTATTTATGAGGCTATCCTGGCTCTGAATATTTCCATTGTGGCAAGGCGGTATTTGCCAACGCAAAGATTCTGGATTCTGTGGAGGGATTCAAATTCAATTAGGTTGTATGGAGCTGTCTGTCTTTACAACTGTTTTGGTTAAAACCTGCATCTCATGATTTCTGTAATAGCAGCTAGTCAACGGTTTTCATTTATAAGTCGGCCTCCTTCTTGTTCTTTTTGGGCAGACATTATTGAATAGTCATCAAAATTAGCATCGGGTCTTTTGGGGCCCCTTTCCCTCTCCAGCATTTTGTCTCATCCAAGCAGAATAAGCCCAATCCAACACTGATTTCTCAGAAATTTTCTTCATTCACTGAATAGCTCTGGATAAAACCTCTGAAATCTTACACACAAAGCTTGAGAAGTTAGATACTCTCTAGTAAGAAGGGGAGGTTGCAGAAGCCCTGCTGGAAATGCAAGGGCCTACCTAACCGATGATTGCAGGAGTTATGAACTGTCACACCTTACTGGCATTAGGAGACAGAGTAAGCACCAATTACTGGGAAAACAAAAGAACCAGCATAAAAACTTCCCTACCACCCAGGTACAGTAAACCGAACTGGTACAAACACCAAGGCTCCACCGAGTCATTTCTCAGAAGTCTGCCGTAACACATCCAAGTTTTGAATCACAAACTGAGAAACCCGGGGGATGGCACGTTGTGGCTCTCTGGAAGCGGCTATATTCCAGGCAGGCCTCCGAAACAAGGCAGCACACACTAGCTCAAGCCCCGGCACGGAGCACCCAAAGCGGTCTGTACGTGCCAGTTTTACACCAGCAGTTTACTGAGCGCTGTTCACCAGCCACCTACCGGGACCAGCCATCTCCCCCTCCTCCAGCCGTGCTGCTGAAGCCATGGCAGTGTGGTTTTGCAGGAAGGGCAATCAAAGACTTGAGAGGACTTAAGTACAGAGTTAAAAATGTGTCATCAAGCCTATCCATGACTGCAAGGTAGAGCAGACAAAGTGGTTTTCTCATTAAAGATTCCCAAAGGACTGGAGTCCAGGATTTCCCAGGAGATCACTCCAAAGACTGATAACTACCATAGGAATACTTTCCTCCAGTAAGACAGTTTAAGTAACTTTTGTGCATAATTTTTCTTGAAAGGATACAAAGGACTGAACAAAGACACTACACCTAAATCTAAATATTTCTTGTAAATTTCTTTCTAAACATCCTGTGTTCCAAATGCTTTTAAAATGCCCCAGCAGCCATTAGCATAAGAGTGAATAAACAATTATGAATAATACCTCAATCTTCATCAAGTTATATTTTATGTGTTAATATTTACCTAAATCCATCCCTTGATCAGTTTAGTTCCCCCTTTCCTTTCTCCCCCTCCACTTTGCTATAGTATTTGCTATTGATGTTCCTGCCCATGATTGCTATCCTCCAGGCACAGCCTCGCCAACAGAAGCGGCTTATCCTCCCAGCTGCTTTGTGCCCCCGCACATGGTCACAACTGCATTATGAGCATTGCCAAAACATTTGTTACTGGCTTGAGATCTCTTGTAGTTATGATTGCTTCAAAATCCCTTCCCCTTCCATTTGTGATCCTGCACTGTGACAATTTTCACTGCCCTACAAAGTAAACCTCTTAGTTTTCTAACCTCATCTCTACCACTTTTCTATGCCATGGTCAATGACATATCTCCATGTCTTCCCATAGCTGCTGCTGAACTGAAGGCCCAAGAGCACATGGCAGTAGCAGAAATACCATGAGCTAACCCCTCCTTTGCTCTCCAGAGTAGGGGTAACAGTCTTCTAAGAAAATTATGTCTTTATTTCACATTCTACCTCTCAACCATTTCACCCCCTTGCTCAACACTCACTCCAGAAGGGTGTTTTAAAACAGTGTTTTCTGTGATCTTTCAAAAAGCAAAAATAGTAACTCAGGTGTCGAAGCATCCTTTACAGCACTAAGAATTCATGCTGTGATAGATTTTACAGCTATGACACATCACTTGTCATTCTTCTTAATTCGTTTTTTGTTGCAATCATGCATTAAGCTAAGATTGGAAGTTCTTTAAAAAAAGCAGAATTTCTACTCCCAGAATTTTCCATGACCACTTCTGCAGTATATATTCAAATGTTCGGAAAATTTCAAAGGAAAAAAGAGGCACAAGATTATGGATCTCAAGAAACAGATGCAAGCACATGACCTCTACATATTTTTAATAAAATCGAAGCCTTTCCATATCCGTCCCTTCAAGCCCTTTAGGACGTACCTTTAAAAAACAGGAAACTAATATTTGTACAATTAAATATTTAATTTTCCTCTGAACAGTAGTAACTTCGGAAGTCATCTCTGACAGACTGCCAGGAGAATGATTATTCAGTATTTTGGGGAGTGCCCCATCATCCCAGCTCTTTATTGTATTTTCCTTTTCAGTCGCTAACAAACATGCATCAGTCTGGATAAGATGTCTCTTTCCTCACACAACTTTTCACAAAAAAGCCTACAACCAAAGTAAATGACACCTCCCCCCCCGGTTTTCATTTTAACACAATGGCATACTATAGAAACAGAACTTCTGGCCTATACAGTGATTCTGGAAAGCGTTCCACGGGGAAGCTGTGAACGGTTATCCTACAGCTGTGGGGCAGTAAACAACACGGCCAGTCACCAGCTGGGTCTTTTGCACATAGCTCTGATCAAGAACATATCACAGCCCCCAAAGTTTTAGTCATAAAAAGAAACTCTGCTGGTGATACTAAGCTGGGAGAAGTCCACATAAGAACACCTACTTCCAGACCCTCTCCAGCAACTAGTTTCTTTGAAGCGTGGCTCAAGTTTCCTGTAACTAGTGTTTCCCCATCCTCCACAACCCCGGATGGAGCCTGCCATCCTTGCTCCTGCCAACCCAAAAGCCAGGCATGAACCCAGGTGTCCTAGGATAAAACCTGTTGTAGCATCTAGCCAGGTCTAGTCATTCCCACGAATCCCAAACTACTGCTCTACTCACCGTCACTGGAAGAGCAGCTAGTCTTCCAAGACAAAGAACAGGTCTGGTGAATCTCAAAACCCCATGGCGCTTCCAAGAGCTGAACAACTCCGAACACAGATCTTTCACACCAGCAGCTCTTCAAAATCACTACAGAATTTACCAGATAGTGATAATAGCTTCTAATGCTTGTTTTGATGATCTTACTCTCAGAGAAAATATATTTTTACATATTAGTTGATTTAGTTAACTTCTCAGTGACTACTTTGTCCTTGGAACTGCTTAAGTTTCTTCTTTAATTCACTTTGAAAGAAAGCAAAATCTGTAGAGAGATCTAAGCAGCAGCAGAGGGGCAAGGAATATCACAACAGTTTTCTTTCTACTCATCTTCAGTCACACAAAATAAGACTCCTGAAGTCCAACACTACCACTTTTGAGCATTTCTGCTGTATGACAGAGCTCTGGTCCCTGTTATATAAAAAGCATGTCCAGGCTTTCCAATACTCACTAGCTGTCCTCTACTGAAGAGGCATAAGCCTGCTAAGATCCATACAATTAGAGCTACTAAAGTGGATTATATTCACGAGAATGTTTTTTTGTTGTTTTTGTAAGAAGGAAACAAAACTGATTAGGAAACAAAGTATCTTCTCAGTGTTAGAAGGAAACTACTACAGACTACTGATAACCTGTAACGGTAGGAGCTGGAAATCTGGATGTCTGAGGCAGAACATGTCTTCCCTCCACAGAGAGGTTTTTTTCAGAGTGGATAGTGACTACATTGCTAAAGGAATCATCTAGTCCTAGGAATACAAGATCATGAAATACAGCTGGAAAAATGGACTCTCTTTTTTCCATTCTGATTGTTTCAGCTAAGGCTTGGCAATCCTGTGCAAGTGAGACCAGTGCTGATGATTTGCTCTTGGGACTGTACCAGAAGCATTCTGGTTTGCCAACAAATCACTAGTGAGTCCATTATTATACTGTTGTGTCTACAGGGATTCACATAGCTGCACCTGAATATCACCTGGTACATGCTTTTCACAGTTGGCTTGCAGCAGATGAAGGGTGTGCCCTCTTGCTAAGGGGATTTGGACTTGATCAGCTGAGCCAAAGCGTTCCTTTGCCTTCAAGGAACCACGGCATAAACCCAGTCAGGTCTTATTTACAGCGCTTGTGTGCACACAACACAGCTGTGCCAGGAGAGGGACTACAGACCAGCCAGTTCACAAGCAACATTTTTCCTTATTAGAAAATGTGTGTCACTTCTGCAAAGTTGGTCTGCTTCTAGTTTACCAATATCTGAAGAGTCCCTTTCACTTGTTCTGTACTCAGTGCTAGGGCAAACCCTGATACAAGGTTATGCAATCTGAAACCAGTGATTCAGGCTTGCATCCAGGGCAGCAGCTGATGCTAGCAATATGGCTAAAACGGATATATGAACAGATAATGGCAATATCTACTGAAATCTGCTTTATCCATCAACCTTCATATTATTAATAATAAAGAAGAGAGGCCAACCAGCAGGAAAGCTATGGTTCCTGGTAGGCGTGTAGAGCAAGAACATAGAAGGATCCAGATTTCGGAGCCTTAGCTGGCCTCAAAAATGCCAGATATTCAGGTGGCTGTTGCTGTCAAAAATATTTTTATGTTACAGAATCATAGAACAACTTGTGTTGGACTAGATGACCTTTAAAGGTCCCTTACAACTCCCCCTGCCATGAGCAGGGACATCTTCAACTGGATCAGGTTGCTCAGAGCCCTGTCCAACCTGACCTGGAACGTTCCCAGGGATGGGGCATCTACCACCTCTCTGGGCAACCTCGGCCAGTGCTTCACCACCCTCATTGTCAAAAATTTCTTCCTCATATCTAGTCTAAATCTATGCTCTTTTAGTTTAAAACCATTATGCCTTGTCCTGTTGCTACAGGCCCCGCTAAAAAGTCTGTCCCCATCTTTCCTATAGGCCCTCTTTAAGTTCTGGAAGGCTGCAATAAGGTCTCCCCAGAGCATTCTCTTCTCCAGGCTGATGAACCCAAACTCTCTCAGCTTGAACTCATAGGAGAGGTGTTCCATCCCTCTGACCATTTTTGTAGCCTCCTCTGGTCCCCCTCCAACAGGTCCATGTCTTTCCTGTGCTGAGGGCTCCAGAGGTGGACACAGTAAGATCAGACTGATGAACTCTCAGATGTAGTCTTGTCAACAATTATACTTAACAATTCAATGATAAGTCCCTGTTTTCCTCATACAAAAACGGGTCTTGAGATCACCTAAAACTTTGTTGAAGAATAATGCCACTGCTGCCCACAGAAGGGTACTTATTGTCTCCCAGAGATCAGATACTGAAATACAGTGACAACACTGAAGAATAACACTACTGAGACAGCAGGCACCACAGCAAGGAACAGTGTTTCCCAATCTCTCTGAATTAAGATCTTGAAAAGGGCTTCTCTTCCTCATGGGATACCAGCGGTGCAGTCCCTGCAGCGTATGACCCAAAACTTCCTTGCAAAGAACAGGAAGAAAGAGCTCAAAGGACATCCTCCCAACTTGTTCTTCTAGACCCCAACACAGCAGCTTGGAAACTTGATCTGCTCTCACGCTTTTTAGGAGTAAATGAGTTAAAAAACTTAAGCAAGGGCTACCACACTGCCACTGAGGAGTCAACTTCAGGAAAACCACCGACATTTTGATAAAACTGCCTTGTACTTCTTTAAAAGTTACATCAAAGTGTTTTACATTTAGATCATCTACAAACAGAAAACTGCTTCAAGGTAAAAGTACACAAACACACACGTAATTTACAAAGTTCAAAATCATTCAGGGAGTTGTTTTTCCCCCCTCTTAGTCTAAGTGATATAAAAATGTGTTCCTACAGCATTTATGAAGCACTGGGAGCCCCAGGCATCCAAGCTTTAAGTCTTTCAGGGCAGCACAGTGATACTGAAATATATAAAGTAGAACAAACTAACAAAACCCCAGCAACAACAACAACAAGAAAAGAAAACACCTCAAACTTGGGCATTATGAGAAGAAGGATATAACTAGCAGAAGTTTCCTCGATTACTGTAAAAGCCTGGTCATTTGCTTCAGCAGTTACTTCCAGCAATTCATAAAATCCCCAAATTAAAACACAGTACCACTGCATTTCTCAAGCAAACCAAAGCCCAGAGTGAAGGTACCACCCTAACAGATTACACAGGTGCACAATGTTGTTATTACAGGTCTGTTTACCTGACTGGAATCGCTAAGGCTGTGGGGGAGCAAGCAAGCAAGAGCATAGAGGTGGACAGGCAAGTCAGTGAGACAACATGCTGCTTTGTCTATGAGCCGTATGAAATACCTTTCTAAAACAATCCCCCAGAAATAACTTCCTTCAAAAAGAGACAGTATCAGGTTGAAATTCATGCAAATCATATGATTTTTCTTAAGTATTAACCAAACTAGTATCCAAGCAAGCTGTACAATAAGGACAAAAAAGCTGTTAAAAATCACCTCCTGCTCCTTTACCGATCTCAGCTACAGAATGAGGCATAGACATTTATGATGAACAAGTCTTCTCTTAATAATTGCTTAGAAATCCTGTTAATCAAGGAAAATACTGTTGTCTGTACTGGTGAAAACCACTTAGAGTAATCCCATTTTTTATTCTACTGCCACTCTTAAGATACTTTAGCTCAATAAATCACCACACGAATGCGAGTTCTTTATCCCATGCTTCAGTTTCCAAGTCTTTGCACCATTTCGCATTTAATCTGTAAAATAAATGCCAATTATTCTTCATAAAAAGAAATGAATTGTCCATTATCCGTGAGCAGCTTCTTAAAAAGCTCAGCATAAGCGCACGACAGGCACAAGACTAGGTTAACCAGATGATTTAATTTCTCAGTATTTCCCAGCATCACAAACTGGGAAAGATGACAGATTTGAAGTAGACCTGGAATAGTTTAATGGAAAACCACCAACATAAAACCTACTCCCTTTCAGGGCTAAAAGGTCTCCTGAGCCCTAATACCATAAGGTTGCATTTGTCCATCAAATATATCCATTCAATTCTGATGCTGCATTGTTACAGTTGCAGGCAGAGATTCCTTTCTTTGCAGGAGAAAGCCACAACCTCTATCATCAACCAAAGCAACAGAGGACGGCTGTTTTACAGCGTGGCAAACGCTTGTCCTGCTCCACCGTCCTTCCACAGGGAGACAGAGGACGGGAAAGAGGAAAAAGGAGCACGAAGGCAAAGAGGCATCCTTCCACCCCACCGCCTGCGGCTGCAGGGTCATCCCGCTTGTGCCAGAACCAAGGCCGGACTGGCAGAGGGGGACGGGAAGCCCCAGAGTGCTCAAGGCCGGACCGAGAGGCCACTCCGCCAGGCGCTGCCTCCAAGCAGACCTGGCGGCAGGCCCCGCCAGGCCAGCCGGGCTCTCCTCGGCCTCCAGGCTCCAGAGACGCCTGACAGCCCCGAGCTGGGGGCCCAGTCCCGCCGAGGGGCCGCGACGGTCGGCAAACACCCGCTCGCAACCCTCGACGGAGCGGGGCCTTGCGGGCCGGGCTCCGAGGTCGGCCGCGGGCGGCGGGCTGGCCTGGGGGCAGGAGGTGCGGCAAGGCCTCCACCGGCCCACCGCCGGAGCCCCAGGTCAGGGCTCTGCCGCCCGCCCGCGGGAGCCCCCAGCCGCACCGACCCCGGGGCCCAGTGAGCCCCCACCGGGCTCCGGCCCGGCCCGCCCCCCCCCCTCCTCAGGTCCCGCCACGGGGCCGCAACCGTCGGCCCGCCCCCCCATCCCCCATCCCCCATCCCGTACCTGCGCTCCCCGCGTCAGGCCGCAGCCACTGAGCTGGCCGTGCCGGAGCTGCGCCAGGATGTTGGTGACCGCGGCGCGGGCTCCGCGCCGGCTCCCCCCGCCAGGCCCGGGGCCCCCCGCCGCCGCCGCCGCCATGGCCGCTCCTGCCCTCGGACGGAGACAAACAGGAAGCGCCCCCTCCCCCGCCGCTTTGTACAGAGCAGCGCGAGGGACGCTCCGCAGCGCCCCCTCCCGGGGCCCGCGCGCACTGCGCCGCCGCCAGGGGAGAGCTCCGCCTACCCGCGGGGGCCGCTGGGAAATGTAGTCCGGCAGGAGAACTGGTGATGAGGGTGCGCATGCGCAGAGCTGCGGCAAGGCGCAGAGCTTGCCGGGAAGGAGGGGGAGACCTCGCCATCCCCAGGTGACGGAGGGCGTGTGTCGCTCCCGCGCTGCGTGGGGCGGTTGCTGTGGGACGGGAGGGCTGAACACCACGTCCATGTGCCTGCCGGCCTTTCTCCCGCCCCAGGCTTACTCCCCGCGATCTCTCCTGGGGGCTGCTGAGGCCCTGAGAGGAGCTGCTTGTTTATTTCCATTAAAATACCCACATATGCTTTACTATTACCTTTACTATCAATTTAGTATGACTAGCTAAGGCGAGCTCTTCAGACACGCAGGCAGAACTAAAAATCCATCACGCAGCACTCAAGGAGCTGTTTGAATCCAATGAGAGCACCCACAAAATAGAGACTCGTGACCCCAGGCAGAGCCAAAATTTTTATGACAAAGGTGCTCTGCCCCTGGAAGACAGGGAGAAAGCTGGACTCAGGCAAACTGCCGAGACAGATGCTGTTCTCCACACCAAAGCAAAACAGCATAAATGCCTCCAAGGGTTTAAAAAAAAAAAAAAACAACCAAAAAAACAATACACAAACCAAAGGAGACGCAGCATATTGGGAAGACAGACACTTGGGAGTGAGCTCTTGACTAACGTACAGGGAGCAGCTCCAGGGGACCTGAGAGGGGACGATGGTCCCACAGGCACAGCTCTCACCAGCGGCCGCCTTCCTCCCTCACTTGTTGCCACCGCTCTGGAGGTTTAGAGCTGCTGTCGCCTGCCCGGTGGAGCAGCCCAGCTCCAGTTCTTGGTGAGACAGCAAGGAATGCAGCATACGCTACGGGTGCTCAAAATCATGACCGCTTTAAATGCGGATCTTAGTTTACATTCCATTTTAACTTCCCTTTGTCGTACAAGGAACAATACAAAGCAATAAAGACACTAGGGATTAACGTGATGCTGAACTGCACCGTCTAACAAGTGCCGTGATGGCATCTAGGTGATGTTTTTGAAAGTTTTACAGCATCACATCTTACATCACTTCTCACCATCATGAATAATGTGTGGGCCTGATGACAATCACAATTTGTATACACCAAGATTTGCTAATGGATGACTTGCAGTTTAGACAAATTGCTGTTCACAGAAAGCCACTAAGGACTGCATTTGAAGAAATGCAAACATGGCAATCTTTTCACTTGCACACTCACACTGCCTCAGATACAAAAGGTTCCTCTCAGGCCCCTTTCTCAGTGCTTCCCCTGCCTCCCCCTTGCTTTTTGCTATGTCTTTTTGCCATTTGCCAGCAATTCATGCAAAGGTCTGACTCTTTTTCCTCTATCTTCTCCTTTGTTAGCTCCATTAAAGTAGTCTTTCACAGGATGTCTGGCCTTTCATCAATCCACAGCCTCTCCAAATCCAACCAATTACTTTTGAAATACGTCAGAAAATCCGGCCTTAAGTTTCAGGCTTTGCAGGCTGCTTAGAGTGGAGAAAAAAAGAACGAAAACAATTACAAGGATGGCATCAACAGCAAATGCTGAATTTGGTTTCTGTGCTATCTTTCACAACTCGACCAAAATCCACAGTTTCCTTCCAGCCTTTGACAGATGCCACAAGTATGCACTGTAGGTGGAACCTTTTCTGTGCTGACCTGCCTCGTTTGGAAGCCATCCAAAATTGCCACTACTTATCTGTGTTTCACGCACACCTCATTTTGGATTCCTGACAAATCTCCTCTATGTTCTGTTAACATGACCAAGCGCTCACCATATTGCTTGATTAGAGCTCTCCTCCAGCTGGAATGTGCCAAAATAGACCTGCCATCTCTTCCCACAGATGTCCCTCATTGTGAGGCCCCTGGGAGCAGAGGCAGCAGGACACCACAAGTTTTAGCTTTATTTTCTTTTTCCCCAGCTAACTTGTGATACTAATTTTGAATCCATCAAATTCTCACTAACAGCAGAACCTCTTACATTATACATACAGGGAATGGAATCTGATCTCTAGTGGGACGGCCAGACACCAACAATTTCATCCCTCCATCCCTTAGAGAGAGATTCCCAAACATCTGTCCTTCATCACGTTGCCTATGAACTATCTCAACTTGTACACGTGTTGCTAAGGCTCAAGCATGCTCTCTGCCCTCCAGCAGTTAGGCCAAGTCATACAGTTTTCCATTTAAAGAAAAGGCTTACTAAGGATCCTAAGAAATCGTATGATGGTTCTTTTTGTTAAAAGAAGGTCTTAGTAAGATGGTAGTCGCTCTCAAATACTGGAACAAACAAAAATTAAGGCTGTCTTGTGTTATTCTGACTCATCCATCCAGCAGCACTAAGCAAGATCCACCTAATTACTCACAGTAGAACAGTAGCTGTGGATAGATGAGTTCTTTCAGCTCCAACAGTGCTGAGGAAAGATCTTACCTCCTAAGGCTACTACTCCTTGGTTCTGCTCCTGGAGCCTCTTGGGTGAGGGCACCAAAATGCCATACTTAGCAGTGACCTACTGTGTTCAAAATCTGCAGCCTATCCCACAGTCCTTCATTTTCCTCTACTTCATGGGTGGGGCAATGCTGAGAGAGAATCAGGACTGAGCACCGAGTAAAGCCATTGGAGAAGGCCTGCGTTTTGTTGGTTTACAGATTAGACAATGAATAGCATGTGAGATATAAACAGCTGCAAAAGAAAAAGGTAACCTTATGGTTACAACAAGGAGCTACTAACAAGAGCTCCATCTTTGTCTAACAATGCCTCAATTTTAGGGTGCTCCACTCAGTACCTCCCCTGCAACAGTTGCATCCATGCAGTATTTCTAGAACAGCAGCTGTCCCACCTGCTAAAAGGAAAGGAAAGAAGTACAGAACTAGAAGGGCCTGTACAGGTTACCAATCCTTCCGACATGTCTGTCTGTCCAAAGTTGCAAATGTCTCTTAGTGTAGTTTGTTCACAACTGCAACAGGATTTCCATCCTGAAGGGTAGGAATGAAGATTTCATGTAACTTCATAGCACTGGTACAGATTGAGACAAAAACAATAGTTTCCCAAAGCTACCCCACAACAGCAAAGACTGGGCACTGACCCAGTTTTATTTAAGTATTTCACTGGCCACATGGATTTATTTATCCTGTATCTCTAACCCACTGAAATGACTATAGCTTGTTTGTGCTTGCTCCAGACCCCTCAATTTCCAGCAGGATTGAAGAAAGCCCGTAATTTTTCTGCCCCACATCCTCTCTTTCTTTAAAAAGAAAAACTCTTTGTAACACTATTGATTTCTCCCTTTCTGATCACTGCATACACCTGTCGAAAAAGACACTAGTAACATGTTTAAAGGTTTGGATTTGTCAAATCAGCTGAACACCAAGAGGTTTCATGCCTTCCATCTGTTAAGAAAGACAGAAATGCAGCCTGGTTTCCATTAGAGGACGGGTCACAAGGCGCTCTCTCACTGCTGGCTGCAGGGAGCAGCTTATGAACATCTGTTCAGCTGTCTCCTGCACCAAGGAAGAGTTGCATTTCAGTCTGAACAGAGTCCCCTTCCATCCTACCCTTATGCACGCCAGACACACAGCTCAGCTGGTCCACCCCAAGGCCAACTTCACTGACTGAGGTGGCTGATGTGAAGTTATGCAAGTGAGGCCCCAAAGGGAAGTTCAGAAGAGGAAGGAAATGGGGAAATTTCATAAGAAAAGCATCTTAGATTCTCTAAGAAGAAAGCAAGCTCCACTGCAGGGTAAATCAAACCTTTGCTATTCCACACTCCACCTCAGTTTGCAGATGACATTACCTGGACGCTTACTAAACCGGTTTCAGGCAGGTGGTACTGACCCACACTGACTCTACGTACAGAGGAACCAAGCAATTTTCTATGTCGCAACTGCTCTCCTCCCTCCATGCCATCCTTCATGCTTGACAGACATGCTAGACCTACAAATCCGCACCTCCACCTCAAAATCAACAGATTTTCTCAACTCAACTGGTCATCAATCCCTCAGGCTAACTGCATATTCATAAAGAGGCCAAGGATAAAAGGTGGAGCACATCGCAGGGGAGACCTGTAGTCTCAGAAGTGAAGCTACAGCTAATAATCCCTGCTTTTCCCCTTCTGACAGTGAACCACTCGGGCTCATTTTTATAGACTAAAGTAAGCTGTGGACTCTGCATAAGCCTGTAAAACTTCAAAACAAACTAACAATGAAATAGATAAGGTACCTGTAACCTGTAGACTTTTCTTCTTTCTGAACACCTGTTTGCTACTTGGGCAACCAATCTGTTTGAAAGTAGCAACTTCACAGCATTAAGAGCTGATATCTGAATCACATTTTATGAAGCAGCAATAGCAGAATTTAATGGGAAGCTGTTTCACTTCGTAATACAATTCACATTGTGAGGTATGACTTTTTCCATTATGAAACTATAAAAATATATTCCCAGAGTCTGAATCAATAATTTAAACCGATAATGAAAATAGAATCAGGTGTTATCTAGGAAGACCTGTCCCAGTACTGCAAGTTTAGAGTTAAAAGACTGACTGGGGCAACTCAGGAGGGAGTGTGAATTCTTAGAGTTTCTCTTCTCTCCACCTTTCTTTGGAGAGACATCTTCAGGGTCTTTTGCATTTTCCCCTTTATTGTGGTCTGAAGCTCTTTTTAAAGTGAATTTCTTGCTTTTCTTCATTGAGTAAAATTCCCGCATCAAGTCTTCCACCTCCCACTGCTCTTCCTGATGCTTCCTACAGCAGTGCAGCGCTGCAGGGTCTATAGGATGAGCCTCAGTGTTGAAGACGTATCCTCCAGCATTCAAGACACATTCCCCGTATGGTGTAATCACCACATCAAAGACTGATCCATCATTGTGAATGAAGTTGTCTGGGTCGAATAGCAGGTACAAGTATTTTACTGTTTCAGCCAAAAAGAAGGATTCCATGCGATTATCCAGTCTGTGATCTCTCAAGTCTTTGATCTACAAGATAAGGAATACAGTGGGTTACAGTTATATTGAATTTACTAAGATATGAACTTAGGGGGAAAAGTAAAACCAGCTTGCAACTCATTTCAGTTAAACAGCACAGTATGGCATCAATTCGCCCTGTACTTTAAACAGTTGTATGCAAATTCATCAACAAGGTTTCAGATGTTTGGAATTAGCATAGTCTAGCAATAAGGAATGGGAAACTAACAATCAGGAGGAATACACTTCCAACCTGGGTAAGGAGGAGAAGAGTGAGTAAGCTTCCCATCATTTCCCCCACTAAGAAAAGTCATAAGGCTTTTACTTACTTCCCAAATCACAAGGCCTTATTCCCAACATTTATAAGGAGTTTTTTTGTAAAACAGAGCTTAATAGTATGTTTGAAATCTTCTATTAAATTATTTTAGAGAAATCACTCACTGCAGTTCTCTTCTGTTTGATCAGAGTTTTCAAAGCATTGTGGGAAAGCAGCATCACACAACTGGGAGGCAGACAGCCTGCATATGAGCTTTCCTGCTGAGCTGGAACACCTAGTACCTACCAAGATACAGGAGGCAGGAGATGCTTTTGATGCTTTCCCATGTTTTGGGCTCTGGTGCAACAGTCAATGACAAGAATTGTCCCACTGGTCAGGCTGTGAGGGAAGTTACTACCAGAAACATGACCAGAGGTTACCAGATCAGCTTCACAAGAGAAATACAAGGGGTTTGCTTGAAAAAGTCCTGTTTCAACCAAAGTGATGACTTGACTCAATGGTAAAGCACCATTCATGAGAACATTTTCTAAAAGCTGATTTTTAGCAGCCATTTAGCTGACTTAGCAGTTGATTTAGCACTTACAGTTGCAAATCCACAGTCCACCTTGCTGATTTTCTCTATTGACTCCACTGCGTCTCTTCCCAGTTCTAAGAGTGTGGGATCTCTTGTAGCACGGTACAGATACATTGCACTCTCAATCAGCTCTGCAAAAAAACCCCAAACATTTGCAAGCATAAAGATTACCCAACCATGTACACAGGGAAGACGAGATATTCCTTGAACTAATTTAACAATATTACTTTAAGATCATCAGGTAAACAGCCTAGCTTGCCTTGTATTTCCTCTGGCTCAAAGCACAGATACTTGCTTTTACCAAGGATGTGCTACAAAGAAATTTACTCTAACCAGATTGCATCAGCTCAGGTAAGAGTGAATAATGCTCCCTTCCCACATTCAGAGAGTGGGAGGGGAACAAGAGAGAAAAGGATTAAAACTCCGTTGTCAAAGGCAGAAAGATGCTTCTAGAATTCAATCCCCAAAATACAGCTTTTAAACAGTAGCATAAGCCTCTGAAACAGGGGTATCTAAAACACCATGAAAGCAAGCACCACGGAAATACTCTATATAGGCAACATATGCACTGTGCTGTGTTTACTTACTAAAGAAACAGGTCTTTTTGGATGCTATAACACATTTGAAAGTTAATGCTGATGAGTATTTTTTGTAGAAGGGTCCAATGTGCATGTCACCTGAACACTCAGACCAAAAGGAAATTAATTATTCTCATTTTAAAAGTTTTACTGATATAATAATCAGGTGTGAATTTATTGGTTTTTTTGGTGAGAGTTGTAACAAACAAAAAAGACAGATCATTTCATCAGAGTATCACAGACAATATATAATCCCTCTTGCATGTTAAGCTTTACTAGTGCAACTAGAATTAGTTTATTTCAGGAACTCAACAGAACTAGAGCAGTCTATTCATACTCACTTTCATTTCCTAAATTTAAAGGACACAGGCAGTCACATTAACATTTCGCATAACATTAAAACATCCCATGTCAGACAGTCTAACACTTAAACATGTCAAACCCTACATTGTGAACCCAGTTCATTAACAGGCCTCTTTTATATAACAATACTGTGGTTTCCTTCCTTTAAAAGGTAGCCCTGCCTCTGTGAATGGCAGAAATCAAAATATGTAGCTTTGACTATGGAAATCACTGGTAAAATGCACACAGGAACTAAGCCACAGCAAAACTGGGGAGAAACTTTTAGAGGGCAGGTGTTGCTGACATTTGATCTTCCCACCACAGCAAAAGCAGGACTCCATGCTCCTTTTTATTTCATTTCTGCTTACCAGGCCTGAGTGGATATCCTTCTCTCTTGTCTACCGTATAGCCCTGGGGAATGTTGTAGAACTCAGGCAGCCCACCAAACTGCTTCCAGACAGTGTAATAGTTGAGGAAGGTTCGCATAGCATTATCTACATCCCCAATTAGGCTCTGAGAGAGACGAAATAATTAGCAAAGCAACATCTGGGTGAAGAAGAAAAAGCACAGGAATTGATGCATCAACACTCCTATAGTCAAAGCAAGAGATAGTGACAGAAAAGGGTTGTTCAGCAGGTCTGAATGGCGTAAGTAATATTTAGGCACGATACCTTAAAAATGGGTAGAATCATAGAATAGTTTGGGCTGGAAGGGACCTTTCAAGGCCATCTAGTCCAACCCCTTGCCATGAGCAGGGACATCTGCAACTAGAACAGGTTGCTCAGAGCCCCGTCCAACCTGACCTGGAATGATTCCAGGGATGGGGCACTGACCACCTCTCTGGGCAATCTGGGCCAGTACTTCACCACCTTTGTTGTGAAAAATTTCTTCTACATATCTAGTCTAAAAGGGTAGGGCTAAGGAGGTAGGTGCTGCTTTTCTGTTGGATCACATTCTGCATACCTAAATAATAGGAAGTTTCTTTAATTTTTAGTTAACCAAAGGCTGGGTTTCTTCAGTTAACATTTTTTTTTTACTCAATCACAGCATCCAGTCTATTTCCGTGGGGATAACAAAGTCCCAGTAAGTACTGATGGGAAAGAAAACACCTCAATGGGAAAGTATTCACACAAATAAAACATTTATGAGGTGGTGGAAAAAGAGGTGCTTTTTTTTTTTTTTGCCTTATGTTCCCATCTGGATTATGAGACCACTGTCAGTGGAGTTTGCTACTACAAAACTGCCCTCCCATCATGTTTAAGGGAGATTTTTTTTTTTATAGACCATAGATAAAGGCAACATCTGCTCTTCTACAGGCTCAGACTAGTGTAGATTTCACAAGATATCAAAACAAACTTTTAAGCCAGCACAGATGAGGCTTATATTTGTAACTTCAATATTAAAGACCAACCGAAGACAGATGAACAAAATCACCACATGCTACTGGTGTGACAGCTCTTACCTGTAAGCCTGGCCAGTAAGCCTCCAGGGACTGAAAAACAGGCATGGACACTGTTCCTTTGTACATCTGAACCCAGAGGTACCAGTCATCAAACTTCGTGTAATTTTTGATAGCTTTGTTATATTCTATAAAGAAACATAGACAGGTAGGTAATCCAACAAAAAAAATCTTTTTTTAAGAATGAGAGAAGCCCCTTTTTCCTTTGAGCCATGTCAAATGAACGACTTCTCAGGATGCTCACTTTGGTAACTCTTTGTTATCACAGATTGTTCAAAAGTACTACAGCAAGTGCTTCAGGAACAGTCTTGAATGTACCCCATTAGATTCTTCATCTTCTTCCAAAGTCCCACAGCTTTTACAGGTGCAGTCAAGGAGGCGTTCCTGGGACCCTTCACACAGAAAACAAATTGCTCACCTAGAAACATGGACATCAGCTCCTTGTCCTGCAGGAGAATGGCTCCTTTAACAAGATATTCAAAGTAGGAGTCCACTCCGGCCCCAATGCCAGCATCTTGGGCCACCCACTTGGCAGTTATCACATCAATGTGGTTACCAACCTGCAAAAAGTGAGGGGAGGAGAAAAATAGGAAGTTAAAGTGGAAATAAAAATAATCTACTAAATTATAATTAAAAAAATCCCCACAACACAACCACACAAGAAAACCTTGACCTTTTTTCAGACTGGCCATTTCACAGATTTGCAATGTCCACACCAACTTGCATTTGCTCCACTACAAGACACATTTATCAGTATCAGAGAAGTACAAACTGTAGAAAATGTAACTTTGATTTTATGCTTCCAATATAAATGTTGGACTGGCCAGAACAAAACACCATTATGCTACTGTAAAAACACACAATTTCAACATATGTCTGGTCCTAATTCACATCCTACAAAAGAGTAGGAGGATGAAGAGGTACAGATACAGAGGCGGAGGCCAAGGATATCAAAGGCATGAGACATGCCATTATTTAAATAGATCCTTCAAACCTGGGACTCTTCAGCCTAGAAAGTGATCCAGATGATAAAGGGTATAATACATAATCATTACTTCCTCAGCAAAGATAAAAAACCCCAGCTATTCAGTTTCTTTCTTGAACAAGGATTAGTGGAATAAACAAAAAAATAAACAGTGGAATAAACCAAAGCAAACAAAAGAAAACACTTTGTTATACAGCATATGAATAAATCTGTTCCACTTCACATATGCAACACTAGGAGCTCACAGAAAAAGCAGCTACAGAAATTAAATCAAGAAAGATTGACCAGGAGATAGTGAACACCGAAATAATGCTTCTATCTGTGGCTATTCCTGAAACACTAAAGCTGTAGAGGCTGGGTGTATCTTGTTGCACTTTCTGTGCTCTTATTCTCTTCCGTAGGCCGTTGCCACACCAGGCATCAGACAGACTTTTTATTTAATCTGTTACAGCTGCTGTTACAAAAACTGCAATATCCAGTAGAAGGCATTTGTCTCCCAACCACATCTGTTATGGAACAGAACAATAGCATAATGTTGGGTTGCACCACTAAAGCAGAGATGTGGATGCCGCAGGTGTTCAGGAACAATGTCAAACAACGCGACTTCAGCCCAGTTATTAGCACTGTGGTTATTTATCTAGTTCCAGCTCCTCTGTTTACGCTTTTCATGCTTAGAATTGCATCCACAAAACTCTACAAAAAGCAGGTCAGCAAATTCAAAGTCCATTTCTCACTCACCAGCCCAATATCTGAGCGGTTTTTCCACAGTGCCTTCAAAGCCTTCCTGGCAACATCCTCAAACACTGAGTCACCTGTAAGGTGGCTTAAAGTGGCAAATTCCACTATAAATGTACCGATCCCAGCAGTACAGGTAACTGGAGTCTCCCCTGGGTTTATTCCGTGCAGCAAGTTCACTGTTCCATATGGCATCCCAGTTGGCGTTTGGAAAGCTGAAATATAGTATTTTTGGTTCACATGAGTATTCACTGTTACGTTTGACAAACTGTCAGGCAAACACGTGCCTCAAATTCCACTGCACACAGGCAAGAAGCGGGACTGGAGCAATTGCAGTAACTGCAAAGAATAAAATGAGAGGTAGTATGATCCTGGGAGGGACACAGAGGGTACCCCAAGCTACACACAGTCCTAAGAAGGTACTGCAGACC